>NW_006199647.1:1722997-1758881 GCF_000334495.1 Tupaia belangeri chinensis
GGCCCCAGCTTCACCCGCTCCCTGCCCGCTCTTGGGGCCAGCGCTTCTCCAAGTGGCCCTCCCGGCCGGAGTTGAGAACTGCGAAAGCTCAGTGCTGCATCTTCCTTGTGACTGAGGCATGCAATTGGACTGAATTATTTTGCTTAACTGTTAAACCAGCCTTTCAAAAATAAATTTTAATCTTAATATAGAGAAATTCAAACATATGTACGCGGGAGAGTGAACCCCACTAAGCTATCATTGGACAACATCGGCCTGCGGCCAGTTTATTTCACCTAAACTGTGACCTACTCATTCTTTTTTTTTTTTTTGATATAGGGTGCAGGCACTTGCCAGAGAGACAGAGAGACAGAAAGCGAGAAATCACCCCCAGGGGATGGCCACACTACAATCCCTTCTCCTCCATTCTCTTGTTGGGATTTTGGGCACACATGTACCCTGCGTGAGTTTTAAGCAGCCGGGTCTGGGACTCGAACCATGATCAACTATGTGGGAGTCCGGCGACGTAGCCATTATGCTATCTGCCAGCCTTAATGTAGTCATTCTTAAAACTCACACTTGTGAATTTATCTATAAATATTTCTGAGTATCTCTGAGATAATACTTAAATGTACACACAATGCAGATAAAAGAAATTTAGTAATGATTTGGCTGATGATAGACTAAAGGTGGTGACAATTACCTGACCCTCTTTCATCAGGTGGTGGCCCTATGTCCCCTCTTCTTGGATCTGGGACAGCTCTGTGGCCACAAGATGGCAGGAGGGGTGTGGCATTCATTTGGGGGTCCAAGTCTTAAGATCTTCCACTCCTGGTCTCTTGAAATACCTCTTCTGCAAGCCTGAATGTCATAAACGCGGTGTTAGAGCTCCGTCAGCACCCTCGCATCCTCGCCATACCCACCAGGTGTGTATGAAGCCGTCCCGGGCCGTCTGGCCCAGCCCATCCGCCGTCTCATGGACAACTCACAGAGGACAGTATTCCAGCTATCCCTGCCACCTCAGGAGACACGAGCTAGGCTAGGGCGGCTAGTGTCGCCCACGCCTGGGCAGTTAGTCTACCAGCAGATGACCGGGAGCAGCCTTTACCGTGCCCAGCGGATGACCCAGCGGATGACCGGGAGCAGGCTTTACTGTGCCCAGCGGATGACCCAGTGGGTGACCGGGAGCAGGCTTACTCTGCCCAGCGGATGACTGGGAGCAGGCTTTAGAATGTACCCCCCAGTTTTCTTTATGTTCACCGTATCTCCCAGAATATGACCGAGCCTGTCATAGAAGGTCTTCTGAAACTGTTAATCCGAGCCACGTGAAGAGCTTCGAGTACTTACCTTTGCTCAATACAGTTGATCTACTTGTGTGTTTGGGTCAGTGAGTTTTTAATAAGATGGTCGCAGCATTTCTGAGCCCTCACAGTTGGCGGTCCCAAACTAACTGGCTCTGGTGGTGTCAGCCGTCCCTGCGGAGTGGCGCCTGCTCTGGCTATGGTGCCAGCTTTGCTGGGCACGCGTCTACGATGGGGGAGTCTGGAGGCAGCTCACATCCTGGCTTTGTGACTTCCCAGCCATGTGACTTCGGGCGAGTTATTTACCGTGCAATTCTGTGGCCTCAGAGGCAAACGGGGGTGATGGTAGTTCCTGGGGAGGTCCCCGCAGAGGGCTGGGCAGGGTGGGGGTTTGGAGGGAATTCGTCAGCAGACACAGAGAAGGGGCTAGCTTTCAGAGTGAGCGCGCCCAGGGTCCTTACGAGCATCACACCTCCGGAGACCCCTGGGCATCTGCACTCGCCAGCTCTGACATTATTAAAATTACTTGATATTTTTACAAAACCCATGTGCTCATTTTGACATTAGTGCTATTAAAACTCACAGTAATAAAGAGAAAGCTGAGAACAGGAAGCTTTTCCTGGGTGTGGCCCTTGGTTCCGCTGTGCTGGGGACCAGCCTAGCCCCTCCAGGAGGAGTAGTGGGTGTGGGTCTAGGGCGAGGGGCCTGTGGTGCCTGCAAGGGGTGTTGGCAGAAGGCAGCGGGCAGCACCCGACTTTGCTAGCATGAGGACTGTCGATGTGCCCACCCCGCTGAGAGGGGGCTGGGAGAGAATGACAAGGTCCCCTTCTGCAGACTGGCAAACCGAAAATAAAAGCGATTGCGCCTTGCCCGGGGTCACAGACTCACCGTGGCAGGGCCGGAAGAAGAGTGGAGGGAACGGGGAACGTTCAGCATGGCTTTCCATTAATGGATTGGCTCTGACTCGGCCGTGCAGGTTCTTCAATTCCCCCAAACCTTACCCTTAAATGAGGCCTATTTCAGGCGGAGCCGCTAATCCAGCCCTGAGGTGCCGTCCCCCCTCCCCAGCCCTCCTTTGATGTGAGGCTGATATGGCGGAGTGGCAACCCTCTGTGTGGACGGTAGGCGCAGCCCGGCTAATTACTACACTCGAGCCTCATCCCAAGGCTGAAGGGTGCCTCAAGGAATTTGAATCTGAGAAAATAATAGATAAATATATATATTTTGAATGTTAGCAAAAATGGGTTAACTTCTTTGTGGCTGAAACTGAAAGACACTCAAAATGGTTTTGTGTTCTCAATTCTTTGGCAATAATTTGTTTACTTAAGGATTCAGGTCAAACAGTTGTTGAACAGATTGAAATGTTTTGGATACTTTCAAAATAAAAAAAGAGCAACTTAAATGCAGAAACCGAAAATTGCTTGGTATCTTAAAAGTGAACATATAATGATGTGTTTCAGTGGACTCTGGTCAGGAAAGGTGAGAGTGACAGTGGTGGTCACAGGCAGGCGCATTTCATAGGACCCAAGTTACCAGGTTGGGACGGAGGGAAGGGAATGTCTCGGGGAGTTCGGAGTCCCTTGCCCCCGAAGGGTGTTCAAATTCCCGTCACTCTGGAGGGCTCTGCAGCCCCCGCCGCTGGGAAGGCTGGGGCAGGTCTCCGTCTTCTAGATTGTGGGCCTCTATCCAGAAGATGTTAGTTGACAAGATGGCGCCGTCCTCAGTGTACTTCATATATATATATTTTTTTTTTGGAGGGGTTTTCGCTATAGGGCACGTGCGCTTGCCAGACAGACAGAGACATAGAGACAGAAAGCGAGAAATCACCCCCCAGGGGGGGCGGTCATGCCGCAGTCCCTTCTCCTCCATTCTCCTCTCGGGATCTTGGGCACGCACGCACACGCGTCCGGCGTGAGATTTAAGCCCCCGGGTCCGAGACGCGAACCGCGGTCGACTACGTGGGAGTCCAGCGACATAGCCATTACGCTAACTGCTGGTTCCCAGTGTACTTCATATTTCAACTGGAACAGGTTTTAACTTGAACGGGCGGATGTGCCCTCCCTTCCACCTCGCCGAAGCTCTCAGACCAGCCGTTCTCGCTAGTGACAGTTGGATGCAGAATTCACTCCGCCCGCTAGCCTGAGCCCTGCACGTTCCAGACGCAGAAACAGTGGAAGATGCCTTTCCTCCAAGAATGGGAATGTTTGCGTTCTGTGCAGACGTGGCAGTCTGTCGGAACCGCCCTGTGTACCGGAGGCAGGGAGCCAGAGCAAGGGGGCTTAGCTCTCCTGATGGGCCGACTCCTGCCGGTGAGAGGCCCGAGCAGAACGCCGGTCAGCGCACTGAATGGAAGGGCTGAGTCGTGACTCGCCGTGGCTCTCTCTAAGTCTAGATGGTTGGATTAAGATGGTTCTAATTTGGTGTACTTGTAAGGGAGGTGTCTTGAAAATATAGAGAAATGAAAGGAGTTTTATTTATCTTTCTAATAGAGATTTTTGCTATAGGACATGTGTGCTCGCCAGAGTGAAAGAGAGAGAGACAGCGAGAAATCACTTCCCCCGGGAGTGGCCATGCCACAGTCCCCTCTCCTCCATTCTCCTTGCGGGATCTTGGGCATGCAGGCACATGCACTTGTCTTAACTTTTAAGCCACCAGGTCTGGGACTCGAACAGTGGTCTACTACATGGGAGTCTGATGATGTAGCTGTTACGCCATCTGCCGGTCCCAGGAGTTTTATTTTTTAAAAATGTAAACAAAGTAGTAGAATAATGTTCACTAATGAGTTACGTAATTAACCAAATAACCTGATAAAAATGTGGTTTAGTTTCTCTTTTTCCCACCTCTGTGTAACTATTTAATAAAACTCAAACACAGGTCAAAAACTGTCATTATCAAATCAGAGTTTCTGGTTCTCCAAGCTTTCAGGTTATTTAAAAGAATGTCGGATGGAAACTGTCACAACAGGACTTTTTGCCACTGTGGAGAGTCTGAACTGCAAACAGATTCTCGGACTGGCGGGTCACCTCCGTCAGCTCGTTCCACGTTGGCGCCGTCTCATCCCCAGGGGCTTTTCCAGAGCTACTGCCTTCACCACGAAGCTCCAGAGTTTCCCCAGTTCAAACTCGGGCTTCGGCATTTTCACTTTCCTGACGAAGACATCGCGGAGAGGGTAGCTGGACTGGCAGGCCTCTTCTATGTCCTTCCCAGTGCTGTCGAATCGGTTTACTGACCACTTCTTTCCAGCCACTTGCCTGCACCTCCGGGGTCATGACTTCCGTCCTCTTCTTCCGGATTTGGCGGGCCTGCTGCTGCTGGGCCTCAGAGGTCTTCCGTATGTGATGGTTGCGTTTTTTAGGAAACCCAACACAGAAGAGACAAGCAAATAACCGTGGGTCGTCTTGACATCGACACGAGCGCCAGTCACGGGCTGCCATTTCTCGGCCACGGAGCACGTTTGTCACGGTGAGAGCCAGGCCACGGAGCTGGGCAGTCTCTGCCCTGAACGTCCGCAGTCATTAGCTTGGATTTGCTCAGTGCGGCTCCGTCATCCTGCAGGTCTGCGAGGGTCACTTCCAGCACTCGGCCCCCAGGGCCATCAGATGCAGCCCTGGCTCCTTGCGTCCTGGCGCGTGGCGTTTTCCCAACATTTCTTACAGAGCAGGTGCTTTCGCGTCCTGCCGATCTTTCTTAGAAAATGGACCAACCGCTTTCTTCCGGGCCCCCTTGCTGTCGCCTCTCGTATTCCTATTCTTGCCAGCGGCCATGGCGCTGCCCGGGAGCCGGGAGTGTGGCTGAGCTTCTTGGGGGTCAGTCAGTGAGAAGTGAAGGCTGACTTGCATTTACGCGTCGGCTTTTACACAGCTGTTTCGAAGTTTCCCGGGAATACCTGAATGCAGGTTGCTTCTGTTTTTAGTATTTTAAATGACTTCCTGGAGTCACTTTATGAAACCTTTTTCTCAGTAGGCAGGAATCGTTAAACGAATACCGTCTGTCGGCAGACTGCTCAGCTGTGCACCTATAGGCCTGTGCATCATGCCGCCACCTCTGAGACCCGGCTCGGCCTGCTCGGCCGCGCGGTCTTCTGTCAGCGCCAGTGCTCTGGTGCACGGCCACAGCAACCCTCCTGCCCCGGAGCCCTCGCCCAGCACCTCGTCGGTCCTCCAGCTCCCTTCCTGCCCTGTCCAACACGCCCTCCCACCAGTCCCTTCCCGTTAGTCCCTGCCCGTCAGTCCCCGCTTGTCAGTCCCCTCCAGCTCCCTTTCTGCCCTGTCCAGCACGCCCGCCTGTCAGCCCCCTCCGGTCAGCCCCCTCCCGTCAGTCCCCTCCGGTCAGTCCCCTCCGGCTCCCTTTCTGCCCTGTCCAGCACGCCCGCCCGTCAGTCCCCTTCCCCCTTACTAATGCCCTAAACTTCCTAGACCTTTGTCTCCTCTTCACAGGTGACTGGAGAAAGCTCAACTCTGGGGACCAGCAGATGGAGTAATGGCTACATTGCTGAATTTCCACATAGTCAGTTGTGGTTTGAGTCTCGGAACTGGAGGCTTAAAACTCATGCCAGGCGCATGTGTGTGTGTGCCCTGGATTTCGAGAGGAGACTAGAAGAGAAGGGACTGTGGCATGGCCCCTGTCACAGAGTCGCATCAGCTGTGCCCTGGATCAGATACCGTGAGCCAGAGCTGGAGGTGAGGAGATTTGGAAGGCAGCACATCCTTGCCGGGGAGCAGGTGTCCCTTCTGCACTGATACTTGGCCCCTTGCCTTGGTGCCACTGAGGTGTCTGGTCCCCCATGGCTGTTGGGGGCCTCGTGGGACATCTGTCCTTGAAGCATGCAGTCCTGGCCACGGGGCTCAGGCTGTGTGGCCCCTTTTCTGGTCCCAGGTCTCTCCTGGTCAGCCAACACCTTCGGCACATTCACGTCCACACTGTCGGACAGCAGGAGCACTCTGTGTGGTTGTCCCAGGCTCAGAGGACGTGGGGCGGGGACAGAGGGACTTCTGCCGGCTCCGTGTCTCTTCTGGGTCCTGCTCGTTCTAATGTTCCCAACTACCTCCACCTCTGATGTTTCTGCAGCCCCACCCTGAGGTTCAAGGCCTCGGGAGGGCAGGCCAGATGGGACTGAGCCTCCTCCCAGCCGCTCTTCTGTTCCTGCCCTGCCCCTCTCCCGTGTCTCATCTCCAGTTCTTTCTGTTCACAGTGAACTCGGTCGTCTAGCCACTAGACTGGCTTTGGGTTATGATGGGGAAATCCTGATTCACTGGACAAAGACTTTCAGAAATTCGCGGTATCTCCAGGAACTCAGCTGGGCACTGCCCGCTCCCTTCTCTTCCCGCTGCCCTCACCTCCGCCCCACCCACCCCCATCGATGGGTGCCTCTGAGTGGGAGAGGTTGCGCCCACGGACACGTGCACGGGCACAGCACGCTAGTAATGTCAGCAACCGTCACCCTCGTTACGTACAGGTTTACCTCGTCTGCTCGAGATGGCCACGCTGCCTGCCTGTCCTGCCCAGCTCTCGGCAGAGGCCCGGCTCCTATGTCGCGGTCACCGAGGAAGGGTTGTCAGGGACGCCTGCTGCTCGTCGTAAAATCCTGTTTTTTCTTTGTTACAGATAAGGTGGAGAGAGAGCCCACTGTTTTATCAAAGGCCAATCCCGGGCTGGCCCCGTCACCTGGTGGTTGCGGGAGCGGATCCCACGTAGCCGACTGTGGTACAGACGTGACCCTTGGTGGCCCATGTGCATGCACGCCCGTGACCCTGACACGATGGGAGAGAAGGGATTGCAGGGTAACACGCCCACCGGGGCGCGCGCTCTCGCGCTCTGTCAAGTGCATGTCCCCTCTGGCAATTAAAAACATAAATAATGATAAAGACCGACCACTCCAATGCTGCGTGGACTTCCATTCCCTCTTGTCTTATTAAACACTTCAGCCCTGCCTTTGATCTTTCACATTAGGAATATTTCTTTTCCTACCGGATTACTCTCATTGATATGGAAACATGCTGTGATATTACTTTCTTGGAGCAGAAAAGCCTACTAATGGCACACCTGCCCCCCCCCAGTCACAGCATCATTTCTCTGCCACCCTTCCCGGCCAGATCCTAGCGAAGCCGTCTGTGTGCTGTCACCCTCCCTTACCGCCTACTCCATTTCCGATTGCTCGGTCTGGCCTGCGTCCCGACCACGGCCCTGAAACCGCCGGTACTAAGTGCCGGCTTCCGTTCTCAGCTTGCCAGTCCCTCAGCCGCGTTCAGCCATGGTGGCTTCCTCCTGGTGGCTGTGAGAACGCGTTCTTCCGCCTTTCCTCCGGCTTCGTCACTGTGCAGTCTCGGCCTCTCTTCCGGCTTCTCCCTCTTGACTCGAGTGTTTATTTGATCTATTTATTTTTACCTATGTCTAGTACTTGTACACATCGATGGGGTATGATGTGATCTTTCGGTGCCACAGGTCGTGTGGCAGGCTTAGGCCAACGTATGGAGTGCTGTCTCATGGTGCGGCACATGGCTGTTGTTACTTTGTGCTGGGAACATTCCAGATCATCTTTCTCGTTACTCTGATGTCTGCGGTAGCTTCTCGTTAACTGCAGCCACCCAATGATGGCTTACGACGTGAGAAAGTGCTCCTCTTACCTACCTGTAATTTCGTTTCTATTACCAACACACCTCTCTCCTCTCCTGCCTACCTTTTCCAGATTCCCGGTCACTCGTCAGCCTTCTACTTCTGTGAGGTCATTTTCAGTGTCTTCACATACAGACAGGAGCATGTGGCTTTTCTCTTTCCGTGACTGATTTATTTCACTGGACAAAGTGTCCTCTAGACTTGCCCATGTCACCCCAAAGGACAGGATTTCATTCTTTGTAAGTGACTAAGTAGTAATCCATTGTGCATGTTCATCTCTCCTCTCTCTCTCTCTCTCTCTCTCTCTATATATATATATATATATATATATATATAAATGTAGTCTGTGCTGGTGGATCTCAACATTTTCCATTTACTGATTGATGTTTAGGCAGATTTCATGGTCTTGGCTATGTGAATGGTGCTCAATAAACATTGGGGTGTAGCTCGCTCTACGTAATGCACTGCACATTAATTTTAATTTTTTTTGAGGGAACTCCACATTGTTTTCTGTAACGACTGTACTAATTTACACTCCCACCAATAGTGTATGAGTTTTCCTCTCAACTTCCTCACCAGTGTGTTCGTTTCTGTCCTTTTGATAATAGCCATTCTAACTAGGGTGGATTTTTGGTTTTGACTTATATTTCCCCAGTGATTACTGGTCTTTTGTGTGTCTTCTTTTGAGACTTGTTTACTTAGGGCACGCGCACACGCACCTCATGATTTTCAAGCTGCGAGGGCCAGACTAACTGCGATTGGCCGTGTGCGAAGTTCAGCACCTTAGCCACCGTGCCACTTGCTGGCCCCATTGGCTCATTTTTAAATTTCTCAAATCCCTTTTATACAGTCTGGTTATTAGTCTCCTGTCACATGGGTAGTATGCAGATATTTTCTCCCATTCTGTAGGTTGTCTCTTTACTTTGTTGATTGTTTCCTTTGCTGTGTAGAAGCTTCTTAGTTTGCTATAATTAAATTCTTCTTGTTGTTGCCCATACTTTTGAGATTTTATTGAAAATGTTTGTCCTAGACCCCTGCCATGAAGTGTTTACTCTCTATTTTCTTCTGGTAGTTTCATAGGTTCAGGTTTTATTTTTAAGTCTTTAATTATTTTTGAATTGATTTTTGTATATGATAAGAAATGTAGGTGTATTTGTTTCTTCTGCGTATGGATGTCCAGTTTTCCCAGTACCACTTATTGAAGAGATGGTCTTTTCCCCAATGTATATTCTTAGTCCCTATATAAAAAATCGGCTGGCTATGTATATTTGGGCTTATTCCTGTTCTCTGTTCTATTTCATTGCTCTATGTGTTTGATTTTTTTTCTCCCCAGGTACCATGCTGTTTTAGTTACCATAGCTTTGCAGTATACTTTAGAATTCAATAGTGTGATATCTCCAGTTTCATTCTTTTTGCTCAGGATTGTTTTGGCTATTTGGAGTCTTTCATGTCTACATACAAATTTTATTATTATTTTTTTCCCAATGTCTGTGAAGAATTTAACTCAAACTTTAAATATGAGATTTTCATGGCTTGGTTCAGTCTTTATTCCTGCTTTATATTTTTCATAAGATAATCTCATCAAACTTTATGACGTTAAATAACCAAATACACTAGAGTTTTCCCCAAACTCCTCCTCTGAGCTATAGAACTAAATATTAACCATCTTCTTGAGATTTTAACTATTTATTTTTAAACTATTTTCACAGTCATATAAAACACATGGATAACACAATAATTGATTTCCAATCACTTCTCAATAATCTTCTTCAGTCTGCTATATCTCAGCAAAAACACTATCACCCTCTGTATTCTTAACCTAGAAATGTGCTAGTCTTTCTGGGTCCCCCAGCTGCTGCTTCTCAGTGTCTTGCTGCCTTACTTTCTCTGATGCATTCTTTAAGCAGATTCTAGTCAGGTCAGACATTAATTTTGGATATTCATGAAGTCACACACTAGCTGGACATGAAACGTAGCTGCTCATGAAGTCACACACTAGCTGGACATGAAACTGCAGTGGTTGTAGAATGGACGAGAAAGCATGGTGTTCCGTCCAAGCATCTTTCTCTTTTCTTTCAAATGTTTCCCGTAACTAATTGGATCTATTTTTATAACTTTGTCACATAATCATATGCTAATAACTTTCTAGATTCCATTTCTACCATGGCTTTACTTCTGAAATCATGACCCTTACGTCTGTCATCGACACCTTCATGTGATGTTCCACTAGAAGTCACAAATGAACCTATCCAGAATGGACTTCGCTGCATTTCCCCAGCCACCGTGCTTACTCTGTGATCCCTCTCTCAGTAATTCTTCTAGTGCCTCATGGAGTCCCAAGCTAGAATCCTGTACAATTTTAAGCAAGAATCATTCTTGGTAAATTATCTCTGTTTTATTAACATTAAATGCAGCAGAAGTTTTTGTCTCCTCAAATTCTAAAATGTGTCACAAATTCATTCGTGTTTTCTTATGAGACCACCTCAGAACAGCTTTTTTCTGATTTCTTGCTTGGGCTACTATACCAATAACCTCATTTCCATTTTCACTCACTTATATTTCAGTCTTCCAGGAGCCGGAGTGATCTCCGACAAAGCACATGCTCTAAGGTGTGCACTCCCCGGTTAGGCCATCGATTTTATATTATACTCGTGAGTCTGTAATCATTTTGTTCCCTCATTTGTTGGTGCCACTAGGATTTGTGTCACAAATGAGTGAGGTCACATCTGCTCATCTTGGTTTTTAAGCACCTTGCACAGTTCCTCAGGTATCACTCCTTAATGACAACAGTAGACACACGGTGACAGCTAGCAGAAGAACCTGCTTTCAACATAGATGTCTGGTCACCACAAATCCCAAAGGAGTGAGTTCAATTTATTACTAACCTGGCATTTTAGTTCATTTATAGTAAGGAGTTTAAGCAAACAAGTCTACATCAAATTCCATTTTTTAGTCATATTTTGAAAAGATTGTGAATCCAGGTAGAAGAGCCAATGGCTACTCTCTTTTGCTTGATAGGTGGCCCAGACCTCACTCAATCAAGTCGGGCCCACAGGTAGGTCTCCTGGAGAAACGCGAGTGTACAGAATTCCAGTCAGGTCAGACTTTCACTGTAGGTATTCAGGGAGGGATTTTGGTTTTCTGATACACTAGCTGGATGTGATACTGCAGTGATTGTAAAACAAACGAGACAGCATCTATTATAGTTTTACAAAACACAACAGGACCAAGTAGTTTGGCAATAAAAGGATTTTAATGAATTAATTAATATTTAGAATGCCAGTTACAGGACCAGCAAGCAAATGGTGTAATGGTTACATCACTAGACCCCCACGTGGTCAACCGTGGTTCGAGTCCCAGATGCAGTGGCTTAAAACTCATGCTAGGCATGTGTGTGTGTGTGCTCAAGATCCCAAATGGAGATTGGAGGAGAAGGGACTGCAGCATGACCATTCCCCCCAGGGGGTGATTTCTCTCTTTCTGTCTCCCGGTCTCTCTCTGTTTCTCTGGTGAGCACATGCACCCTATAGCAAAAATCTCTCTAAAAAAGAATACCAGTTACGGTAAAATAAGTTGCCCCTTCCCTTCCCAAAAACACTAGCTAACCCAAACACTATAGTATTATTTAAATGCTTATAGGAAAACTAAATTAATGGTTTCCAGATTAATATTTTTTAGTATCTCTCATTTGCCTTATTTTTATAAGAAATACTTTATTAGCTTTATTTATCTATTTATATTTTAATTGGACCAGAGAGGGGAGGAGAGAGAAAGCCACCAGGCCTGGGACTTGAGCCACGGTCGCCTGCATATGAGTCCAGTGTCCTTAACCCCCATGCCACTTGTCGGCCCTATCATTTGCCTTTTTAAAAGAGTTTATTCATTTATTTCTTATCTGAGTGAGAGAAAAAGAGAGAGCCAGCATTCTCAACAGGGTCTGGTGTGTGATGCACCCAGCCTCAGCCCTAGGAAATCAAATCGATTTGAAGATCGGGGCGCAGTGACCCTGCAACTAGATCTAGCAAGTAGCACCCCACGGGAAGGTCCTGGGCTCGCCTCAGGCCCTCCCTGAATGTGTTGGGTGTGAGGACACTTGTGCGTGTGACCTGGGTGAGCTTAGACTGGAGGGGAATTGTGGCGTGCAGACCCTCTCGGGTGTGCCTCTTTCGGTCTCTCTGTTTCTGTTTTTCTCTCTTTCTTTTTGTCTTTCTCTTGCAGAGAGGAAATGAGTAAATAAATAAACAAAAATTAAAACCCCCATTTATAGCTTACTAGTGGCTGAGGGTAGGGTTGAAGTAGAGGGTGTGGCTGAGAAACTTCAGGGCAAAAGGGTCATGTCCTGCCTTCATTCGCATTCCTCCTGTAAGCAGCAAAGCACTTTCTCAGGAACCTGCTGGGACGTGCATCAGGGCTCCGGGGAGAACACGCACCGGGACGTGAGGCACGCGGTCTGGGCAGTTACACACGCTCGAGTAAGCCGTGTCGGTCATTTAGCCACAGAGCCCTACGGGTGCAGCCCGCTAGTGTCCTGGGGAGTGACTCGGCCAGTGGGAGCACGCCATTGTCTTCCGTGGCTTCGTGTCGTGGATTTGGCGCCGGCTGCAGTTAACCCAGGGCTAGCTGTAGAGGGATCCATGCTCTCGCCGCAATCCTATCGAAGAGCCTTGCCAGTCTGTAAGAAGAAAGGTCACAGGTAACGTGGCTTTTTATAAGCGACATCACACTTCAAACCTAATGATAAAGCTTTTTATTGAAAGAAAACGTAACTGAAGAGTTCTCTTAATGTGAGAGCAGTACCTGCTCTATTGCCCGCCTCTCCACATTTGAACTGGGCAGTGGCAAGCTGTGATACCAAGCACAGCTTTGTCCCTAGAGATCTGGGTTCTAATCCTGGTCTTTGTCGTCACTGGTTGTGCCACACTGAGCGAAGCTCCTAACAACACGGTCACTTTGTCACCCCAGAAGGCGCCGTACTAGATGACGCCTAAGCGTTTCTCTGGCTCTAGAATTTTGTTTTGTTTTCCAGATTTGGTTTTTCACTGATGGTGGGATGCTAGGGTGGTACACCTACACTGGGCAGCCGAGAGGACTGTGCTGAATCAGTGCTAATCCCCAGCCCTAATTTTAGCTGCTTAAAACCGCGGTGCACTGATTGCCATCTTATTAACCTGAGAGATAATGAAGCTCTCGGAGGCTCTCGATTAACCATAGAGATTAGTTCTTGCCATCAGAGTCTGGCCTCGGTGTGGTATCAATATGCATGGCCTTAGCTCCCGAATTATTGGGGAGGTAAGAAATGGTTTTGAGATGCATGGAACTCTCCTGGTGCACTGGAAGGAATACTAAAGTTGTAAGGATGCTTTCTGAATTTTGGCTTTGTATTTTAATGGGAGTGTGAGATTGCTTAAGTCACTGCGTTTCTCTGACGTTTAATATTTTGCATGTATAAGATAGAGATAATATCTGGTTTGCATGCATTATAAGGTAATTGGTAAAAAATAGTTATTTATAGGAGCATTCCCTTAGAGAGTCGCAAAATGCAAAACATTTTAGGGATGGAGGTTTAATGTGTGCTCAGCGGCCATGATAAATTATTCGCAACTGCAGGTTCAGTGAAGAGGGTGATGATACACGTGCGCACCTCCCTGGGACGGAGACCCAGCATGCTGGGGGACCCGGGACCGGCAGCACCAGCTGCTCACCGTGTCTCCACACTGCCCTGCCCGACAGGAGGGTCTGCGGAAGGCTGGCCAGCTCTCTGCTCTTTGCAGACGAGGAGCATGGTGGCCGACAAGGGACCAGGGCCACCGAACGTGCTTCTTTCAATCTTTTCGACCGAGTCTCCTTTTTTCTTCTCTCTAATTGCCAAAGGGCATGTGCACTAGCCAGAGAAAAAGCGAGAGAACACAGCCCCCAACAGCGTGGCTGCGCCACCGTTCCTTTTCTGTGTCCTCGCCCTGTCAGGATTTGGGGCATGCACACACCTTAGCGTGTTCCTCAAGCCACCAGGGCTGGGACTGAAACTGGTCACCTGTGTGGGACATGGTGGGTAGCCTGGACCCGCTCTCGCCTTTGTCCGGCTCTGCCAGTCACTGGTCATGTGACCTTGTGCATGTTATTGAACCTTTCCGAGCTTCGGCTTCCCCACCGTCAGCTTTCTTCTCCCTTAGAAGTGGTAATGATCAGAATCTAGTAGATGGTACTCCCACGTAGCGGACTGCGGTTCGAGTCCCAGACCCAGCAGCTTAAACTCAACTGGGTGCATCTGAGAGGAGAATGGAGGAGAGGACTGTGGCAGGCCATCCTTCCTGGGGGTGGGGGGGGTGATTTCTTGCTTTCTGTCTCTCTGTCTCTCCAGAAAGTGCAGGCACCCCATGGCGAAAATCTCTCTTAAAAATGGTTGTGGTTGTGTTTTCCTCTCACGTGATCGGTCCCCAAGTGCGGATTTACTGGCATGTTCATCTTCTCAAAGACAGAGCTTAAGCCCCTGGTTGCTGGGTCCCTCGTTCCCAGCTCTCTGCTGCCAGTGGACACTACCGTCGAGAGGGGCTGTACTGAGTGACAGAGACCCCAAATCGGGTGTCTTAAATAAAATTACAGTTGATTTATCTGGTACTAGAAGGTTTGTCATTAAGCAGTTCAAGACTGATGTGGTTAGTCAGTCCCACACACCCTCAGGAACCCCGTTCTTTCTGTGTTCTCGATCTTCTGTGTACAGCTCCAGTATCAGGAAACATGGCGGCTCAAGACAGCTGCTCCTGCCCCAGCCACCTTCACCACATCCTTTCTAGCAAAGGAGGAGGTAACAGCAACAGAAGACGTAAAGGGCGTGCTTTATCTACCATTCGAGGCAGACCTTCAAGTGTTACGGAGGAGTCGTCCATTGGATGGAAATCTTAGCTACCTAAATGTCCTCACCCACGGGGAGGCTATGAAATACCGAGAACAGATATTACGGGAAAATACGTTCTCTTTTGTCGGCACATCAACAATTGCAGGGGGCCATTTAAAAACATGTCCCAGAATACGGAGACAGATATAAAAAGGAAGGCGAGAGCTGTGGGGACAGTCTGAGCTGGTGTGTTATTTTGCTGTGTGCGTAGGACTTGGCTGTCGTTACTACGACAGGAAGCCTCCCGTGCGGTGGGGACAATACCCACTTTCCAAACTTGGTCACGGACGCGCCGTTGCAGGTCTTCGCGATACGCCGTGTCATGTATGTTAATATGTGTGCACTTCGAACTTCACCTGAACCGTAGCATCCAGGAAATGAAGGACTCATGTTTCAGGCGGCCTCTTCTATCAAAGCAAACGCCCGTCAGGAGAGCAGTGTTTCCTGGAGTCCACGCGAAGCCCACTGGGGGTCGCGGTCTGCAAGCACCCCCCGGGAGCACTGGGATGCGAGGCCCTGAAACGGCCCTCCGTGGCAGCAGGCTCACGCCGTGCTCACCTCACAGACTGAGTCTTACTTAAGCGAAGATTGAAAGGATGTGGCACTCCCTGAACAGGCCCCTGTCGAAGGCATCAGAAGCGTTCTGGGATTTGTGTAGCCAGACTGCAGCAAGATTTTGCCCTGAGCAATAGAAGAGCCGTGAGACACACCCACGGGCCCTAAAGGAATGTGGCGCTCCAAGGCTCGGCTGTCTATGTGCCTGCGACATCAGTACCGATGCCCTGAGTTTTGCCCTCGGCCATGTGGGTGTGACAGGGGCTGGCCAGCTGCTCTGGATGGGCCTTTGCTCACGGAGATTACTCTGGGAGACTGGATCCACCTCGGCCCTTCCCAGTGGCGAGCCATGGAGTGGAACACGGACCAGTCCAGGCTTCCTATGGCGGCAGCACGCGCCGCGCCTGGGGCTCAGCTCCGCGGGCGGGCAAGAGCTGCTTCTCGGTAGTGTGGAGGGTGACCACGGTCCCCATCTCACGCTGTGGCCCTGCAGCTGCTGAACTAGACCTATTTGCTACTCAAGCAACATCGTTCGTGGGGACCTTGGTAACGGCGCAGATCAAAGTTAATTGGATTACATGGGAATTGAATTGAGGATCCACTTTGACCTCATTAGCACAGAGACACAGCCAGGGAAGGTCGTCAGACACACACTCCTGGAGGCGCTCACAGGAACAGCTCGTTTCAAAGGGAAGCCGGCCGTGTGGGTAACATGCCGTGGGCTCCGTAGGCGGAAGATGAAGAGTACTGAACGATATCGGGGCACATCACAAAGTGGGTTTGACCTGCACACACTGACTCCGTTTCCCGGCCGCAGTCTGTGGGAGGGAGACAATCGGGGAGTGGCCGATGCACCGTGGGACCGCCGGACAGGCCTGGCAGCTGCTCGCGGCGATGCCGCAAGGTCTCGGGGATGCTAGTCGCACTTGTGCGGTCCCATCATGAGAACGGCCACTCAGGGCTGGGTGCTACCTCCATGCAGCGGCCTGCGGGCCGGGAGACGTGGGGTCCGAGTGTCCCCAGAGGCATTTCTAAGTGGTGTGTGTTGTCATCAGGTCATCGCGAACCGGAGTAGACGGGCATGGTAACTCGCTGCTCAGCTGTTGATCGCATGGATACTTAACTTGAGCAAAAAGTCCATGTTAGATGAGCAGGTGGGGGTAGGGTACCAGCCACCGAGTGCAGGGCCTAGGGGCAGGGAGGCGCCTTCGCCCAGGACCGGCACAGGGCGCCCGTCCGGGCGTCCAAAGGGCAGTCCCGTGCAGCTCAGACCGCGTCGGAAAAGCTGGCTGTCCTCTTTCAACTGAAGATGGGACTCAAGCTTGTCCTTGTTCTCTCGTTTCCCCTGTTTTTGAACTTCTCCACCAGCTTCCCCGGAATCCCTGTTGGGTAGCCAGGAGTTTGTCAGGGACGCCGTGCCGAGAGCAGGACTTCGCCTCACTGTCTCACCTGGGCCACTGTGACGGACCCCACAGCCCGGTGGCTGAACAAGCTTGCTTCTCACGGCTCTGAAGCCGGGGGCTGGCAGGTATGGCATTGGGTGGGAGCCCACCACCTGGCCCAGAGACAGCTGCCCTCTCTCCGTGCCCTCACCCGGGGTCTATCTTACAAGGGCACTAACCCTTTAGCCAGGCTCTGCCCTGTGGCCAGTCAATCACCTGCAGAGGCCCCATCTCCCCACACTGCCCCGGCAAGGACAGGGATCCGACAGGTGAGTTCTGGGGACACGCCACCCAGTCTACAGCAGTGTCCACTCCGCACAGTTGGAGGAGTCCCTTCCGCCCTCAAACATCCCGACTTCACCCAGAACTAGACCAGACGGGCTCCTGTGTGTGGTCAGGGCCACAGTTCGGTCAGGGCGCTGCGGCGGTAACGGGGACAGTAATCCCCATCAAGGGTGATCTTGCCCTCACGGCACCTGCTAGAGCACCTGCAGTCGGGCTCCCCTGGAGGACCGAGCTCCTGGGGGTGACAGCAAGACCCCAGCACCTCCGCCAGAGAGAGGGATGCTCAGGGGAAGCTGCCCCGGGTTCGGGTACAGGGAGGCAGGCACGGGGGGGGGGGGGGGGGCATTTTGCTTATGCACCAATCTGAGTGTGCAAGGGGATGAGGGGACACCAGGGGCCCCGCATGCACCGGGCACGCAGCGGGCCAGAACCTTCCTTGCCCTCCTGCCTTTGCCTGCTCAAGCTTCCTGGCGGTACAGAAACCGGGCGTGTGGGTCTCTGATGCACTCGGGCGGCTGGTCCCACGTTCCCCCCGCACCCACCCCTAGGTGCTCCGCCAGGGCTTCGCGCTTCTTCATGAAACGTCCTCAAAATCAGCGGTGTACATATGAAGGATATCTCCAAAGCCTGCGTGCTGCTCTGTCCCCTGAGTGTGAGGTCACTGCACCAGGGTATTTGGGTTACGATTTAGAACATTCTTAGTTTATTCACCATTTTTGATCCTGAGAAATGTGTGAGCTTCTCGAATATTTCTTTCATTTTATACTAATATTTAAATAATTCAAAAGATGGAGAATCATGCTCATGCACTGTCCGTTGAATGAAATGATTTTAGGTTTTCTAACATATTTTTAAAAGAATTATTTAATTTTATTCATTATTGGATGTCAGAAAAGTCGTAAAGTATTTTTTCTATGCAAAAATGCATCGTGAGTTTTCTGACAACCTAATATTATTTTTTAAAAAATTGCTATAGGGCACGTGTGCCCACAGCGAGAGACACAGAGAGAGGGAATGGGAAAGTGAGAAAGCAAGCTGCCAAGTCCGGGAGTCGAACCGCAGTCGGCCATGTGGGAGGCCAGTACCTTGAGTAGCATGCCACCTGCTGGCCCCGGTTTCTAATATTTTGAGATAAGAACAGTAGGTTACTTGTCCAGCTGATAAAAGCACAGTCACTTGAAATGACGTGTCCATTTCGTCGAGATGACATCGTTTCAACGAGATCGCCTCCTGGTCTCGTGCCGGGGCTCAGCAGGGCTCGCGTCCTACTCACCAAGCTGAACAAGGGGCAGGGAATGGGGCAAGCTCACCCTGAGACAGGCTCGGGAGGGACGGAGTGCACGCCTCGCCAGTGCATGCCCCGCCAGTGCATGTCCCACGGCCTCTGCCTGCCCCTCCCTTTGTGGGCGCCCGTCCCTGCCCGGCAGGGGCTCAGCCCCTTGGCCTTTCCTCCCACCCTAGTGGGCGGGGAGCCTGTACTACGACCGCATGCCCTCCCAGTGCCTGGATGCCTTTCCATCATCTCGCACACCGTCCTGGTCTAGCTCTCTGTTTCTTTTTAACTGGGGTGTCACACGTCCCCCCGGGTGTTTCCTGTCTTCAGGGCACCCCTGAGCCTGGCCTGCCCAGGGTCAGCTCTGATGGCCAGGCGCCCCAGCCGAAGGGCTCCAGGGCTCTCCGTGGCCTGCAGGATCAAGTCTGAGATCACGGCTCTGCTGAGGCCCCAGGACACAGCCCGGCTCTGCCGTCTAGGGGGAGCCCCTGCCAGGCCCTGCCCTCCCCTGCGCGGCCCTGCCCTCCCCTGCTCCCTCCTGTGGGGGTCGGCCTCGCAGAGCACCACTTCCCTCCCTTTAGCTGCCTGGGGAACCGACACCCCACTCCTCTGCCAGCCTGCCTGCAGTTATCCAGGTCCTGACCTAGTCCTGAAAGCAGCTCCGGCCAAAGGCAGCTCCTCCCGCCAGTCCTGTGCCCGTGCTCGGCAAAGTGGGGCAGACGGGACAGCGCTGCCTGGGCGAGGGGCAGGGGCCGTGCTGTGGGAGCAGGTCTGCCCGCATTTTAGCAGCTTAGCTGTGCCCGGGCTGCCCTGCTTTCCAGGACCCTCCAAGCCAATGTGGCAGGCAGGGTGGGGGGCGGCAGTGTGGTGGCAGCAGGAGGGGAGCCGAAGGTCCACACTCACTCAGACGCTCCCTTGCACCCTACTGGCAGAGCAAGGGCCTGCAACTGGACGGAGGATGCGCAGTTCTTGAATGTGCAGCAGAAGGCAAGCACCGAGCTCCCTGCCCAGCCTGCACCCCTCATCCCCACTGGGTCCCGCTGCACCAGGGAGGACGGAGGCGAGCACACCGAGCTCCCTGCCCAGCCTACACCCCTCTTCCCCACCAGGTCCCGCTGCACCAGGGAGGACGGAGGCGAGCACACCAAGCTCCCTGCCCAGCCTGCGCCCCTCATCTCCACTGGGTCCCGCTGCACCAGGGAGGATGGAGGGGAGCACACCAAGCTCCCTGCCCAGCCTGCACCCCTCTTCCCCACCGGGTCCCGCTGCACCAGGGAGGATGGAGGCGAGCTGTCCACCTGGGTGCTGAGGGCCTCGCTCTTGTCTTGGACCTGACCCCAGAGGGAGAGCACCATTTCTCACCAGAGTGTGAGATTAGCTGTAGGTTTTTGCAAAGTTTTATTTATTTATTTATTATTTTTTAAATCAAATTGTGGAAGATAGGTAGCTAAGAAATGTTTATCATGAATGGACATCGGGTTTTGTGAAATCTTTTTACTGCATATAACTGAGCATATCAATTTTACATTTATTTTGTTGATGTCATGAATTGTATGAATTGATTTTTGAATGTTGAATAAGCCTTCCATACCTACACTACGTTATGCCTGGTTATGGCATATCTTCTATTTGGTACGTTGTCAGATTTGGTTCATTAACATCTTATTATTTATTTATTTTAAGAGAGATTTTTGCTATAGGGTATGTGTGCTCACAGGAGAGACAGAGAAATAGTGAAAAATTACCCCTCCGAGGGGATGGCCACGCCACAATCCCTTCTCCTCCATTCTCCTGGGGATTTTGGGCACGCATGCACATGTGCTGGCATGAGTTTCAAGTCTTCGAGTCCGGGACTCAAACTGTGGTCGACTCCGTGGGAGCCTAGCACCTTATCCATTACGCACCTACTGGCCCAACGTTTCACTGAGGATGGTTGAGTCCGTCATGACAGGTACTGGTCTACAGGCCTCCGCTCTCATGTTGCCCTGTCTGGTGTTTCCAGGAAAACTCGAGGCAGCTCCTCTGCTTCCGCTTTAAAAGATGGACTACAGAGGTGGCTATCAGCTTGTCCTTGAATGTTCAGTGGGTTAGCCATCCACACCATCTGGGCCTGGCGCTTTCTGTCTTGCAAGGCTATTAATCACTGGCTCAGATCACCATGAGGAGTAGGGCCTAGTCAGAGCACCTCTCCCTTCTGTGCGTTTCCATAGGTCGCGTCTTTCAAAGAACTAGCCGTTCCTAGGTTATTGTCTGGGGCTAGGGCTGTTCACAACAGTTCTTGGCTGAACTGCTCATGGCCGTGAGAGCTGTGGTGATGTTTTGCTTTCGTGCACGAACTCACCAGAGAGAGACGAGGGAGAGAGGAGGAAGCCTCCCATGGAGGACAGCAGTGCTGGATCTCTCCACCTCTCCCTCCTTGTGGGATTTCGGGCAAGCATGCATGTACTTGGCATGTTTCTCAAACCACTGGGCCAGGACTCAACTGCAGTCAGCCACAGGGGACCCCGTAGCCTTAACCACGCCAGCTGCTGGCCCACGCTTTCATTTCACTGATCTTTTCAGAGAACTGCCTTTTGGTTTCATTGATTTTTCTCTATTATTTTCTTCTTTTCAATTCATTTTGGTTTTGTTGCTATTTTCTATTATTTTCTTGTTTCAGTGTCATTGATTTCTGCTCTATTTTTAGGTATTTCTTTTTTTTTCCTTCCTTTGTATTTAATTTGATCTTTTTCTAGTTTTCCTGAAATGGAAACTTAAATCATTGGCTTTAGATCTTCTTTTCTTTTCTTTCTTTTAAAAATGTTTGTATATTTATCCCTTCTGCGGGCGAGACAGTGGAGAGAGCGAGCATCCCGGCAGGGTAGCTGCGACCGTCCCACCTCGGCCAGGCCTTGTCCTGGCCTTCCCGTGGGGGTCAGCCTGCAGGGCCCCACTTCTGACCATCACATCGTCTTTCGGCTCCTCTTTTCTTTCTTTCTTTCTCTTTCTTTCTTTCTTTCCTTCCTTCCTTCCTTCCTTCCTTCCTTCCTTCCTTCCTTCCTTCCTTCCTTCCTTCCTTCCTTCTTTCTTTCTTTCTTTCTTTCTTTCTTTCTTTCTTTCTTTCTTTCTTTCTTTTTCTTTTTCTTTCTTTCTTATGTGTATCTGTTTTTCCATGTGTAAGGGAGAGCCAGACACCTCCCGCAGGGCCTTCCTGCCGCCGTTGCACCCATGCTCAGCCTGCCTGGATCGCAGCAGGTGCATATGCGGCCCGCGTGCCACAGAAGCCCCAGGACTTGACCCCAGAGCCTGCCTCCGTGCACGCCTGTGCCACCACCTGGCCAGAGTGCCCTTCTCTCCTGGCGGCACAGTTTCTCGCGGGCCGCGTGGTCCGAGGTCGGCACCTGGGCGTCTTTCCTCTGTACCTGGCCCACAGAGCAGTGTTGCACGGTGGGCTATCCAGACTTCAGTCTGCCCAGTCCACCTGCACAGCGACCGTGGCTTTGTGCCAGGTACGATGACACTCAATGTTCTCAAGTGGCATCACCTTTGAAATGAAGTTGACTTTCTAAGAATGGGATCTTCAATCAAACTACACATAGAGACCAGAATCTCCTCCCATAGAGAAGGAATCTCGAAAACAGACACGATGCTGTTAAAATGGAAGTATCAGCTGCCTGGGACCTCGAGTGACCTTAGGGACCACAGCCAACTGGGCAGCATGCCGGAAACACCAAGGCGGACGTTATGACCAGCACGCCGGCACGCGGGTTCCCTGCCAGGGTCCCGTCCTAACGCTCTGCCCGGTGGGCCCTGTGGGCGCGCTGTGGTTCTGAACTTCAACGCCTGCACCTGCCCGGCCCTGCCCGGCCTTGCCCGCCCGGCGGCTGGCTGGGCTGCTGGCCCCTGTTTGTGCTCTTCAGCGTCTTGTGTGGCTTTTCTCTTTTCGGTGAATGCTTTCCTGAGCCAAAGGTAAAGTTTAAAATGTCGAAGAAGAAGGTTCATGTTAAGAAAACTTTAAATCAAAATGAGCAGAAATAAAAAAGTAGCGGCAAGAGAGTCAACTTCGAAGATTTCCTTGAAAGCGAAACACCGCCTCTTCTTCCTGGGCGTCTGCACTTAGACAGCGCCGATGAGTTTGCCCCTCTGCTAAATCAGGCTGATACTGCTGTGCTATCTTTCCAAGTTCTTTTCTTGTCCCTTTTTAATTTCCAGGGGGCCTGTGCACTCATGGAGGAGACAGAGGGGGGGCCAAAGCTCCCCAGTGGGGTGTGGTCGTGCTACACTCACCTCCCACCATGTCTCCTCCTGTGTCTTTTCCAAACCTCTGGGGCCGGGATTCAAACTGTGGTAAGCCTGTGTGATCCAGCTCTCGTAAGCACCAGGCTACAGGGCCAGCAGGCTCACTCTATTTTTTACTGCCAGAGTTTTCCGGAAGGTTGTTTCAAAGTCATATGTGTACCATAAGACAGGCCGTTGTGGTGCCGTGTGAGCTAGGAGCCTGGACGACTCTCTGTTTCTCAGCTGGACCGAAGGCCTGGCGTCTGAGCCGGGCACGCTGCCCGCCGTGAGGACCGGGGAGACAAGCAGACTGAGTCGGACGCAGGCACAGCCCGAGAGCCCGCCTCGATCTCCAGCGCCCGTGACCCTGCGCTGATCTTCCGCATCCCGGCCTCTGATGGAGCGTTTCCTTTTTCTTGCTTTCTGGATTAGGTTAGATAGTGGGAGTATTTTCATTTATTTATTCATTTCTCTTCCAGGCCTTTAGTTACTAAAGATTGCATTTTCAGAGGCACCCATAGGGGCCCCCAGCCCAGTGTTTTGTGGATTTCCTTGATTTGATTGTTGCACATTGTGTGTTTGCCTTAAAAAAATCATACCATAGCCCGCAAACATGTATGTAGATTATATGTGAGCCAGGAGCCATAATTTAATACGTACAATAAATGCAGGTAAATAAGAAAAGAAAAACGATCCTCTCAGGGTGAAGTTCTTTGGAGAACCTTTTTCTAGGGATGAAGATCTCTAGCTCGGGGCATTGGGGAGCGTTTGCTATGGAAGCCTGAAGGCCCTGCCGCACGCTCCACTTAGCCGCGCCTTGGGCCGCAGTGGTCCGCTCAGACGTGTCTCCGCTCAGAAGTATGCAGGAGTAAGCGAATGGCTTATTTTGTACATAGTTTGACAGCACCTGACACGGGCGTGGAGAAGAGAGGGAATTCTGTCTACACGGGGAGCCCAGGTTCTGAAAACTGTGCTTTTAGCTGCGGCCCCTTGGAGCGGGACCGTATTGGGGCTCAGAGCCAGCCCCTGCGAGGTCTATGCCAGTGCCCCTGTCCCCTGAAGGCGACGGAGTCTGCTCGCGTCAGGGTGCAAGCCGCAGCCTCCCGAGATTAAAGGGGGGAAAATCCTTGCACTCTTTCAACATTAATATTGCCTGTAAGGAACCCAGCCACGACCTAAGCCGTGGGATTTTTCGAACCTAGCAAGTAGAAAGGTAAACAGTCAACACCAGTTATTTTAAGCGTGATCTAATCAGAGTTCAATGGGAAGCGATATTCTATTTGATCTCCACGGCATTAATGCCAGTCTATCACTATTAGACATTTTCGTGTTGCCCATTATCCAAACAATGGCTTAAGTCCGTGGTATTTAATAAATCAAGTTTCCACGGCCGTGGAGGCGGCCGGGGACGAGGACGAGGACTTTCTTGGCTCCACTGTCTCCCTCAGGTGCCGTTCCGTGTTCGTGTACGAGAAGTGTGGCCCTTCCTTCTCCTGCCGCGAAGAGCGAGCTAATCCCTGTGTAAGAAATCAGTAAGTGCCGTCTGCCTAATCTAGTCCCAGTGTGAAACTGTTGACATTTGTTCTTTTTTCTACCGTGATGTGACTGGGCCTGTTTTGTGCTGGATTAGGCGCAAATCCCTTGCGCGGCCCGGCCGGCATGCTACCAGTAGTTTAACTTCATCCATAATGCATGAAGGGAGCGTAATCCACGGCGGGGGGAGAGGGTTTTTTTGCCTCTCCCAAATCCTTTGAAATGAGTAATTATTCAACATTTTATGTTTGATGTTATATTCTACAACTGAACTTATGTAGTGATCTTTAAAAAAGAAACGTTGGCAAACGCTTGTAACAACTACACCTTTTAAAATTTTAAATGCAACTTACCGATGGCCAGAACTTGTTCAACATAGTGGGATATTAAATATTTATTCAGCTTATTTCATTTTCAGGGTCATAAATGCTCTTTCTGAGTCATTCCTAACGACAAGAATTCCCCCAGTTAAAGCTGGGCCAGGCAGCAAGCGCTAAATTAAGACGCAATGGCAGGTCACTCGCAGCCGGGAGGGGCACCCGCCCTTTTTGAGCCTGTGGCAGTGTTTGCAGCAGGGAGTTGGCTGAACCCTCCCTCCGAGCGGAGATCAGCTGCTTGCCAGGTTCTCTGAGCTGCTTTGCAGGTGAAAATGGAACTTCGCGTGGGACGCTGTTTTCTGATTTTCCACACTGTTGATATTTGTGGAAAGTCACAAAGTGGCCCAAGGAGGCCAGCTGCCGGGCAGTGGACACTCACAAGGACTTCGGTGCTCCATGCTCGGTCACATGCGGAGACCAGAGCAACAGCTGGGCAGAGTTTTTCAACAAAGATGAGTGTCGGATAATCCTGATGAGATTCCACATCCAACATCTTTTGTAATTATGTCACATTCAGCTGTAATGGAATAATTCAAGCCGAAAGGACAAGCTTTGATCCTTTCTGAACCCTTTCCCTGTGGACTGGCTATCTGGAAGGTTTAAAGATATTTCTGTTACAAGCTCTAGTGTTTCCTCAGAGAAGTCATGCTTTTACATCAACATCCACAAGAACAATATCAAGTTGGCAAACACATTTCTGAAAGTCTCTTTTTTGGGGGGAAGGCCTGTTTAATGAAGATATCAGTAGTGATTGCCTTCAGTTTCCATCTAGATCATCAGGATTCATTTCCCTATTCCACCAACTACATAAACAGAAAAGTGATTTAAATAGATGGTGAAGTCGCGCTGTTGCGCACTCAAAGCACACCTTCTTATGTCTGTGCGTCCTGTGTTAGGCTGGTTAAATGGCCTACACACGCTATAGGGATTAAAGACCAAAAATCATGAAAATACTGTCAAGTTAAGGCCTCAGATTTCTCATTTACAGGGAGTTTTTCTGTGTAAAGTAATTATATTTTACTTTTGTATTAAGTGACTGAAGTTGACAGCCTCGATCTTCAAATTCTATCATAGTAACAGCATTTTGTATAATAATCAAGATTAGTCATGACAGAAAAATCATTTGTTTTTGCTTATAACCATCCTATTTCTTTAATCCATAGTTTAAATTCTTTTTGTATTTCAATCTTACATTATTGCTGTTTTTTTATATCTTTCTCTGTTTCTTTTACTTTCAACTATTATTTTTCTGAGACTAACTTGCCAACAACAGGAAAAGAATATGAAAGGGAAGAAAGCTAGATCTGAATATAATTTGGGCTCAAGAGAACTATTACTAAAATGAGAAGCAGTGCTAGAAAAGTTTCCTTTGAGCACCATTTTACTTATTTTAATTAATCTGAATTTGGTTTGTTTGTCTTGGTGTTTGCCACAGGACACAAGCACTCACTGGGGAGAAACAGGCAGTGAGAGGGAGAACAAGCAATCACCCGCATGGGGGTTGGCCATGCCATAATCCTTCCTCCCCCATTCTCGTCCTGGCCCATATGCACATGGACTTGGCGTGATTTTCAAGCCACTGGGTCTGGGGCTTGAACTGCAGTCGGCCATGTGGGAGTCCAGCACTTTAACCACCACGCCACCTGCTGGCCTCATGCCTGCCATTTTAAAAGGGAACCTGTATGACTCAAGGTATGAAGATTTGATGGGGTTTGGCTTATGGAGGAGGGGAAAGCTCATCAATGCGAACCCCAAGTGAATTGAAGGTGGATTTGGTAGAAACGCGAGGAGGCTAGTCTGCAGAGCTGAGTGAGAGAAGTGGTCGAAGAATGTCCCCAAATGAAGGAAGCAGCTTTCGTCAGGTACAGGGGGCAGAGGACGTCGCGAAGACTGTCTTTCTCAGGAAGCATCCCTCCCCACTGGTCACGGCGAGCCATCCTAGCATGAACACACTCGGGCCTCCACTTTGTCCTCAGCTCACACACTGGTGACTTTTTATTAGGACGACTCACCCATGTATGAGGCATTGGTGTAGACTTTGTTTTGAGTGAATGTCTGATTTAATCTTACTGATCTTGGGGTGGAAGAAGGTACCATAATCTCCTGATTGGAGGCGAAGAGTAGGGAGGTCCCCTCGCGGACCCAGGGCAGCTGGAGCGTTCAGCTGGGGTGCTGAAGTTTGCCTTTCGGACTGGGTCGTGGACAGTCAGGAAAGATGAGTAATAGAACGTTCGGGACTGGACTCCCTTCCCTACGGGTTGTTGCTTCTAATCGCAACTTAATAGTTAATTTTAAAATCTAAGTGTCATTTTAAGAACACCTTCTATGTCTGCGAGGAGGCCCGGCTGAAAGAACTCTCACTCATGTGACGCCACAAGTCTGAGGGGACAACTGGCCGCCACCTGCAGTCTGGGGTTCCCGGGCTTGGGGTGGGAACTCCCGGCGGTTTGGCTGTTCACGATTGTGTAAGCGTAGTGTTCTCCTTGTTTCTGGACGAGGGGGGATTAGAACGTTCCAGCTGAGCGCCGGCACGGCCCTCCTGGAGCTCGGTTTCTTGCAGGTGAGGAGAATGATGCCTCAGATGCTTCCCGACAGAGCTGGGGCCAGCCGGCTCGTGCTGCCACCCGGCGTTCCTGTCACCGTGCGCGACTTGCAATCTTTTCTCTTTTATTCTAAAAGGTGTTTCAAACACTGCCACCAAACTGCTGCCTGTCTCCAGGCCGGAATCGAAGGCGCTGCTTGCGTCCCTTGCGAATCGCTCCAGCTCTGTCTCCCTCTGAGCCTGGCGCCTCTAGCCTTGCTGACGTCTCTGCAGGACAGCGGTGCGCACTCCTCAGGAGAGGGGCGAGCACGAGCCAGCTCTCTGTCTTGCTGGTGATATTTGCCTAGTGCTCTCTTAGTCTTTTTTCAGTTCAGCGCCCTCAAAAGTGTTTTGATAACAAGCAACTAAGCCTGTATTTTTGCCTTTGAAACAAGCGGCCGGCCCTTGGGTTCTCTGCAGTGGGACGTGGAATGTGCCACGGCCTTCGTGGCTCCATGTGATCTGGGTGCTCCAGAGAGCGGTTGGGCCTGGGGCGATTTCGAAGTCACTGTTGGGACGTTGGTTTTCCTTCTCACTGTGGCTCCACAGACATCTTTGTTTAGGCCACGAGTTTTCATGGAAGAAAACTGTGCGCGACCTCGGTTTCATTCCCAGGGCACATTGCCGTGGCCTGTTCCCAGTTCCCGGAGACCTCTCTGCACACGCTCACTCACACGAACACACACTCATGCACTTCTGCTTTCTTTTTGGAGAGGTTTTCGCTATAGGGCGCATGCACTCGCCAGCCAGACAGAGAGAGACAGAGAGACAGAAAGCGAGAAATCACCCCCCCATAGGGAATGGCCACGCCGCAATCCCTTCTCCTCCATTCTCCCCTCGGGATCTTGGGCAGGCACGCACACACGCTCGGTGTGAGTTTTAAGCCATCGGGTCCAGGACGCGAACCGCAGTCGACTATGTGGGAGTCCAGCGACATAGCCATTACGCTAACTGCTGGTCCCTGTTTTCTTCACACTAATAACACTTTTTACTGTTTCTGAATAGGACAACACAGGACACACACTGTCATGACTCCCGGTGTCATCACAACTGAAAAGCAGCAGTTCTTGGGGCAGCCCTGCCTCAGTGACCCCCATACCATGGATTGCTTTAGAGCAACTTCAGACATAACTTATCCTATCTGTAAATATTCCCACGTATGTATTTACTTCTGTTTTGGGGGAGATGTTTTTGCTATAGGGGCCACATATACATGTAAATGCATCATATCTACATCCCCTCCAGTTCATTAACTTACCTGAAATAATTCTGGTTCTTCAAATATCATCACTGCTTTTTTTTTTTTTTTCAGTTTTTTTGTTATAAGGTGTGTCTTCTTGACAAAGAGAGGTGGGGAGGATGGCCACACTGCGGTTGCTTCTCCACTGCTCTCTTGGGACTTGGGACATGCATGCACACACACACCTGGCACGTGTTTAGAGCCATGGGTCCAGGACTCACCGTGCAGTGAGCCATGTGGGGTCCAGCACCTTAACCACCGTGCCACCTGCTGGTTCCATCCGATTTAAAATACAGTTTTTCACATTTATCAAGCAATATTATGCTTTGCTGACTTGCATGTTTTCCGTGTTAACCTTTAAGAGCTAATAAAGGTTAGCTAATAAAGTTTCCGCTCCCAAACTCACAAGGCAGAAAGCAGCAGCTCCAGGGGGGCAGACTCACTGCTGCAGGCCAGGCCCCTGCTCTGCTGTTCCCTAGCCACGGGCGCAGCGGCTGGCAGGCCTTGCCTTCCTCGCTGGGAGACGGGGCTCACAGCCCCAAGGCTGCCCGTGACCTGGAGAGGTGATGCCCGCATGCAGCCTGCTTGGCCCCGGCCCTGGCCCTGGTCCTGGCATGCTGTGAGTTCTTGGCAAACATGAGCTGGCGTTTAAATTTGGGGCTGGAATTGGAACCCAGGTCTGTCTGCTCCCGAAGCCCGTGAACTTTCCACTTCGGCACTGGTAGCACTCCGGCCTGGACACGCTTTAAAGGAATGTACTGTGTCCCTGTGAAGCGCCCTCGCCCTGGAGCCCTAACTTTCCATCACCCCTGGCGACGGCTCCCGGAATCCTCCGGTTGTGGCGCGCCCAGGCACAGAGGCAAATGGGCCCGAGCAGGTGTCTCTGAGGGTGGGGAGAGCCAGCACAGTGGGGGCCGCCCGACTCAGGCTGGGGTGTGACTGTTCTGGTGACCACGAGGCCTGGAATGTCCCCGACTCGCACACAGGGGCCAGCTGTGGGCGCTCGGGGAGTCGACCCTGCCTGTCGGTGCCACAGAGCCAAGTTACCTCTGCCGAAACAGCCGTTGGTTGTAGCTCACGGTCACAGCTCTGGTCTTCTAGCTCCGTCTCCCCTCCCGGCGAAGGACAGCCCAGCCCAGCTGCGGGGAGGCAGCACCGAGCCCTGAGCATGGCGGCTGAAACGCCAGGGTTAACAGACAGCAGCACCCGGCCCTGCCTCGGTGCTGGGCTAGCGGCAGGGCCCGCGGCCATTGGCTGGCAAGCACGGAACATGGCTCAGACCGAGGACGGCAGGGACTGCTGTCCCCAGGCCCTCTCTGCGGTAAGGCACAGCTGAAGCAGGGCCTCCCATCCCTCCATGTCCTATGGCCCCAGTGCCCATACTTCCCACCCCCCTGTGATGACACGAGCCTGTCCTGTGTCTGCTCAGAAGGAAGTGACAGAGGCCAGTCCTCCCCCCAGTGCCTGCACACACTCGCTGTGCTCCTGCTGTGTGCCGGGCATTGTGGGCACAGGCGGGGCCGGGGGCACAGAGTGGCCGGGCGTGCTAGTGGACAGAAAACGCGAAGTGCGTGCGTGTGCCACCGAGAATGCTAAGGAGGGAAACACGGCCGGTCAGGGCAACTGGAAGTGTGGAGGGCGCCCCACCGTCTGGACAAAGCAGACAGGGAGGCCTTTCTGGAAGAAGATGCAGGGGTAGGAGACCTAAAGGGGAAGGCCACCCGCAGACGTCGGGACAAGTGTCCCTCTGCACGGTGACAGCAGAGCACACCCATGCAGCTGTGGCAGGAGTGGGAGGAGGGGTGGGGCTGTCCCTCCTTCCAAGGGCAGCAGGACTCAGGCGAGGGCCTCAGCACGGGTCTCGGCCTGGAGGGCAGAGCGAGGCCACCTGCATGCCCTGGCTGGGTGATCTGGGACATCTGGGACAGGACCTCACCGAGGCTACATCCGAATCTCTCCTGGTACAGGACACTCGGGCCACCCGGACTCAGTAAGGGACAGGGACAGGAGGCGGGGCTGCTCCTGCCAGCTCTAGGACCGACGGCCTTGGCTCATCGTACCCGTGGACGAACCGACGAGAAGGTTCATGCAACAATCACCCATTTTACTGAAATGGTTTTGTAAAAAGGACCTGCGCTCCTGTATATGGCTATTTTATTTCTAAAATGACGATTTATGGAGAATCGGCTTGAGAGAAGAAATTTCGTGGCTGTGGTCTCCATCTCAGTAGCGTTAGGGTCACATTTTTGTCTTGGAGGCTGAAGTGTCCCGCCTCACGGGGCTGTACGCCGTCTCTAAGAGCCGACAGCAGCATGGCCAGGGAGACCGGGTCGGCGTATCTCTAGGAGGGTGGACAGACGCGTCACTGCCCAGCACGAGTTCCTGCGGTCGGTCATCCCGTCCGCCATGTGGCCTTGAATCCAGGCGCTTGAACGCCGCTCGCTCGCGGCTCTGCTCTGTAGAAACGCTTTCTGCGGGGTCTGGACGACAAAGCCAAAGAACGTTTCTTGCAGGGTGAATTGCTTTTATAAATTCTTAATTGAATAGGGACGATATATCTTGAGCCATATAGATATACCATATTCTGCAGAACTTGCTACTGCCGCTAAAATGTCAAGTGCAACAGCGAAGAACAGGAAATACTTGGGGACAATGAGCCAGCTCTTCTGTACATTTATCCAACTGCGTTGCTAAACTTGAAATTCACCTCCTCCCCGGCACGAGCAGGTGTGTGGCCGCGCCGGCCCCCTGTCCCCACAGGAGCGCTGTCGGCTCAGTGCCCTGCTCGTGTTCCGCCCCGCTGACTTCTGTGTGGCGTGTCACTTCGGGGAAAGTGGGTTTCAGTCGCTGGAGGCAGCAGTTTTCTAAGGCGAGGGCCCGCAACCCTCCCCCACTGCCCACTGCGCTGGGCATTTGAAGCTGTCTGGGAAGGGGGGACTCCGAGTCGGGTCCCCAGTTGACCTGTCCCTGCTGGCACCTTCCACGCCCACTTGAACTCCCGCTGCCAGCTGCCTTGGGAGGCAGCCAGGTCGAATGGCCGGCGACCCGGGGCTTCTCGTAAGGGGGTGTCGGCAGAGTAGGTGTGGAAAGAACCAGAACTGGACAATTGTGATTTAGCTCACACACACACACACACCCTCCACATACACACCCCCTCCACACACACACAGCCTCCACACACACACACACCTTCCACACACACACATACAAACACCCTCCACACATGCACACACCTTCCACACACACACATACATACACACACCCTCCACACACACACACACACACACACACCCTCCACACACACACACCCTCCACACACACACTCTCCACACATACACACACCCTCCACACACACACACCCTCCACACACACACATACATACACACACATACACACACACACACCCTCCACACACATACACACACATCCTCTACACACACACACCCTCCACACACACCCTCTACACACACACACCCTCCATGCACACATATACACACACACACACACACACACACACACCCTGGAGATGTCTGCCATCTTCACCTTTGAAAAGCAGTTTTTTAACCCTTCTAAAATAGGTTATTCTATTTACTTGAAAAGCAAAACAATCCTTTGCACACATGTAAAACCCCTTGCACCCACTGGTGAAAGAGTCAGTTATTTTAAACATGGGACAATCTAGGAGGGCAAACAACAGTCCCGATCTCTATGGCAGTGCTCGGATGGAGGACGGACGGACTTGAGCTTCTCGATTCACTGTGAAGTTTCGCGTCTGAACTCTTCGTTGGACATTGGAACTACGGGGACTCTGACACGGAGCCCCCACAGAGACCTTGACCCCGATAAGGAACAGTGGTCGCGCCAGCTGCTCCGCATGCTCAGGACTCTCCTGGTAACTGCCAAGACACAGCTCCCCGGCTCGCCACCAGGGACTGCCTCGTGGGCCTCGCGGGTGTGTGCAGACCACACCTTCCAGAAGCCTCCGGAGGACTGGAAGCTGGCGGACCCAGGACCGGGCCCTTGTGCTTTCTGGCATCCCTGCGGCCCTCAGTGCTGACACTCGTCTGTGTGTGGCCTCTGCAGTTGTGATTTAACGTTGGTCCTCTTTGGGGCCAGCAGATGGCAGAGAGGCTGTGGGACTGGACTCCCATGTGACTGGCTGTGGTTTGAGTCCTGGACCCGGGAGCTTGAATCGCACACTGGGCACGTGTGTGTGCATGACCAAAATCCCGATGGAGAACAGAGGAGGAGGAATCGCGGCGTGGCCATTCCCCCGGGGGGGGTGATTTCTTGCTTTCCCTCTCTGTCTCTCTAGTGAGCACACATGCTCTATAGCAAAAATCTTTTTTAAACAAAAAAAGAAATAAAAATTGTCCTCTTTTATGGCACCAATGATAAACTGGTGCCCAACATTCTTAGTGGATAATTTCACTTTTCGGGTTTTGAAATGAGAAAAGGCCGTAATCCCCCACTCCCTGGAGCCCCCGCTCCTCCTTCATCTCATCACACCTTGCTCCGTCTCCCCTTCCCCGCCTGGCCAGAGAGGAGGGGGTGCCCCCACTCGTTCCGGGTCATCTCTGCCTTCGTTATTGCGCTTGCTTGGGAAGGGACGGCACTGTCCCCTACCTTACAGCGCACGGAGTCTCAGACCAGGTCCCCTTGGTTCCTGCTCATCGGGGTCGAGCTCGGGGTACGATGCCTCATGGGCACGTGCTCTCTGGGTCTTCATGGCTGCCCTTCCCTACTGCTGCTTCGTTTTCTTTCTTTATTTATAAGAATTACTTTATTTAACTCTATTTATGTATTTATTTTATTTTGATGAGAGAGAGGAGAAAGAGAGAAAGCAAACCGCCCGCTAGGACTTGAGCTGCAGTTGTCCATGTGGGAGTCCAGTGCCCTTAGCCACAGTGCCCCCGGCTGGCGCCCCACGCTGCTTCTCAGTGTGCTGCAGACTCGCTCACAGCTCCTTAAGGTGAGACTCTGGCTGCTCAGGACGACCCTCCAGGTGGCTGTGCTTCCCGGAATTCATACATGGAAACCATCCCGGGGCCAGCACCAGTAATTGAGTACTGACGTGGCCATGGTGAGGCCACGGGGGCAGATGGTAGAGCCCCAGGGGTGGCACTAGCGCCCGCAGGACACAGCCCTGCTGTCCCCGCAGCCCTCCAGGCTGACCCCGCTCCTTACCCACGGGTCGACCTTGCTGAGCACAACCTGCCGCTGGCGCCCCTACCCACACCGGGAGGCGTGTAGTTTGCCCTCCTGGCCCAACCTCTGGGGGCCACGCCGCGGTGTGCGTCAGACCTGAGTTCTGGTCCGAGCTCTCCGCTGGGCTGTGGTCGGCGCGTCTCCGACTGAGCCCTCGGCCAGCGCCGCCGGCTCTCGTCCCGGAGCCCAGCACCTGCCGGTGTGTGTCTGCGGAGCGTCAAGGAGTTTGTGCGGAGAGAACGCAGCTTTCCACCCCCCAGAGACAGACTTGGAGTTAGTAGAGAGAGCTGCAAAGTATCTAAAATTAGCTTAATCAAGAACACACGATTATTTTATGTGGAAAAACGTGAGACTGTGATAAAGGGCGTAGTGATCGCCTTCCCGGAGAAACATTCCGTGCTTCTGGCTGGGACCAGCTCGTGTGGAAGAACCACACTTTTCGAATTGTTCTAGAAACTCAGTACAATTCCTGTGGGAGTACCAGCTCGTGTGGAAGAACCACACTTTTTGAATTGTTCTAGAGACTCAGTACAATTCCTGTGGAGTACCAGCTGCACTCCCATGGATCAGGAAGTACGCGTGCCTGCAGATAACCAGGAGTGAGAGCGGAGCAGGAGTGTCAGGGTGGGTGTGTGCGGTCGTGTTCTCTCAGACGCGGAGATCTGGCCCAGAAACACGCATCGCCGGACCCGAGAGACGCCTGCGGCCCGCGCGGTGTGCCGAGTGCACACTGAGGCCGGCAACGTGGCTGAGAGGAGGGCCGTGTCTACCTCGACTCTCCTGACTTCGCGCTACCTAAAGGTGAGGCCATGTAACGAACAGAAAGAGAATAGCTTTGACCTAGGTTGGGCAAGCATTCCTTACATAAAACTCAAAAAAATTATAAGAAAAATGTAGAAAAGTTTGATTATATCCAAATTAAAGGTTTATGATTAATGAGGGACACCACGGACAATGTTAAGAATCTATGGGTTCAAGACCAGCAGGTGGCATGGTGGTTAAGGTGCTGGACTCCCACATGGCTGACAGCAGTTCAAGTCCCAGACTTGGTGGTTTGCTTTCTCACATTCCCTCTCTCTCTCTCTGCATCTCTCTCTGTTGAGCATATGCCCTATAGCAAATTTTAAAAAGTTACAAATAAAATTAAATAAATAATGCTTTAAAAAAAGAATCTATGTGTTCCAGATGTTACTGTCTAACAAAGGCGAGTGTCAGAAGATAAAGGAGCACTCAGGAATCTATGAGGACAAAGTGGAGATCGCAGCAGGAAAACAGAGGAGGTGACGGTGCCCGGAGCTAAGGCCCCCAGGCCAACGAGCGATGAGCCGTGGCCGGGTGGCTGAGACTCAGAAAAATGGAGCCATGCCAACAGAGCAGCATCGTTTAGTTGCTGTAATGGCAGACACGGGGTCTGGACGGTGCCGAGCACAGTCAGGGACCCGAGAGCTCGGACCAGCTGCGGAGGGGTAGAGCGAGCAACCTGCAGCACCCCTCTAATGCGACCGTCTTCACCCTCGCCCCAGCGCCCAGGCCTGGTGCCGGTGCTGCGGCAGGATGATGGGGCCGTGGTGTTTATGTGGTGGAGGCTGGGGGCAGGCTGGGCGTCTGTCCCCGGAAGTGGTTGGTGGGGTGTGGGCTGACACAGGGGACCGGATCCAGCCCAGCAGTGTGGCGTTGGGGGAAGGACAAAAAGAGAGGAGTGTAAGTGCTAAGGGCGGGAGAGGCCCTGTCTGGTGACGCGCCTTTTATCAGATGGAAGCCTGGGAACTGAGGGGTTGGGCCCAGCAGATGGCATGATGACTACGTCACTGGGCTCGCACGTAGTCCACCTCAGTTCCAATCCCAGCCCAGGTGACTTAAAACTCACACCTGGCGTGTGTGTGTGCATGCCCTCAAATCTGAGAAGAGACTGGAGGAGAAGGGGCTGCAGCGGCGCCGTCCTCCCTGGGGGGTGATTTCTCACTTTCTGTCTCTCTGTCTCTGTCTCTCCGGTGAGCGCACGCTCTCCTATAGCAAAAATCTCTCTTGAAGAAAGAGCGAGCAGAAGGAGTTGGTGGACTTGGAGCATTTATCTTGGTACGGGCCCTCAGTTGTAACTGTTGCCGTAAGTGTGAGTCATGTCCTTGAATTCACGAGTAGACATCTTTTCTATGAGCGTGTAAAAATCCCAATCGCAGGACCTGGAGCTAGAAGGAGGTGGAGACTGTGACCCGCCTATTTCACTGTATAGAGCAGGCGTCCCCAAGTCCTGGCCGTGGACCTGCACTGGTCCGAGCTTGCCGGGGGCTGGGAGGCAGACCGGTGCCGTAGGCCCCGGGGTGGCGAGTGCTGAGTGGCGGGGGGGGGGGC
>NW_006199647.1:1759233-1760178 GCF_000334495.1 Tupaia belangeri chinensis
CGCGGGCGGGGTCGCGGTTGGCCTACCAAACCTCCCTCTGCGTCTGCAGCCGCTTCCCAGCACGGCGTTGCTGCCCAAACGCCGGCCCGTCGGGTCAGCAGTCCTGGATTCCCATGGGACTGGAGCCCTTGGCTGTGGCTTTTGCGTCGCACGCTGCAATGTGCGCCACTTGGGTCATCCCAGGACCAACCCCAGCTCTGCCTGGGGCCGTGCAGGATTTGGTTCCGCAAGGCTGGCCCCTGCTGCGGGGAGGCTGGGGACTGCTGGCCGGGAAAGGGACTCTGAGAGCAGAGGGGCGACGCCTCCAAGCAGGTGAGGCACTCCGGGCGAGGACACGCGTCTCCTGATGGGGAGTTGGGGGATTGTTCTCAAACGAATGCAAATGAGGTGCCACACACACAGATGAGCGAGGGTAGGCGTCGCGTGAAATGTGGGCTCGTGAGACGGGGTTCCCAGGCCCTGTCTGCATCAGCCAGACGGTGAAGTCACTGCCCCTTGTCTGCGGGACTCGCTGGTGGGAATTCTGTGCCAAGCCCTGTATTCAGGGCGCCTCATCGAGCTGGGGCAGGAACAGCTATGTGACCTGGGGACCACAGTGCAAAATAAGGGGGCTCCTGACAGAAGCGGAGTCAACCCCTCCTTCCCACGGTCCTCATGCTGATCTGCGGTAGACAGAGGGCCCACGGTTGCGGCCTTCACTCTGAGAAGTGCCCAGTACCTGGACCAGGAGTGGCATGAGGCCCCTGCCCAGCTGCCCGCTGAGCATCCACGCTACTGCCAGCCCTAGGACCTGGCGCTAGAGGACTCGGTGTGCACCTGGCACTGCCCCCCTAGGTGCCTGTTCGGGCTCTCGTGGGGTCAGAGGTCACGGCAGGTGTGAGCCGCCCTGTCTGGGCTCACCACAAGGAGTCTGGGCAGGGGCTCGGTGGGGCTCGGTGGGGCTCG
>NW_006199647.1:1760289-1760848 GCF_000334495.1 Tupaia belangeri chinensis
GTGGGGCTCAGTGGCCAAGAACCACCCTGGGCTGCTGGGAAGGTGGGACTAGGCGGGGGTGGGCTGCTCATGAGCGAGGCACTGTCACCGTCACCGCTGCTCTCCTGTCCCAGGAGACGTCACTCACAAAACGAAAACTCGAATGATGTCTTGGGTGGGTGAGCTTAGCCTTTCCCAGGTCATCGTCTCAATATGGCAGCTGCGGGCAGTGAGTGAAGGCAAGGGGTTTCCACGCGTGGGTGCCACGATGGCGTCGGGGCACCCAGGAAGCACACCCTGACCTGGTGGCTGGCTGCTTTAGCCACGTGTAGCGCTGCAGCGAGTGCTGGCCGGTCCTGTCTCTCCTGGCGGCCCGGCTGGCACCAGTGCTCGACTGCCCTGTCTCATCCAGCATCTGCCGGTTTGGACCCCGGCCCTCAGAGCCCAGTTAAGTAGGGCTGACTGAAGCTTTCAGGTTTTCCGTACACACACGCAGGAGTCTGCTCCCACGCGATGGGTGGACTGGACACGTCCCGTAACCTCTCTGAGCTCGTTTTCCTCAGGCCGCTTCTCGAGGAGT
>NW_006199647.1:1760980-1761718 GCF_000334495.1 Tupaia belangeri chinensis
TGCCAGAGCTGGGTGAGCACCCGCCATTACTCTGTCCACTGGAAACTGGCCGGCACCAGTTACGGAGGTCCGGGCGACCTTTCTTCCCTCAGCAGTGACACTAAATGAGCACCTGTTCAGGAGACGACGCCTGTAGCGCTCAGCCTGTGATGTCACGCTGCAGGCCTTACTACAGGCTGGGTGTTACAGCAGTGACCAATAATATCAGCAACGACAGCGATCAGGGTTGGCCTGAGCCGGTGTTGTGGTCAGAGCTGCCAGTGGGAGGAGAGGCACAGCTTCTGGAGGACAGCCCTGCGGCCTCTCCAGCCTCCTCTGCGCCGAGTGGGCCCAGAACAGGGTCTCCTGTACCTCCGCCCTTCGCGGGGCAAGTTGCATCCCGCGTCTCATGACCCAGAGAGGTCGTCCGTCCGTCCAGGCTTCCCTGGAAGTTCCCGCCGAGGACGTCTGCTCACAGGACCTGCTTTCTCCTGGGCATTTTTCTCTGGTGGTGTGTCTGACTGAGAAAGAAGCTGCAGGTTCCTGAGTTCCCACATCCGTGACCACCGTGGGGCTGCAGACTGCTCTGTAGGCAGGCAGGACGCTCCGTCACGTAGGATGACCGCCGTGGGGCTGCAGACTGCTCTGCAGGCAGGACGCTCCGTCACGTAGGATGACTGCCGTGGGGCTGTGGACTGCTCTGTAGGCAGGCAGGACACTCCGTCACGTAGGATGACCGCCGGGGGGCGGCGGACGGCT
>NW_006199647.1:1762081-1767818 GCF_000334495.1 Tupaia belangeri chinensis
GGGGACTGCTCGGTAGGCAGGCAGGATGCTCCGTCACGTAGGCTGACCACCGTGGGGCTGCGGACTGCTCTGTAGGCAGGCAGGACGCTCCTTCATGTAGGGTGACCACCGTGGGGCTGTGGACTGCTCTGTAGGCAGGCAGGATGCTCCTTCATGTAGGGTGACCACCGTGGGGCTGTGGACTGCTCTGTAGGCAGGCAGGATGCTCCGTCACGTAGGTTTGGTACAGGGATAATGGTGTGGCCATCCCTCTTGGGAGGTGATTTCCGTCGCAAGCAGCGTTTCAGGGCGAACAAGATGGAACTCCACAGAGTGACTCTCACTCTCCCAGTCCCGTCATGGTTTGGCTACCATTGGGGTCTCTGTTCCTCTTTGCAGAGTGTCTCCCAATACTCAGGAAAGCGTTTCCGTATCTTCTGGCTGAACTCCGAACGTTACCTGTCGACCTTCATCCACGTGCTCAGCGAATGGCCTTCCAATGACACGGCTGGCCGTCTCTGCAGACCGTGCAACGTCACGGTGAGCTGTTTCGGGGCGTCCTTACCTCCGAGGCATGAGAGTAGCCACTCTGACCTGCATATTTATGGGCGGGCATTCACTGAACACACTCTATGGCTTGTGCACTAGGTTTTCAGGAATACAGTGGGAGCCCCTGTTCTCATGGATATTGAATTAAAATTAAAACTGGTGTAGTGGTTAAGGCGCTGGACTCCCATTTGGTTGAGCACTGTTTGAGTCCCAGAGCCAACAGCTTGAAAGTCATGCCGGGCACATGTGTTTGGTCCAAAATCCCAGGAGGAGAATGGAGGAAAAGGGATAATGGTGTGGCCATCCCTCTTGGGAGGTGATTTCCATTTCTCTCTCTCTCTGTCTCTGTCTTTCTGGCAAGCACACTTACCCTATAGCAAAAACTTCGCTCTAAAACAAACCCAAAAATCCTGTAAGACCAGCAGGTGGCTCAGCAGTCAAGGTGCTGGATCCCACATGGCTGACTCCATGGTTTGAGTGGCTTGAATCCAGTGAGCTGAAACTAACACTGGGCATGTGTGCATGCATGCCCAAAACACTGAGAGGAGAATGGAGCAAGGCCTGCAGTGTGACCATTCCCCTAGGGGTGATTTCTCATTTCCCCTCATTCTCTGTCTCTCTGACAAGCACATATGCACTATGGCAGAAGTCAAAAACAAACAAAACCTACAACCTACAACTACAACCTACAGGTGTGCAATGCATCCCCATTACTGACATTTGGCTCGTGCTCAGGAGGTGCCAAGCTAATGCTGTAAATACGGCCCTTACAGCATGCAGTTAGGAGCCGGCCGTGGGTTTTCCAGGACCCTGGACCCACGTTCCAGTCCTCCCACCGAATCGAAGGACCAGCAGGACACGGCTGGAAGGAGAGACCTGAGTGACAGCCCACACCTAGCCCTTTTCTGTCGCTCTCGGATGAAGCCATGCAAGTAAGCACCACAGAAGAAGTTAATTGAGGTGATGAATGGATGAGGAGGGTGAGTCATGGTTACCAAGAATAAAAGTGCTGAGTTGTTGATGAGGTTCAGAAATAATTAGTAACACATTGAACACGCCGCCACTCCAGCCGCTCTGGGTGGGTTCTCCGGTGCCTGCTGCGCCGACTCCCTTGGGGAACTCGTTCCACAGAAGGGGCCCCAGGTGCTCTCTGGCCAGGCATGACCCGCCTCCTCTCCTGCAGCTGCTTGGACACAGGAGCGCAGGTTGGAGAGGAGGCGGATGGGCCAAGGGAGGTCCTTCTGGAACATGGATGATGGCGAAGGAGGCGATGCTCAGGGACACGCGGACGCGGTCACCCTGCGCAGCCGCGTCCTCCTTCCCGCTCGGAAGCAAAGCAAGGCTGACACAGCCCAGGGCTGAGACGGCCGCAACTCTCTGACGGTTCTTGAAGGAAAAGCTACTTTAAGCCGAGGAACAATGCCACGACATCTGCCAGAAGAAAAGGCTTCCATCTGGGACCCAAACCTTCCCACATGCACCCTCTGGTGCCCCAGCCCAGCGCCTACGCAGAGCAGTGTGCGCAGGCTCAGCCGCCTGGTCATTCTGGCCGGTCACAGGGTTTGGGCGGTGGGGCCCTGTCACCCTCCACGCCACGGGCACTGCTCAGTCAGTGGGCGCCGACGGCAGCACGGTGGGCCTCCGAGAGCAAACACTCATGGTTCCTTTCCTCCCTCGGTTGGAAGATGGAGCCCCGGCCTTCCCTAAGTGGACATAGTCGTTGGACAGACTTTCCTGCCTCAGAGACAGGAGAGCCTGGGAGGAAGTGTCTTTCCTGGTCTCACTCAGGCTCGCTCCTTCTTGGCTGTGGCCGGCACCCCTCTGCATCCCCAGCCTCCTGGTTATTCAGACTCAACAAACCAAAGCCCCTACATCTCGGTTTTGTTACTGTGTGTTGAACTGACAGCAGCCTCGGGTCAGCCAAGCAGCTGCCCCCTCGCCCCTGGTGTCTGGGCTGCCAGCGGCCTCTGTGGCCGCCTGTGGCTTTTGGCCCCCACTCTGTGGACCCCCACTGCCGGGAGCAAGAGGTCCCCGTTCATGGACGGAACCGTTTCCCCCCAGTTCTGGCCATGCACAGAACGGACTCCACTCCTGACCCCGGGGCAGCATGAGCTGGAGACACAGAGGGGAGTTTTCAAGGGACTGGAAACACTTCTTCCTGCTAGACTGAAATGGGAGACGACGAACCAGCAAGGAGCGGGCGGGGCGGACGACAGAGAGCTTGTCCTTGTGGGTCGTCTGACCCCAGGACCAGCATGCCCCAAGCCAGCACAGACCCCTGGACTTCCCGGGACGGGCCAGCACATGCTCTCCTTGGTCCGGCAAATTCGGGGAGGGCTCTCAGCGGCATGGCAGCGGGTGTGGTAGGTGACGTGGCTGTAGCCAGCACGTGAGCCAGGCTGTGCTTTACCTGTGCTGGGACCACGGTTGCCTGTCCCTGTGGTGGCCGTGGCCCCAGCCACGCCGAGCGCTGCAGGTGCTGTGGCTCCTCCGCTCGCTGGCGCCTCCACGTTCCACGTCTCCCAGCGTGACCAGTCACATTGTGTGGCCCTCCCTCCAGCCTGGTGGATTTGGGCCACAGGACGCAGGTGACCTTCATGGAGGGGTCCAGTTAGGACGAGGTCGCCAGGACAGCTCCCAGCTGCGGGATGGGTGTTCTCGGACAGGGGATGAATCTTCAGACGCAGACTCCCAGGGATCGAGGGCCATCTCCTCGCCCAGACGAGGCTGGAGCAGACCGTTCCCTCCGGCCCTCGGAGAGAACCAGCCTGCCGGGACTCGCAGACCCAGAGCCACCAGGTCGGTCCCTTTAAGCCACCAGGTGTGAAGCTTGGTTGCAAAGCTCTAGCAGATGGACGGATGGCAAGGGGCTCTCTCCACAGCGAGTGAGACAGAGGGAAGTAGAGTTCTGTTTGATTTAACTTTCACAGTGTTTGCCACAAGTTGTTGCTATTTGTAGAGCTAGAGATGAATTAAAAGGCACTTGGGGAAATCAAGGGTAGCGGAGTTATAAGCTAAATAAAGAAAGAGATTGAATGCATTTAAGATTCAAAGCTGATTTCGGGGAAGATTGTTTTTGGCAAGAAAATGGGTGGACCATATTTTTCGCATGTGTTTCTGCGTTTCTATACTTTGGTGAGCTATTTAGAAAGTTAATGCAATGTCGAGCAAGCTAGTGTCGTGGTGGTTAATGTGGCTGGATTCCACATGGTTGACTGCACGGTTCAAGTCTTGGACGCGGTGGCTTGAAAAACATGCTGGGCATGCCCAGAGTCCTGAAGGAGAGATGGAGAGTGATCTGAGAGTGGCTGTCTCCCGCGAGGAGAGCTTTCTCTCTGTGTCTGTCTTTTTCTAGAAAATCATCATTTTCATCATAAAATGCAATGTATTGAGGCGTTTCATATTTTCTTAAAAATATATCAGGACATAGATCTTCAAATTCTTCAAGAGAGTTAAGTTCCAGGGTAATCCAGCATTTGTGCAGATTACCACTGCCTTGCTGTGAAATCTTTCACGGATAATTAGTACAATTCTCACAAATAGCAGTGGGCCCAAGCCACTTAATTTCTTCTATGGAACTACAGGGAAAATACAAAAAATTAAGGTTAAAATTTTTGCTTGAATTTTGGCTTCACTTTTCATTAAAAATGTACTGCTATTTTTTTTTTCTTTTCCTCCCCTCACCCTGAAATGATCACTCTCTATTTATGAACCTGAAAGTGAAAATGTTAAGACTAGCAGTGGACATTTTTACATTTATTCTATAGGGAAGCAGAAGTGGTAGCTCAGAATTCATAATTACTTCTGAAATAATTTTAGTGCTGTTAGTTTTCTCTAAGAGTCCACTCAGAGCCTCTCGATGGAACTCACATCATTGGGCAGTGAGGAATCTTATAAATGATTCTAGAGTCTCTGAAAATTGCTTACTCCCCATTTTAGAGAAATTGTCCATAACTGATGATCTCAAACCAAATACTTGAGCACAGAGAGTGGCCCGTCCCTCCGATGTGGCCTCCCAAGGGCTTAGCAGCAATGTGTCGCTCACGTTGCCGTGAGGTTTGGGGGACTCAGTGACTCAGCACGGTACACGGGAGGGTAGGCACGTGAGGTTTGGGGGACTCAGTGACTCAGCACGGTACACGGGAGGGTAGGCACGCGCCTTCTTCATCCGTAGCGTGTATCTCGCATCTCATTTGAGCAGCTCTGTACACAGATGTGCTTACAATAACCACGGACATCAGCCTCGGGGATCCCGAGGTGCCCTGTGCAGCCAAGTATGTTCTGGTCATCCCCAACAGCAACCTTCGCATGGGTGACTGCTCCTGAGCAGCCAGCCTAGACAAGGGGTGTTGCTTATTTGCCTGGCATCTGCGTCTCCCAGAGGGGCGAACCTCAGTGGATAGGGGTCCCTCAGTTGAGGTTACTACGATACCCCAGTGCTAGAACACGGAGTTCTGACGTTTACTAAGTAAATGGACATTTTTAGGGTTGCAAAACAGTAACCCTTGAAACTGGGGTTTAAGCTGTCTTTGGATTCAGAGCTGTCCTTGCATCATGCTGAAGATGGACTGCAGGTCCCTCAAGGGTGGGGTGATCAAATCTCGGGCTGGACTGCTCTTTGTAGGGGGTGATGCATGCACCTATGCTGTCGAGTCGTGTCCCTGGTTTCCACATGCCAGAAGCACCCCTGCCTCACCCCACATGGAGGGCCAGGGTGTTTCCAGATGTCCCCTGTGGGCAGAGCTGCCCCGCAGGGCACTGGGCTGAGCGATTCTGATGGGAAACCATGCTCTGCTGGCTAGTCTAACGGAAGTCAAGGGACAGAAAGAAGCAAGCACTCAGCGGTCCCAGCGGGAGGATGGTCTGGTGGCGATTATGCACACGGTGATGTTTCTGGCTGGACTACCGTGCAGGGCACCCAGGCTGCAGGAATCCACTGCATGCCGTCAGGATATGCAGGGATTGAGTGTGAAAAAAGCCCAAGAAAATACAAGCAGGACGAGGGGGCTGGCTGAGAGGGCGGCCACTCTTCCTGCTCCGGGCTGCTTCCTTTGGTGCCATGCTGCACATGCTCCTTAAAGGGTCACTGATGGGGAGTGACTACTATTAAAAACGAGCGGCTGCCAGCCTGGCTCTTCCCGCTGCAGGATGGAGCCACTGGGAGGACAAAGACCACGCCGTGGTCAGCAGGCAGGTGTGGCTGGCGGGC
>NW_006199647.1:1768074-1774452 GCF_000334495.1 Tupaia belangeri chinensis
AGGAAGGCAGGTGGGGCTGCCGAGCCAGAGCCTTGTCGCATGTGCCCTGGGACAGACCAGGGCCGAGGCTTGGGAACGCGGCCAGACTCGTAGGCCACTGTCCTCAGGAAGAGTGACCCTCTTGCTCCACTCCTTTGTCAAAGTATCCATGTCGCACGAACCTGGGACCCGCCGACACTTCTGTCCCACCCTCCAGGTAGCCCCCCTTTCCTGGCAAGTCCTCCCAACTGGCACTCTGCCTCGGGATGGCCCCCTCATTTCTGCTGGGGGCTACGACGCCAGCCCAGACCACGGCACACAGAAGGGGGACCGCTGCTACTCCGGGGTCACACAGAAGTATGCGGGGCGGCCAGGGGGCTGCTTGCCAGCGTCTCCGCAGCGGACCAACTCCCGCAGCTGGAGAGAGGGCATGCTCCCCCCCGTCCTGCCGGGAGTGAGAAAGGGAACTGGGCCTTTAGGGCTGGTGGTCTTTCCCTCCCGCCTGTGTCTCAGCCTTGAAGCTGGGCATGCGCACAGCTCGACCTTGAACTTCACGTGTGAACTGCCTTTGTCTGCTGATCGTGATGCACGTGCTGACACGTGTGCACAGGCACGTGTGCCCCCAGCCGAGTGTGATTCTGGTCGTTACTTCATTTGTGATGTCCCAGTCTCCTCTGTAAGAGCCGTAACCGTGGGGCTGACCTCTACGGTGGTTCTGAAAACGGCGTGCATAGAACGTGTGGACGCTCAGACTGTGACACACACAGTGTGCGTCTGCCACACTTAGCCGGTGCGGACACACACGCACACACATGCACCACGTGTACTATTTCACCTTGTGTGAAGGCATTTATTGAGTGCTGACAGCAGCCCTGGCCGCCAGCCGGGCGTTCGCGGTACCTAGGAGGAGAGAGGAAAGTGGACTCGAACCTGCGCCGTGGACCTCCCAACTTCACCAACGGTAAATGTGCCGCAGCCGGGAAGGCCAAGACGGCCACGGCAGCCGGCGGAGAACAGCCAGGTGGTGGCTGGTGGCCTCAGTGTCGCGGCAGTGGTGCTCACGCAGGGCCTGCGGGAGGAGCCCAGGCCGCCGTCCCCACCCTCTCCCCCGTCCCGTCTCCTGCCAGTGTGGGGACACGGGCCCCGAAATGTGTGCCAGCTGTCACCGGCTGATGCGGGCCAACCGTACAGCGGGGAGCGCGTCCAGACGGCAGCTCGTTTGCTGTTTTGAGTTAGGCTTCACAGAAGTCATTTGGGATACGCAAATGCAATCAGGTATTTATAATAGCAAAACCGCAGTTTAGGAACGCACTAAGCCTGGCCGAGCCCTTCCCTGCCTGGCAGCTGCTGCTGCGTGGGTCTCGCGAGGTGGGTCTGACTTACTGAAATGTGGTTTTTAATTTTAAACCCCTCAAAAACAAAACCCCAATGCCTTTGATTTTTCAAAAGAGAAAGTTTTGTTTTGTTTTTAATGAAAATGGAAGTTGTGTGTACACAGAGTACAGAAAGCTATGAGAACTAAAACTCACCTCTTCTTTTTTCCCAGGCTCCTATGCCTGCCCTCAGTAATCCCTTCGAAGGTAACCACCAGGCTTCTTACGTATTTTTGGTAGAAAAATTAGCACAGATACTAGACGTGTGCATGTGTGTGTTTTCAAAATCTTAATCAAATGGCTTAGAGACAGAGGGCCTAGAAGCAGACTCAATGTTTCCAAAGTCGCAGAACGCCCAGTTTTACGATGGTACAACACCTTCTCACCTTCCTCTCACTGATAAGACTCTGGACTGCTTTCCTGACTATACCTACCGTGAATGACGGCATGAGGAGCATTCTGGGGCAGCCACATCGGCCTGGCAGAAACGCCACCCTCCACGGTGCTCAGGCCACCTGAGAGAGAGCGCACCTGCCGGAGAGCTCCAGCAGCCCGAGGCCTCCGAGCACACAGGGCTTCGCATCTGCTGCGACCCGGCTGGCTCAGGCAGGGCCAGGGCGGCAGGAAGGCTGCGTAGCTGCCTGTCTCCTGTCTCCTGTCTTTCTCTCCATGGAAGAAATAAATAAAAGTATAGTTAAAATAAATCATAGAAAAAGAACATTCTACTAGGGGGGAAGAATATCTTTTCATTAGCGATAACTCCTAACAATGGAACTGCAGAGTGAGAGGACGCCGATTTGATCGTCATTATTAAATTGTACTAACATTAGGACGTACCCAAGTTCTGATCCCCGACAAGGTGTCAGATTCCTGCTTCCCTATGGTTGCATCAACTCTGCATTTCAGAACGTTAAACATTTTGCAGATTGGAGAGGCGGAAACGTACATTCGGTTACAAATTGGGCTGAGAGCCCTTGGCAGCTCTTGGCCATTCCACTCCCGCGCTGGGGATTGCTATTCCCATCAGTTGCTCCTGGGGTCCTTTTCTTCTATGACGTTTATTTATCGTTTATTTATCATGATAGAGTGTGTGTACACACACGAGAGGGAGACGGGGGAGAGAGCGAGGGAGAGCCACCATCGCTCGCGGGGTCTCGCCTCCGTCAGCCTGCACCTCCCAGGACCCTGGCTGGCTGTGTATGCCTGGTGTTGTGGCTGCCCCGTGGCCTCCACGTATGCCATGGCCTAGGCCACAGAGACTGGCTCTTTATGGCCTTTTTCTTGCTAATGTGTAGAAGCATTAGGCAAATTAGAAAATGAGCCCTTGACAATCAAAATACAATGTATTTTTTTTCTTTTTGTCACTAATTTTTAAAGTTTGTTTTCATTTTCTGGCATTTTGTTTAACAGGTCTTTGGTTTTGTGTCATGTTTAGGAAGGCCTTTCCCCATTACAAAGCTAAAGAAATATTTCCCCATGTTTTCTTTTAGAACTTTTATGGTTTCATTTTGTGATTCAAAATCTTTGATCCATCTGGAATTTATTTTGGCATAAAGAGTCATTTTCTTTTCAAAATAACGAGGCAGCTGTCACCACACTATTTATTAAATAATATGTTAATGACTCATTATTACTGCAGTAAAGTGTATTGGCTCACGTTCTGGACTCAGGATCTCAGTCCAACGGCGTGAACGCACCCTCCTCTCCCTGCTGGTCAGCACCGGGCGGCGATTCCTCTGCTGAGCCCGGGTGCCAATGAGCTCCCCGGGGAGCGTCGGAGTTCAGGCTCCGTCAGCAACCCCAAGGCGAACGCACTCCTTGGGGGCTGGCGTGAGCTCGTTGGCCCTTCCTGTGGTGCCCACGCCCACGCCCACACCTCCTTGGGTTTCTGGCCCTTGATCTACGTAGACCCCTTTGCCAGCCCCGAGGCGTCTTCACGTCGCGCAGGTCTCGGCTCTCCTGGCACGGCTGTCTTCCAGCTCGTCCTGTGAACAGGCCCGGTTCTCCAGCCCCTGGTCTGTCTCGGGTGGGGACCTCCTGTGCTCTTCCTTGCAGCCATCTCCCCTCCCGCAGCTGGGTGCTGGGCTGGGCCTGCCAGCTCCCTGACCTCCACCCGCAGATCCTTCCCCTCTGGAACCCACCATGCTGTCAGCGGTCCTGCGAGAAGAGGCGTGAGACACGGAGCCGCCCATACGCCCTCGCTCTCTCCCCCTCGGCCCTCTGTGCTCCCTCCCGGTGACAGTCTTTACCCGTCTGGGTGGGTGGGCCAGAGAAACTCTGGCTGTGAGCTCTGGCAGCTCCAGGCCTTCTGTTCCTGCCTGGGTCTCAGCCTGGACACCCCGGAGACAGGACTGACTGCCCCGAGGCCGAGGGGCCTCAGTCTGAGTCAGGAAGAGACGCACCCGGAGTGGCTGGAGAGCGCCGTGCGTGGCCAGCAGAGGATTACTGGTCATCTGTGCCACTCGGTGTCCGGGGACCATAAAGCCCCACCTATCCAGAGTTAGGAGTTCAGAATTCGATAAAGCAAAACGCACTGCTTTTCCAGATTAAACGGAGCCGTTGTAGGGGCTTCACAGACACCAAATGCGGGACTGCAGGCAGAGGAAGTTTGCTGCTGTGATGGAGCCCTGCGACCCGCCTGCCAGCATGTTTCGGGGTGGTTCCTGCCTCAGCCTGTCCCTGAAGTGCTGAGTCCTCCCGCCACTGACGCCCTGCTCTAAGAGAGACACCCGAGCTCTCCGGCTGGCCTGGTTCAGTCCTGCTCTGCCAACGACGAGGAAAAGCAGCTCACGTCGGGGTCTTCCCTTCCGGAGACCGAGAGCCCGTCTTCCCTGAGCTAGTGCCTGACGGGACCCGCCGCGAGGCGGACCCCGAGTCAGGAAGAGACGCACCCGGAGTGGCTGGAGAGCGCCGTGCGTGGCCAGCAGAGGATTACTGGTCATCTGTGCCACTCGGTGTCCGGGGACCATAAAGCCCCACCTATCCAGAGTTAGGAGTTCAGAATTCGATAAAGCAAAACGCACTGCTTTTCCAGATTAAACGGAGCCGTTGTAGGGGCTTCACAGACACCAAATGCGGGACTGCAGGCAGAGGAAGTTTGCTGCTGTGATGGAGCCCTGCGACCCGCCTGCCAGCATGTTTCGGGGTGGTTCCTGCCTCAGCCTGTCCCTGAAGTGCTGAGTCCTCCCGCCACTGACGCCCTGCTCTAAGAGAGACACCCGAGCTCTCCGGCTGGCCTGGTTCAGTCCTGCTCTGCCAACGACGAGGAAAAGCAGCTCACGTCGGGGTCTTCCCTTCCGGAGACCGAGAGCCCGTCTTCCCTGAGCTAGTGCCTGACGGGACCCGCCGCGAGTGGGACTCCCACGTACCTCCGTCTCCGCATTCACGTTGGGAGAAAGGGATGCGAGGCTGCTTTCATCATTCTGGTTTGTTTTTCTTCAGCTGTATTTGGAAGAGTCTAGATCTTAGCCTTAGTAACCTTCAGACGAGTATTCACTGGCTATCAAAGTAATCTGCAAAACCTTTTTTTGAATAAAATATATTTGCAATATAGAATTTGAGATTTTTCATTTAAAATTATTCAGCACTATGAAATTGATCATTTTTGGTCTTTTGAAAATATCTCAGCCATGGGGCCAGCAGAGGGCCTAGCAGTTACTTCACTGGACTCCTACCTGGCTGACTATGGTTCAAGTCCTGGATGTGGTGGCTTGAAAATCATGCTGGGCACGTGCACGAATGCCCGAGATCTTGGGCGGAGAATGAAGAAGAGGGAATTGAGGTGTGGCCCCTCCGGAGGGTGATTTCTCATTTTCCCTCTCGTCTCTGTCTCTCTGGCTACTCATGCACCCTAAGGCAAAACCTCTTAAAAGGAAAAAACAAAAGAAAAACAAAACGTCCCAGTCACTATAGCAAGCTTAATTTGAATTATTCCCAGTGCCAGGAGAGAGTGAGCATGGTGTCTACCTACGATTCTAGAAGAGGTCTCTGTAATTCTCGAACTTAATACAGATCGCTAGTTATACTGCTAGGTAACCCCCGAGTGGGTGTATTTACTAAGTATCCGAATGCTGCTCTGACGAGAGGACTCTCTCGTTTCTAGAACTGGCAGAGATAAGCAGCATAATCACAACACCCTTCCTGACCAAAGTTTATTTTTAACCTAAAAGAGCAAACCACGTCGTCCAGCCATTGCGCTGCCAACTCTCCCGGTGCGAGCATCCGGTGCAAACCCCACTGAGCCACGCTTGCTTAGCTGCACCCACCGTGGCCCGTGCCCATCCACGCTATTCAGCGTAAACAGCAGAAAACAGCCTCGTCTGAAAATGCTGCACCCCCTGTGGCTACGGTGTCCTGGGAGCCGGGGCGCCTGAGGACAGTGTCACAGCAAGTTCCCAGGGCCTCATTTAATTTGGTAAATGAAATAATTAGATTTATTTCTCATGTTGCCTTGGGTGAGGAGGGGCAGAGGCACGAGAATAAAGAGCATTGTAAGCTTTCTGGCTAGTTTAAAGTCTGATTGGCGATTCTGTAGCCACAGTGGAGTGGACAGGTAAAAACGAACTCATTTAACAAGGCAAACCTTCATAAAAGGCAGCTGAAAAGGGCATTCTTGCTTATTTAAGCCTAGGAGGAAGAAATATTTGATTTATTTGATTGTGCTGATGAGAATTGCCTCATCGGTATAATTCGATTAAAACTGGGGACTTGCAGAGGCAGAATGTGCGACGTGGGGTGGTCCTCGCCGGAATTCCGAGCAGCGACTGTGGACACGTTGTTCGCAACAAAAGAAAAGCTAACGAAGAAAAATAGATGATGACTGGGTTACACATTTTCAGTGAAGCGCCTTCAACGTTCACACTGTTCACATAATGAGTATTCATAGTCAGAAGGTGACAAATGCTTTCTTCAAAACCATGGCAGTGACAGCGGCCCGAGTCGTCTCGTGGAAACCCTGAGACCTCACCGCTTCCAGCCGAGATGACGGCCAGGAGGTGACCGCACCAGCGTGGCAGCCCGGCCACCC
>NW_006199647.1:1774483-1779404 GCF_000334495.1 Tupaia belangeri chinensis
GGGCTCCTCCAGGCACGGGAGAAGCCACAGAGACACTGTAAACCACGTTCAGTGGGGCAGCCTGGCCAGCCGGCCCCCACCTGTGGTCTGCTGGACAGTCCCCGTGAGTCACACGGGGCTCTGGTGGGCCTGGAGAAGCGGGGCTCTGCCCCCCGGACCTTGCACAAGCCTTCCTCTCCCCCACACCCCTCTGCGCAGCTGCTTATAGGGTCTCCAGCCAGAGCGCTAAGTGCTTGAGCTCGGCCAGCCTAGGGGTCAGCCACAACACTAGAAGGGGCAAAGCTGTTGGTGGCTTTGTCAGCACACCCCTTTCCAACTTCCATAACACTCGAAGCCCCTCCTCTGTCTGACGGTGGTGTGCTGAGTAATGTCCTAAACAGCTGTTGGGGGTTGGGGGGATGCTGTGGACAAATGGGGAGAGCTCAGATGGGTGGGGGTTGGCCACGGGGGAGAGCTGGGACGGGCAGGGGCTGGCCACGGGGGAGAGCTGGGACGGGCGGGGCCTGACCATCCCATGGAACGGCGATGCAGAGATGTCAGGGAGACGGCAGAAGTGTAGTGAAGGGCCTGGGGATAGAACAGGGAGGACTGGGCTTTAGTCTGAGGAAACTGAAGCCAGAGGGTGCGTGTGCTCACCAAGGAGAGACAGAGACAGAAAGAGATGGAGAGGGAGCCAGCCTCCTGGATGAGGCACGTCACGCCGTCCCTTCTCCATTTCTCCATGCACACATGCCCGTCATCCTGGGCCAGGATTTGAACCCCACAGCTGGCCATGAGGGAGCCGGCTCCCTGATAGCAAGGACAGACTGGCCCATAGAGCAAGAAACATCTAAGGTAGCTTCGAGGGTGATAGAAATTTCTAGCAAGAAAGTTTGAGCAGGGCACCCTGGGCAAAGGCAGGCACACGAGGAAATGCAGGGCTGTGGGTGAGCACACAACGTGGGGGCCCCACCTAGAGGGACGAGCGTGAGGTGACCGAGCGCGCATCTGGGGGCCTGGACGGCGGCTGGAGGCCGTGAGCGGAGGTTCCCCAGGTGGTGTTCCCGGTCTCCCAGGCCTTTCTTCTCGTGGTGCCGTGGCCCTTAGAGCACACGGCCGGGCCTTCACTGCGCGTTACAGTCAGCTGGGCCCACAGCACCGCTGGGACCGGGACGCAGGGCGCAGCGTCGTCACCAAGCCTCCAGCTGCTTTCTCGGAAGGTGGCCCAGGACCGCAGATCGGGGTCAGCTGCTCACGGTGGGGCTCCGGAGCAGGGAGGGGCCTGCGCGGGGGGCGCACTAACTCCCCAGAGAGCTCGAAGTCCAGTGAAGTTCGAGAACCGCTGCCCCAGGAGTCCCGTGGAAGCCACTCCTTTCCCTGAAGCAGGCACTGCTGACTGTTTGGATGTGTGGGAGGTGCGTGGACGTCTCCAGTCCCTCCCATGTCCTCCCCCAGGCTGGACTCGCGGGTGTCCTGTGCACACGGCAGCCTCTGGGCTGGTCTTCACGGCAGGCTGCTCTTCCTCTCCCTCCGACTCCTCTCTTCCCTCTGTCCTTGGGCTCTCCGCAGCCAGGGTGGGGAAGGGACACAGTGCAGTTAGGGACCAGCCTGCCTCCTGCTGCCTGGTTATGCAGCACGGTCCCGGGGCGCCCCAGGACAGACCGAGAGAGATCAGGCCCTGGGCGTTACCTGGCCGTAGGCTTCCCGTGGCACAGGTGTCAGCGTCTGTGAAGACGCCTTTCTAGACACACATCACCCTTGGGGGTGCAGGTACCTGGTGTCGGGGCTGCGCTCCCAGCCTCTCGGTGCAGCTTCATGGCCTGGCTGCCGAGGGATGCTTTCCAGTCTCAGGCTCATCATCTGTGCGAGCAGGCGAGACTTAGCACGCTCCGAGGTTGTTTCTGGCTTTAAAATTCTATAATTGTATGATTTCCTTTCTGCATTATCTTTGTTTGGTAAGAGCTTGCCTTAATCTGATCTATTCCCAAGCAAAATCTTTCCGATTGACTTGAAGCTGCAGTTTTGCCCTGGTTCTCACACCTCTCTGTTTATTAGGTCAGAAGAAATGAGTTCTGGTATACGTAAGAGTCTGCTGAGTTCACGGAGGCAGCTCATCGGGTGTAGACAGAGCAGAAGAAAAACAGGTTTGCCAATTCTCCTCCTGCCGTGTTGAAATCCAGCGCATGTCCAATGTGAAAATGTAGAATCTTTGGTGTTGTTTTTTAGGTTTTTGCCATAGGGTGTGTTTACTCATTGGAGAGAGACAGACAGAGACAGAGAGAGGGAAAGTGAGAAATCACCCCTGGGGGATGGCATGCTGCAGTTCCTTCTCCCCCAGTCTCCTCCTAGGTTTTGGGCATGCACACACGTGTGCCAGGTTCAGGACTCCAAGCAGGGTTAACCAGGCGGGAGTCCAACGCCTTAACCACTATACCACCTGCTGGCCCCAATGGTGTTCACTCTTTGCATGGTGCTTTGACCATTTAAGTTGAGCAAAATGTTTTTAGTTACACAAAATTTATTCTTAAGACTTGTCGCGTAGCCTCGTGATTAAGGGAGCTTGAAACCCTATGGCTGAACACAGTTCACCCCCTGGCCTGGCAGCTTGAAAAACACGTCAGGCCCATGTGCACGTGTGCCCGAATCTCGGCAGGAGGGAGAAATGGGGAAGAAGGGGTGCAGTGTGATCATGCCATGTTGAGGTGCTCTCTCTCCGGCATACACACACGCCGTCGGCAATCAAAACCTTGTTTCTCACCGCACACTGATAGATTGCTCCGAGGCAGGCAAAAAGTTCCAATTGTGCTCCCTCTCATCCTTCGAATGTGGGTGGGAAGTAGGGGAGAGAGGGTGGACAGGGTGGGCAGCAAAGATGCTGCACCTGCGTGGGAGAGTGGTTAAGTGGTGCGGGGAGGAACCGAGGCGCCTGCCCTGCTCTCTGGGGAAGGCACAGATTTTAGTCATCAAAGCCAGCATTTCTAGTAGGACCAACACTTGCGTGGACATTGCTCCAGTACTTTTACATTTAATTTAACTTGAAAATGTTCTATCTTAGGATTTGTTATTTACAGGTGATCATTGAACATCCCTATAGCGCCAATGCAGCTTTTCAAAGTGTGCATGCAGGGGAACCAGCAGTTAGCGTAATGGCTATGTCGTTGGACTCCCACGTGGTCGACGGGACCAGCCTGCCTCCTGCTGCCTGGTTATGCAGCACGGTCCCGGGGCGCCCCAGGACAGACCGAGAGAGATCAGGCCCTGGGCGTTACCTGGCCGTAGGCTTCCCGTGGCACAGGTGTCAGCGTCTGTGAAGACGCCTTTCTAGACACACATCACCCTTGGGGGTGCAGGTACCTGGTGTCGGGGCTGCGCTCCCAGCCTCTCGGTGCAGCTTCATGGCCTGGCTGCCGAGGGATGCTTTCCAGTCTCAGGCTCATCATCTGTGCGAGCAGGCGAGACTTAGCACGCTCCGAGGTTGTTTCTGGCTTTAAAATTCTATAATTGTATGATTTCCTTTCTGCATTATCTTTGTTTGGTAAGAGCTTGCCTTAATCTGATCTATTCCCAAGCAAAATCTTTCCGATTGACTTGAAGCTGCAGTTTTGCCCTGGTTCTCACACCTCTCTGTTTATTAGGTCAGAAGAAATGAGTTCTGGTATACGTAAGAGTCTGCTGAGTTCACGGAGGCAGCTCATCGGGTGTAGACAGAGCAGAAGAAAAACAGGTTTGCCAATTCTCCTCCTGCCGTGTTGAAATCCAGCGCATGTCCAATGTGAAAATGTAGAATCTTTGGTGTTGTTTTTTAGGTTTTTGCCATAGGGTGTGTTTACTCATTGGAGAGAGACAGACAGAGACAGAGAGAGGGAAAGTGAGAAATCACCCCTGGGGGATGGCATGCTGCAGTTCCTTCTCCCCCAGTCTCCTCCTAGGTTTTGGGCATGCACACACGTGTGCCAGGTTCAGGACTCCAAGCAGGGTTAACCAGGCGGGAGTCCAACGCCTTAACCACTATACCACCTGCTGGCCCCAATGGTGTTCACTCTTTGCATGGTGCTTTGACCATTTAAGTTGAGCAAAATGTTTTTAGTTACACAAAATTTATTCTTAAGACTTGTCGCGTAGCCTCGTGATTAAGGGAGCTTGAAACCCTATGGCTGAACACAGTTCACCCCCTGGCCTGGCAGCTTGAAAAACACGTCAGGCCCATGTGCACGTGTGCCCGAATCTCGGCAGGAGGGAGAAATGGGGAAGAAGGGGTGCAGTGTGATCATGCCATGTTGAGGTGCTCTCTCTCCGGCATACACACACGCCGTCGGCAATCAAAACCTTGTTTCTCACCGCACACTGATAGATTGCTCCGAGGCAGGCAAAAAGTTCCAATTGTGCTCCCTCTCATCCTTCGAATGTGGGTGGGAAGTAGGGGAGAGAGGGTGGACAGGGTGGGCAGCAAAGATGCTGCACCTGCGTGGGAGAGTGGTTAAGTGGTGCGGGGAGGAACCGAGGCGCCTGCCCTGCTCTCTGGGGAAGGCACAGATTTTAGTCATCAAAGCCAGCATTTCTAGTAGGACCAACACTTGCGTGGACATTGCTCCAGTACTTTTACATTTAATTTAACTTGAAAATGTTCTATCTTAGGATTTGTTATTTACAGGTGATCATTGAACATCCCTATAGCGCCAATGCAGCTTTTCAAAGTGTGCATGCAGGGGAACCAGCAGTTAGCGTAATGGCTATGTCGTTGGACTCCCACGTGGTCGACGGTGGTTCGCGTCCCGGACCTCGTGGCTTAGAACTCACGCCGGGCGAGTGTGCGTGCGTGCCCAGGATCCCGAGAGGAGAGTGGAGGAGAGGGGATTGCGGTGTGATCATCCCCTCTGGGGGGTGATTTCTCGCTTTCTGTCTCTGTGTCTCTCTCTGTCTGTCTGGCGAGCACACGCGCACT
>NW_006199647.1:1779612-1780998 GCF_000334495.1 Tupaia belangeri chinensis
CTTCTTACTCGCGTATCTTCCTATTGTTCATGGCTGCCAAGGAGTTCAGACAGTTGCTGTGTGTTGAGGGGATATACAGTGTGTGTCCTTCGGAGTCTGCTCACTTTGAGTCACATGATGAGCTCTCATTATTTCTTAAGGCTGAGTACGATTTCATGGAGCATCTGTGCCATAGTTTTTCAACTTTCCAGCTGAGATTCTCTTATCATTTGGGTAAATACCCGGGCGTGGGATGGTAGTTCTATGTACAGGTTTTGGAGGAACCTCTGTACTGTATCACACAGTGGCCGTACTAACCCAGCGTGGGAGGGTTTTCGCCACAATCCCGCCAGCTCTTGTTTGTTTGTTTGTTTGAAGTCAAGCCATTCTGACTGGGAGTAAGTGGACCTCGTAGTGGTTTGGATTTGCATCTCTCTTTTGGTAAGAGGTACTGGGTATTTTTTGTATGCGTTTTGGCCCTTCATCTTCCCTGGAGAGCAGTCTGTCCAGATCGCTGGCCCGTGTCTAGCTCTGCCTAAGGGCCTTCACTGGCTTCGCTCATTCCCATGGTCATGAGTTGTCCACACAGTGGGGGGAAGGGGTGGTCACTTCTGGAGAACTGTTGAGATCTTTTGCCTTCTGGGATATTCATTCTAGGTTTGGAGGATGAACCGGTGTAAACTAAGCAGGCTTCCCCTCCCTGCTGTGCAGAGGAGCTGGGTTCCTGCCTTCCAGCCAGCCCCCTTGCCTGTTTCCCTTACCTTTTATCTGCCTTTTGTTTTCTCTTAATCTGGAATACTTTTCCTCATTTCAATTCTACATGTCTTCAAAACATAGTTCAAAATTTATGTTCCAAATGAAGGTTTGCTGACCAAACTACATGCATAAATATCTTTGCCTTGTTTTTAACCTCCTCAGCCCCCCGGCCCGTTCAGTTCATACCCCAGAGTCAGGCAGTCGCCGGCTTGTCTGGCAGTGTCCTCCCAGCATGCTTTGCTTCCCAGAGCACAGCCGACCCTGCCCTGTCCACCTCCTGTGATGGCTAGCACCATGCGGCCCTGAGTACTTCTGGAGTGAGTCATGGCATGGCTGAGGACTGTGGAAGGCAGAGAGTCATCACAGGGCTCTTCCGGCTAAAGGTCGGTTGAAATTTACGGCAAATGTCGGTAGCTGACAGAGCTGTGGGTGCTGTTCCCAGATTCACAAGGGCACGACCAGTGGGGAAATGTGGAGTGGAGCTCTGTATTAACAGCCACCTGTTTAACCCTGCGTGGGCCGCGTGGTTGGCGTGGGGTGCTGTTTGACTCCAGGGAAAGTCAAACTTAGGCTCAGACTTACTTAGCAATGCTCCCCTGAGGACAACGCTAGCCACTAGTCTGTACTCCTGGCCGTGGCTGCATCCTCTCA
>NW_006199647.1:1781339-1781984 GCF_000334495.1 Tupaia belangeri chinensis
GTGATCATGCCATGTTGAGGTGCTCTCTCTCCGGCATACACACACGCCGTCGGCAATCAAAACCTTGTTTCTCACCGCACACTGATAGATTGCTCCGAGGCAGGCAAAAAGTTCCAATTGTGCTCCCTCTCATCCTTCGAATGTGGGTGGGAAGTAGGGGAGAGAGGGTGGACAGGGTGGGCAGCAAAGATGCTGCACCTGCGTGGGAGAGTGGTTAAGTGGTGCGGGGAGGAACCGAGGCGCCTGCCCTGCTCTCTGGGGAAGGCACAGATTTTAGTCATCAAAGCCAGCATTTCTAGTAGGACCAACACTTGCGTGGACATTGCTCCAGTACTTTTACATTTAATTTAACTTGAAAATGTTCTATCTTAGGATTTGTTATTTACAGGTGATCATTGAACATCCCTATAGCGCCAATGCAGCTTTTCAAAGTGTGCATGCAGGGGAACCAGCAGTTAGCGTAATGGCTATGTCGAGTATATGACAGTCGGGTCAGGGAAATTTCCATATCATCATTTTCAACAGAGGACTTTCTATTCTTGTATCTGTTCAGTGTCTCTTCCTCAAACTGCTCCCACTCACCCGCTACCACCCACTTACTTCCCTTAGAGCCTGATATCTCATCGGTCCTTCTTACTCTCGTAT
>NW_006199647.1:1782119-1788294 GCF_000334495.1 Tupaia belangeri chinensis
TCTTTCATGGCTGCCAAGGAGTGCAGACAGTTGCTGTGTGTTGAGGGGATATACAGTGTGTGTCCTTCGGAGTCTGCTCACTTTGAGTCACATGATGAGCTCTCATTATTTCTTAAGGCTGAGTACGATTTCATGGAGCATCTGTGCCATAGTTTTTCAACTTTCCAGCTGAGATTCTCTTATCATTTGGGTAAATACCCGGGCGTGGGATGGTAGTTCTATGTACAGGTTTTGGAGGAACCTCTGTACTGTATCACACAGTGGCCGTACTAACCCAGCGTGGGAGGGTTTTCGCCACAATCCCGCCAGCTCTTGTTTGTTTGTTTGTTTGAAGTCAAGCCATTCTGACTGGGAGTAAGTGGACCTCGTAGTGGTTTGGATTTGCATCTCTCTTTTGGTAAGAGGTACTGGGTATTTTTTGTATGCGTTTTGGCCCTTCATCTTCCCTGGAGAGCAGTCTGTCCAGATCGCTGGCCCGTGTCTAGCTCTGCCTAAGGGCCTTCACTGGCTTCGCTCATTCCCATGGTCATGAGTTGTCCACACAGTGGGGGGAAGGGGTGGTCACTTCTGGAGAACTGTTGAGATCTTTTGCCTTCTGGGATATTCATTCTAGGTTTGGAGGATGAACCGGTGTAAACTAAGCAGGCTTCCCCTCCCTGCTGTGCAGAGGAGCTGGGTTCCTGCCTTCCAGCCAGCCCCCTTGCCTGTTTCCCTTACCTTTTATCTGCCTTTTGTTTTCTCTTAATCTGGAATACTTTTCCTCATTTCAATTCTACATGTCTTCAAAACATAGTTCAAAATTTATGTTCCAAATGAAGGTTTGCTGACCAAACTACATGCATAAATATCTTTGCCTTGTTTTTAACCTCCTCAGCCCCCCGGCCCGTTCAGTTCATACCCCAGAGTCAGGCAGTCGCCGGCTTGTCTGGCAGTGTCCTCCCAGCATGCTTTGCTTCCCAGAGCACAGCCGACCCTGCCCTGTCCACCTCCTGTGATGGCTAGCACCATGCGGCCCTGAGTACTTCTGGAGTGAGTCATGGCATGGCTGAGGACTGTGGAAGGCAGAGAGTCATCACAGGGCTCTTCCGGCTAAAGGTCGGTTGAAATTTACGGCAAATGTCGGTAGCTGACAGAGCTGTGGGTGCTGTTCCCAGATTCACAAGGGCACGACCAGTGGGGAAATGTGGAGTGGAGCTCTGTATTAACAGCCACCTGTTTAACCCTGCGTGGGCCGCGTGGTTGGCGTGGGGTGCTGTTTGACTCCAGGGAAAGTCAAACTTAGGCTCAGACTTACTTAGCAATGCTCCCCTGAGGACAACGCTAGCCACTAGTCTGTACTCCTGGCCGTGGCTGCATCCTCTCATATCTTTTCACTGGGTGGATTGAGATCGCGGCCCCATAACGAGGGTGCTATTGAGCACAGTGGCCTAGGGCTGTAAGAAGGCAGTATGGGGAAAGTCTTGGATGTAAATCCTTCTGCCTTCCCAGGGTTCTTACCAACGACTCCCACTGGGAAAAATCCTCCAAGTGTGCATACTGCCCTGTAGGCTGGCCTGAGCTGGTGCCACTCCCCTGTGCTTCCCTGAGTTGGAGGTTGCAGAAAGAAGGCCCGGCTCCCCACCCCCAGCTCCTAACCACTCAGTCTACAGTCGCTTTGCCTCCCTGGGTCTCATGTTTTAACACATGCTGTAGTGTTCAGATTGCAAACACAGTGGAGGGATGTTTAAATCCTAAAAACAAACTGTTTTCATTGCAATGTGCAAAACAGCATTCCTCGAAGACATTTCAATTAATATTAGCTGAGTGAGGGAGCCCGCGCTCTGTGGCCTGCTCAGTGTTTGGCCTCTGCTGGGACTGCCAGCCAGGGTGCTGCCGATTAATGCCAGCTGTGATCCAGTGTTTGCTTCTGACACCTGGGAAGTCCCAGATCATCCAAGCCCTGCAAACAGCAGCTGGCGTGTGGAGGCTGCCAGACTTCGGGGATTCTGAGAGTGCTCAGTGAAGGTAGGGGGCCGTCTTGTTTTAGTTAAGGGGATAGTCTGAAACAGCGAGTTTAAAGCCCAAGATGACTTCCATTAACCAATGCCCAAATTCGGGAGGATCAGCCCACGCCCATAAGCCTCACATCTCACTCCAGGCCCCTGCGGGGCCGAGTTTTAAAAAATAAACAAATGTCCCTAATCCTTTCTTATGAAGTCCCATCAAGTCCCTGCGATGCTCTAAAGGTATCTTTGAGGCCCTGTGTCTCTAGGAGGTTCTCAGTGGTCAGCTTGTGCTGTAACTTAATCTCATAAAGCTCGAAAACGTCTGCCAGGCCTTTGCTGCCCGTGCTTTCCACGGTGACACAGCCCGACTTCGTATCCAGACCCAACAGCCAACGTTCGTAGCGCACTTCTGCGGGAGGCATGAGGGCCACCCCCGTGCTGCCGTGTCGCTTCTCTTTCCTGTAACCAGCAGCTTCACTGCAGTAGTTATTCAGGAGGGCGAAGCCGCTGAGGCGAGGGGCTCTCTTTTGACCCTCACATACATTGTTCCTAGACAATGGTCGTGTCCAAGTCAGAGCCTGGGTTCCCTCTGAGGAGGACTCGGGCAGCTCACACCGTTTGAATGCGTCTCGTGGTGGTGGGGAGGTTGTCGGTGACTCCTTCCCCTCCTCCTGTGTTGGGTGCTCCAGGAGGAGTCTGCCGTTCCCTCGGAGTCCTCCTGAATCGTAAGCAGGACAGAAATGCCTCTCAGTGCCCTTCCTGCCGTTTGCAAACCCTAGTGGGCTCAGGAGGAAGAGCAGAAAATGCTGCCAACGTCTCCTGGAGAGAGTGTGGAAAGGACCGTGAGCCCAGCTCCACAATGACTGGGCGCTGTCCCTTCTTTGTGCCGAGTCCTTTTCCACTGGTTCCCTTCGGAGCTGGTCAGGAGCCTGTCTTCTGCTCGGGCTCGGGCTGTGGTGAAGAGCGTGGGGCCACGGCAGAAAGTGAGAACTGGTGCCCGACTCTCCCCGGCTCTCACCTGCAGCTCTACCCAATCCACTCGGAGCACTCGCTCTCAAAGTCGCCAGTGAGGAAAGGCAGGGGTACCTGCTGAGGTCTGCTGGTGCAGCTAGTAACTGCAGACAGAGCTCAGGACAGCTCTGAGGGCCACCGCAGTGCCTGCACACCCCCCACACTCCCCCAGGGTTGCTGCACACCCCCTCGCACTCCCCCAGGGCTGCTGCACACCCACCCGCACTCCCCCAGGGCTGCTGCACACCCACCAGCACTCCCCCAGGGCTGCTACACACCCACCCGCACTCCCCCAGGGCTGCTGCACACCCCCACACTCCCTCAGGGCTGCTGCACACCCACCTGCACTCCCCCAGGGCTGCTGCACACCCACCAGCACTCCCCCAGGGCTGCTACACGACCCCAAGACTCAAACCCAGGCTCCTCCACACCCACCTGTGCTCCCTGAGGGGCTGCACCCTACCCTCCACTCCCTGAGGGGCTGCTACACACCCACCTGCACTCCCTGAGGGGCTGCACCCTTCCCCCACAATCCCCCAGGGCTGCTGCACACCCACCTGCACACTCTGAGGGGCTGCACCCTCCCCACCACTCCCTGAGGGCTGCTGCACACCCACTTGCACTCCCTGAGGGGCTGCACCCTCCCACCCACTCCCTGAGGGCTGCTGCACACCCCGCCACCCCACCAGTAGACCCTACCTCTGGCTGATGGACAGCAGCATTTCTAGGTCCTCTATGCCAAGGGGCAGAGTCACTGCACACGTTCTTTTGAAGTAAGACAATGTAAAATGGGAGAGAATGATAAGAACAAACATGTACTGACATGATTTCTTCCAGACAGGTCATGCCAGTGCTCTCTCTGCAAGACTGGTCTGGCATGTCTGGTCTGGACCATCTGGCTCAGAACCTGGGGTCCATGCCTTCTATGGTCCCGACTGGGTGGCCCCCAAGCGACGACCCCACTGCCACTCCAGGGAGCCGGCCAGCCCGGGTTTGACTCGGCGCAGGATGGAAAGCACTCTGCTCAGACCCCGCACCGTGTGGGTGTGCCTGCAGGGCCATGTCTGTCACAGAGGTCATCCTCCTCTCTCCCTGTGTTCTTGGAGGCCCCACACACAACCTCGAGAGCCACAATGCACTGCCCTGACCCGGTCAGGCCCTGGTGGCACTCGTGCCCGCCCGGGAGGTGACCTGGCCCACAGCACTGCCTGCCCCATGCACAGTGCCAAGGACTGAGAGGATGCAGGATCTGATGCACACTGAGGAGCCGTGCCAGGCACATGGGCGTCACAGTGACATCTCTGTCCCTGGCTAGCGCGTTCACACCTTGCAGGCTTAGACGGCCACTGGGGCCCTGCTGGCTTCTGGGTGGTTGACCCCTGACAGGACTAGTAATCACGTTGGACGTGGGCAAGAGATTACTCCGCTGCCTTTAGGAAGACTGCGGGCGCAGGGAGCCCAGTGGGCACCTCTGGCTGCAGCATGCTCCCTCTCTTGGAAGATGCTGGTACAACTTCCGACATGCAGGTGGTGAGTGGCGTGTCTCACAGTTGGGCTCGAAGGCTGTCATGGTGAGGGGAATTCCACACTCAAATCACTGGGTGCCAAGACAGCTCCTAACAGCCCTCACTTCCCTGAGCAAATGCGGTGCCCAGCTGGAAGCAGGGGAGAAATCACTGCCCAAACGCTGAAGGGAGAAGAAAACCCCTAAGGATGGCAGCTTGGAGGTTAAGGCATCGGTGAGTCTGAGGCAATGGGATGCAGAGGGATTCTAACTCCTCCGACTTCCGACCACCTCCTCTCCACACAGAGACCTCTTTGGGTACAGGCAGCAAAGCCGTCAGGGCTGTTTCTCAGTGATCAGAACGGGGATGCCAGTGGGAGGCCTGATCACGCTTTCTAAGCCCAACTCCACTCTCCTCTTCATGCTTTCTGGGTGGCTAATTAGCGATAATAAATCGTTACCAAGCACCACGAGTACCTAAATCCTCCAGTGTCAAGTATTTGGAAAGAAGAGGGACCGAGTACGGACAAGCGCAGGGTGTGTGTGCGTGTGTGTGCAGCCATGTGCCGAGGCCCAGGCGCTGTGGTTGTAAACCAGGAGATGAGCATGAAGGATGAGATGCTTAGGGCCCGGAGACAGGCGGAACCTGCGTTGCCGCGGTCACGCAGAGCCCGCGGACGCGGCCAGGTAGGATCATCGCTTCCACATCTGTATTTGGACTTCGGTCCCGGCCCTTTAATCAGAGCTATAAATCCTAGAAAGCTGGATTAACCTCATTTTATGGGTGGTTGTAAAGAGAAAGGCTGTCCTTTAGGAAAAGCCAGAGACCTCTGCAAAATGGAAACACAGGACGGGCTTCCAGGGCGTGGTGTGCAGATGCCTGGCTCTGCTGGCGGGAGCCGGGAGCTGGATGAGGCTCCCCCGCAGGGTGCCGCGGGCGGCTCTCAGTTTGGGTCCCGAGCCCTCCTGACCCAGCGCTGTGACTTTGGACATGTTACTTAACCTCTCTGACCCCATGCTGTGTTCGTAAAATTGGTTGCAAGCAGATTACAGGATGGCTTTGGGAATTAGGGATGACTTCGCAAAGTATAATGTGTCTGACATTTAATAATAATAATTGGTAGCTGTTGTCAATATTGTTTACTGTCCAGCTGGGAAGGCCTCAGAAACTGCAGATGGCTCCCCTGTGATCCCGCAAGCTCTTCGGAAACGGAGAGGAACTTCCTATCTGGGTTTTGGCAGTGCAGAGCCTGCCGTATGGACCAGGCTGCACCCCGATGTTGTCCCTCGTCCCTCGAGGGGATGAGGTCTCTGGAAGGGAACTTCTCCCAAAGGCGCTTCTCTAGTCTCATCTGCCTCCGATCACTCGCTGCCCTGAAGGCAGTGTTCTTGCTCCCTGAAGCCCTCCCTGCTTCATGGAAGGTGCTCTCCCTCAGAGACTCCCTCCGACCACAGGGAATCTGCTAGTTTGAAACCCAGCTGGTGACGAAAAGCCCAGTCTGCAGAGGTGGGCAGGACCTGTGACAGGCCAGATGTGCTGCCTTCGCCCGGGGCATCTGTGCGTGCCGGTCCCCCTCAGGCAGCCTCTAGAAGCGTGTTAGCCAAGGACTGGTTGGGCACGTTGTGAGCCGGAGGCCCACGCAGGGCGCCCCCACCGCCTGCCCTGCCAAGCCTT
>NW_006199647.1:1788309-1788910 GCF_000334495.1 Tupaia belangeri chinensis
GAACCAGCTCCACCCTGAGAGCAGCGGCCTTGGCCCTGGGCCGGGTGACTTTGCTTGGACTCCTTACAAGACCTCGCTGTATGTTGCTGTCATTAGTTCTTGCCACTCTCATTTCTCTTGCCGTTACATTCCCATTGGTGTAATCTCTCAGTAGTCTTCCTTTCTTGCCAACTTAAAAACAAACAAACAAAAAACCCAACTAAACAAATGAAGCGAACTGAGCACAGAGGTGGCCTCCCTGGTTCAGCACGGCCGTGTAACCACCACGCCACGCTCAGCTCAGAGCAGCCAGTCCGCTTGGTTTTTAAACATGGCGGTGCTGGCGCGTTGGGAATGTCTCTGCACCCGTTCTCCGGATTTGAACCAGCCGCCTGCACGGGGGGAGGGTGCCAGCCGGTCAGCCTTGGCCTGGCCGGCCTGCACCGCCCCGCTCCGCTCTGCACCGCCCCTCCGCGCTGCTCTGGCGAGGGGGCCTGCTGTGAAAGTTGCTGTGAGGAAAGCCCTTCCTTCCATCTGTTTCAGCGTAGCATGAAGAGTGTGATTCATTACGAGGTTTCTGGTGTGGTAAGAATAATCATACGGCAGGGATGCGAGGACGTGA
>NW_006199647.1:1788941-1802236 GCF_000334495.1 Tupaia belangeri chinensis
AAAGAGAATTTTATTCCATATGGAATTTTTCCCTAACTAAGAATTAATTGCAACTTTAAAGAAGGTTTGATTGTGTCTATGAAAAACATTTTAACTACTGAGGAATTCGAAATGACTTCAATTTAAAATTTTCTTTCTTTACATTACTAGAGTGAAGAGAGACGCGCTTTGATCAGGCTCTGAGTTATAGAATTTATTAGGCAGAGGGAAGAGGATAATCTTCAGATGTCTTCTGCGGTGAAATGTTGAAGTTAAAAATTTTAAATGTTTGCAGACTGAAGACATGCTCGGCTGTGAGGCCTGAAAGAATAAACAAAATGTGACATGTTTTATTTTGTTACTTAACCCCTTGTTTAAAAAAGCACAACAAAAAATGTATTTAAATCATACTTTTATGCCTTTCTGAAAACACGGACGTGGACTTGGCATGGCTGTCCATGCAGCGCTCCGGGCCATGCGCAGCTGTGTTAGCGAGTATGCAGAGGGTGGGCGTGCAGTCTCCGAAGGCCCAGCCTCGCTCTGACGGTGACGCCCTGCAGAGGGGAGTGCTCCCTGCCTGCTGCCCTGGGCTGCACTTCCAGGGTTTTGGTGCAGCCAGAGGGAGCAAGCAGAGGAGGGGAGGGGAGCGGAGGGAGGGCAGTGCAGAGGTAGACCTGGAGAACCTTGCTCTGCTGGGACCGTGCTTGGCACACAGACGGCCAAGCGGGAGAGGGAAGGCAGCCCAGGACCCAGAGGCAGGCGGACAGCAATTACTACCACGAGCAGTTCCACCCACAGCACAGAAAACGTCGATCAATTACAATGGACAGTTACCACACGCAGCTTCAATCTGACGGGCACATTTCTGTCACATGCTAATGACCTGGGCTGACCAGAACTGCGGTGGCCTTCCGAGTGCGACTGGACGCGGTCAGCCAGTCACCTCAACGCCAGACGTCTGAAATACAAGGGAAGCGCTTGCTGTTTTGGAGAGGCAAGTGAACAAACTGGGAATCTCCATGCGTTCGGCAAGGTGTCCGACTCGGCGACAGTGTCCCTGCAAAGCCGGCAGGAAGGCGAGTCGTCCTACGCGAACCCCGTTTTACGTGAACCCTGTTGATCAGCATTATACAATTATTGGCTATTACTCCTGGGGAGAAAATCTGATCCAAGAATGTAATAAGATCGCTTTCAAATATGCAACACTTTGATAATATGTGCTAAAAGGAGAGTAACTAGTCACTAAAAGATTAACAAGACCCTCGAGATTGTCAAATCGAGTAGTCGAGTAACGCAAAATAGAAACACAAGAGCAAAAGCCTTCAAGGCATCTCATGTATAGTCGCTAAATTTCTCCTTTCCCCATCAAAAAGAGGCGTTCGGGGCTCCAGGACCAGGTATTGCTGCAGCAGCAACACCGCCCCCTGCAGAAGGCCTTGGCCTCGGGGACCCCTGTGCGCTGCAGATGTGCCGGTGTGCCCGTGCTCTGGCCTCACTGAGCCGGGAGGTCTTGGCACAGAGACTGTTCAGGACGGCCTTCTCTCTGTCTCTGCCTCAGCGTCTGTCTTTCTGTTTCTTTCTCTCATGGAAGAAATGAATAAATACCCTTAAGAAAACTGCTTGAGCTTTAAAATTTTGGCGAAGTTTTTTATCAGTCTCATACCACCTAAAGAGTCTATGTTAATCTTTTCATCATCCTTTTCACTTTTCTTTGATTATTCATAGCATTCTCCTCTGTATTTTTCTTTTCTATTTTTTTTAAAGAGAGATTTTTGCTATAGGGCACATGTGCTTGACAGGGAGACAAAGACAGAGAGAAATCACCCCTCAGTGGGGATGGCCACACCGCAATACCTTTTCCTCCATTCCCCTCTCAGGATTTTGGGCACACATGCCCACCTGCCCGGTGTGAGTTTTAAGCTGCTGGGCCCAGGAATCAAACCATGTCAGCTACATGGGAGCCCAGCAATGTAACTGTTACTCTAACTGCCAGTCCCACCTCTATATTTTTTCTAATAATTTTGCTTTTTTAAAAAATTAAACAGTTACTTCTTTAGTTTTATTTACTATTAATAAATTTTAATTTGGCCAGAAAGAGATAGAGAGAGCGAGGGAAAAATGAGAAAGCAAGCCACCAGGTCCAAGACTCAAACCCAGGCTGGCCATGTGGGAGTGCACAGCCCTAGCTACCGTGCCACCTGCTGGCTCCTCTTAATCATTTTAAATAGTTGGTTATGCTACTTCCCATGTGAGGAGGTGGGCCATCAGGCTGAGTGCTGAAATCCTGAGTCCCTGCAAAGCCTAAATCCCGTCTCGATGTCCGCTGAGATGGGGCGCTCAGGTGGTGTCAGGACGATCATTTTCAGACTTGTTATGCTCACTCGGACTTGGATGTGCCTATAAAAGACCAACAAGGGGCCGGGGTGCGGTGGTGCGTGTGCTCCATAGCACAAATCTGTCTCTAAAAGAAAAACCCTCTACTCCTCTTTTCCTCATTTCACACACTTGACCTACAAACAGAACTGATTCATTTCATTCTACTTTGAAGTTTGTGGTAACACTTCGATATTAGTTTACCTAAAGTAGGTGTCATATCTTTTAATGGCCAAAGGGCACGGCACTGACAGGAGGGGGGGCAGTGGGGCAGGGTCACACCACGGTCTTGTCTCCATCTCTCCTCCTGGCAGGGTCTGGAGTGTACAGACATGCCTTGTGTGTGTGTTTTTCAAGCTGCAGGGGCCAGGGTTCGATCCACGTAGCCCACATGGGAGCCGCCTGCTCCCTTAACCCGGCGATGGGGCCAGCAAATGTTAGTCACGTGTAACAGAAATTCCGACCAGAGCCCACTGTCAGACTGACTGATGCTGGGGGCGACGTGACGGCCTGAACTACTGGATAGTCGGTCGTGAAAGTTCTTCTGAGTTTTCAGCTCGACAAGCTTCAAGTTCCCACCCCTTGACGATTACAGAGGCTGTGGCGGGCTTGGTGTGCCCTAGGCCTGGTGCCTGTCTCCTCCCAGGAGCCTGTATGCAAAGACCCGCGTTTAACGCCACGGCTCTGAGCATGCTCGGCCCTACCCCTCCACGCAGGGCTGTCCTGCTAGGGCTGGGCTCCGTGCTCATCGTCTCGACTTGGGACCCACACGTGCAGGTCGACCGGCAGCGCGTGCTGCTCAGAGGACCGACTGGGACTTGCCGGCCAGTTGCTTGAATAGGGTGGCTTCCTTGTCAGAGCGGAGGAAGACACGAAGATGCACCCTGCAGCGCGGGTCCTCTGGCCTCAGAGATGTCAGACGTAAGGTGGCCCCAAGCCTGAACTCGCAGCGATGACGCAGCAAGAGCGGCAGCGCTGTTGTTGCTTCAGAAACGGCGGCCCTGCCCTCGGTAAGGAGCCGGGGACTGGAGGCTCTGGCCATTGGGTGGCAGCTCACCCTCCTGGGTAGAGGACTGGGGGGAGCACAGAGCAGGCCCGAGGCCAGAAACGTGCCCCCAGTGGCTGTTCACCTGCGTGGTGCCTGCTTCGTGAGTGAAGCAGAAGGGTGCGGGGAGGCTGCGTTCGCGGGCCCATCTGCAAGGCCGTCAGACTCTTGGCAGGTGTGGGCACCTCTACTCCCAGCCCGACGTAGTAGAAGTGCCGCGGGGAGGGGCCCGTGACCACTCACCATCGCCACGTCCCCACTAAGGTGGCAACAGGGTGGTGCGATGAAGCTTGTGAGTCTTTACCCTCTAGGACAAAGCCGAGCTACGGCTGGGACGAGGAACACCACGCCTGTTTCCCGACGTCCCCACGGAGGAGATCTGTGACCCTCACGCTTCTTCAAGGAGAGGTATGCTCGGTCGTTTGCTGACCCCCTGGCATGTGACTGTTGTCCACAGGGTCTGTGCTGGGCCTCCTCCGTGTCTGGGACGTGGAGGGGGAAATCCTCACCAGGAGGCCGTGAACCAGCTGGGTTACTCTGCCAGTGCGTGGTTCCTGGCGGCTCTTCACCGCAGGGGGCCAGGAAACCCATCGTGATTGGCATCGGGTGTCCCAGACTCAGGCCACGTGCGCTCCTGGTGGGGGCGCGACGTCACTAGTGACTGAGCAACGCGCGGTCGCAATTGTGACATAAAACGGTAACCACGACGGGGAGCCTGCAAACGGAAGAACCGACGGCTCCGGTTAGAGAGGCGTGACTCACTGGAGGTGGGGCGTCAGCCCTCCGCGGTCACCCGTCACACAGCTCACCAACGGGCCCCAGTTCAGTTCTTGACGACGCGGCGATGATGCGTCTGAGTGTGGGACACGACCGAGAACCTAACGGCGTGTAAGGTGGGCACAGAGGCCTGTGGCCTGGGGCACCAGTTCTCCGCAGTTCTGAGCACACCTGTCCTGCAGACTCGCCCTTGAAAACAGACCTTGGAATCTCCGACTTCCTCTGTGCACCCGCCAGCTGCACCTCCTGCAGGGCCTGGAAAGTGTCCTCCCTCTCCTTCCGCAGCTCCACGTGGGTAGCCAGCCGGGCTGACCTCCGGGGTGGTCGTCCCAGTCCCGGGCCTTGCTAAGTTCTCCCAGCCACCTCCGGGGCCTTCGGTCCCCAGACCGCATCTCTCCTCTCCCTCAGCATGACCAGCTCGTTCTTGTCCTCTAGGTCTGTTTTTTTTTGTTTTGTTTTGTTTGTTTTTTTTAATGGCTTATTTTATTTTAGTTTATATTTTATTTTTTCTGAGAGAGAGAGAGAAGCAGAGATGCCCTTACAGGTTCAATGTGAATCCACTCCCAGCCTCAGCCCCGCGGGGTCATGGGCAATGCCTGCCTGCCAGCGTAGCAGGAGGTCACTGACTTCGGATCAGCCACCTTCACCTGTAGGATTGCCTCATGGAGTGTCGTAATTTTTTAATAGATGCTATCGAAGCCTTTATTGTACTTAAACCATTTATTTATGTATTTATTTGTTGTGATTTTTGGACTGTTAGGCCTAGGACTTGAACTATGGTCGACCGTGTGGGAGTTTAGCTCCTCAACCACTATGCCACCTGCCGACTGAGTATCCTTTTATTGGGGGGGGGTGCTATTTTTGCTGAAGGGTGTGTGCACTCTCCAGAGAGATAGAGAAAAGGAAAGTGGGGAGTCACACCCCAGGGACCATGGCCACACCGTGTCCCTTCTCCTACATTGTACTCTTGGGATCTGGGCACGAGATTTAAGCCCCGGTTCCAGGACTCGAACAGCAGTCACTATGTGGGAGTCCAATGAGGTAACCACTACGCCATCTCCTGGTTGCCCAGAGTCCTGTCTTACCACCGTGGTGCCACCCGGCCCCAAGGTCTCAGCTCTGATGTCCCTCCGCTAGAGAGGCTTCCCGGATGTCCCAGTCTAACATCCGTTTGGACGGTATACTGGCGCCAAGCTCCGGTGGCAGAGGTCAGCCCTGCGTGGGAGGGGTGCCTCTCTCCTCGCTCAGTCCCTGTGTTCTCGGTGCACTGCTGGCCTCCAGGAGGTAGGCAGCGTGTCTGCCTCCTCCTTGGGGTGAGCTGTTCTGGCCCGGCCCTACCCGTCCTCCACGATCCACGAGTGTTTGTCCAGTAATTAATACAGGATTTCCAAGTCAGTGTGGTCTGATCATTACTGTAGTTAATTAAAACACAGGTTAATGTGGGTAGGAGAAAGATACGCTCATACCTTAGATTTATGGGAAAGTTAAACATTTCTACCAGTAAAACTTATTTGAAAACAAAACGGCTTGAAGTAGCATCTAAGTGTCTACTTTTAGAGTTCGGATTTACTGCCCCGTCTATTGTAGTTTGTGATCCGAACCCTTCCCAGCCCGGTTAAGGTGGGGGTTTTGGAGGGAGAACACACATTTCATAGGTCTTCGTCTCGTGTCATTTTAATCTTGGCAGTCTTTACCAACTCCATGTTTAATTAAATGTCTGTTTCCTTCTGCCTCTTTCGGGACCCAGTATGTTGTTTTAATTAGCGTGTCGCTTTATTGTTGCTACACGTGACCAGGACGAGCTGGAACCGGCCGAGTGCTCTCTGGAATGGGCACCTTTCATCGACGGCCGGCTATGGTTGGAGCAGCCACAGCCTGTCATCCCAGGGCTGTGCCCTCCGCCTGGACGGACTTGGGCGTTTGGCGGCCGGCGCTCTGTAAATGGGCGAAGATGCAATTAGAGAGCCTGGAGGTGGACACACCTGCGGAGACCCGGTCGTCCCGGTGTTTCTCCTGCGGTTCTGCAGGCTGTGATGAAGGTCCCGGGCACTCCCGGCAGTGCAGAGCGAGTCCCGCGGTCAAGACACGGCGCCCTGGGCCGAGGGCTAGCGCTCAGGGCTCAAATCATGGCCCGCGTCCACACCGCGCCACGCTCAGCTCACACCCACAAACTGCAGGTCATGGGGCCCCTCGCTGCCCGCAGAATGGGGCTCTGAAAGGCCTAGTCTTGGCTCTGGGGTGGGAGTTAGGACCACCTAGAGCAACCGTAAAAGGAGGTCAGAAAACAGAGTGCGAGGGGTGGCGTGGGGACAGCTGCTGGAAGCTGGTTGCCTCTTTAAAGCAGGCCGTTGGCGACCGGTGGAGGGACAGGGGCTAGCATGTCCATCACTCATCCCCCGCCCTGCTGGGCCGGCCACGTCGACTTGGTGGGAACTGGAAATGCCCACTTGCCAGCACAGAGCGCCCCGAGTGCCGCTCTCCAGGGGGCAGGCTGACCCACGGCATTTTCCGGAAAGCAGGGGCATGTCCCGAGCTCGGGGCCCCACACACGCAGGCAAGGAGACCCCACTGACCCCGCGCCCCGACGGCCTCCAGCCAGGTGCTGCCACATGTTGGTAGCCCCAGTGTCATGTCCGCCAGCCTCACACTAGGTGCCTTCAAAGCAGATTAATTTCTGTGACTTAACGGCCACATATTTCTTTTTCTTTCCTTTTTTTAAAGAGAGAGTTTTGCTATATGGAGAGACAGAGAGACAGAAAGTGAGGAACCACCCCCCAGGGGGCACGGCCGTGCCACAGTCCTTTCTCCTCCGGCGATCTCGGGCATGCATGCACACGCACCTGGGCGTGACTTTCAAGTCACTGGGTCTGGGACTCGAACCTCAGTTGACTACATGGGGGTCCCGGTTAGGTTACGCCATTTGCTGGTCCCAATGATGGGCTTATGTTTCTATATGCAAAGTATCTACAGACCTTTTCTATTGAAGTCCCTGTTTTGTCCTGTTCCAAGAAGTGTGTGAGGAAGGCCCATTGTAGAAGTATTGGCAAAGGTGCGGATGATGCAGTTCAGCACAGATCTAGGACGGGGGCTCACGTCAAGTTTCTCAGGGATCCTTTTTTATTTCCTCCTTTCTTTAATGTCTAGGAGAGTGACACAGAGACAAATGCTGCGAAACAGAAATCACTTACGATTTTAGACTCTAGAAATAAAATTGCAGGTATGGAATTAGAAATAGCTTGCTGGCAAACTCAGCGAGCGTGAGGACCCTGCCGTACGGTCACGGCACGTGTCGTAACACTCTTCCCGAATGAAACAGCACACGCATGCACACACCCTCACACTCACTGAAGAGTGAGTCAAATCCAGAAACATTTCGGGACGATATGTTTATTGCTTATTCATTTACAGTAGCAATTACAGCCCGAATTCATAAATGCGCAGCTTGCAAAATGCCACACGGATAGAACATGGTGGATTTTAAACCCATAAAGCCTTAGCTTCAGAGCACACTCACAGCAGCTACGAGCTTAAGCTGCGGCTTAGCGCGGACCGCCGCCGCCTCTGCGTAAAAACGGGTGCTTCGGGGAATCTTCACGCAACGGATTCAGTAAGCTCAATTTTTATTGAAGATGGCGTGAAAACATTCTCAGCGAAGCAACCATTACTGCGCTAGCAATTGCTTTTCCGAGGGTCGGGACTGTGGCCTGAGAGAGCGTCGGAGGCAGTTGGAGGCGTCTCTGTGCTCGTGCGGTCATTTCTGTCACGTCGGTACGTATTTGTGTCATTCAACAAAAACAAAAGTGACTTTATTATCCATTCAATATTCCTTCAGCGCTGGTGTACTCATGACCACGTTTCTGAACCCCTTCATCTGTACCGCCCAGAGGGAAATGGGGGTCCCCCAGTAGGTGGGGGGAGGAGCCCGACACCAGAGCCAGGGTGAAGTCTGGAAAAGCTGAGATGTGCTCCCCGTCCTTGGCCTCGGCCTCGGCCTCGCTGTGCAGAGCTCGGTGTCAGCCCCGCCGCGATGCAGGCCACCCCTCCCCCGGGGCGCACAGACTGGCATAAAAGTTCCCGCCTGACAGTGGAAGGACACACTAAGAACATACAAGCCATAAACAGCCCACACGACAGCACTGGCTCTCACTGCTGGATGGGACAGAGAGGATGTGGCAGGTGAAGTCAGGGTGGGGCCAGGGGAGCACGTCCTTGCCTTCCGGTATGTCAAGGAAGGCTCCTCGGGGAGAGACGTTTAAGACGGGACTGAAGCCCTTATGTTTGCAGGGCGAGAACGGGTCAGGTATGCGGCCGTGAAATGATGCTTAGGGTAAGAAGGCAGGGTGGAAGGCATGGGTGGGCCGGACGCAGGAGCTAGCTGACTGGGAGACGTGTCCAGAACTGCTTGGAGCGAGACAGATGGCTGGGCAGAAAATAACCCCCCTGGGCGTTGGGATCGAAGGTGTCCCCCTAGATTCCAGCTCTCGGACTGAAAGAAGAGGTTCTTGAGATGACAGAGAGGTGGGCCAGGCGTTGGCAGGTGTCGGGGCATCGAGGTAGCCTGGATATCGAACGAGCAGAGGACGCACCCGAGGGAAAGGCGAGCCGAGCCCTCCCGCGAGAGCGCAGCCGGGCTGTCGGAGGGGCGCGGGCTCCGTGAGTGGGTCTTTGAGGATCTAATTTAAAAGAAGTGCTGAAATGTCACGATTTGGCATAGGCCGCGCCGCTGATGAAGTCCTGGAGGCTGTCACCGGCTTTCCTGAGTAAGGACCACCTACCGTCGGGTCACGGCCGTGCCCTGCCCCAGCACCCGAGTGCCCCGGTGTTGGGCCGGGCCTAGCTGCTGTGTCACCAGGCTCGTAGTGCGTGGTTTTCAAAACTGAATCGACATCTTTCGGAGGCATAGCGATCGTCTAATCTGCCTGAAAAATGACGTGACGTTGGAAAGTGAGGTCCCGAAACTGTGTATTTGCAACACTAGGGTGAGAGTGAGCGGTTCCACGGCCTTCACAAGCAAAAACACACTCGGGTCTGTTGACAAAACAAAGAAATGGTGTCAAAAATAATTTTAAAACCTTTTGACCTATAAGGTTTAAAAGAATTAGGCACAGATTCTTTGCTTTAAGCCTCTTGGTGACAAGAAATACGGTGCCCGGCCAGCTCGCCTGACTGACAGAGCGTTTGTGGCCGCAGCTGCTCATACAGTATGCTGCCGGAGCACTCGGCCCGGGTAAATTTAGAAGAGTATTTGTCACCTGGGCTGATGGCTTACGAGCAAGTGAGACAATGCGGTCCGGATTCTGGAGCATAAATGAAAAGTTAAAAACCTTGTATTATTTACAATATGACGCTTACGGTTTAAGACTGTGATCCCTGTTGCATCAATAAAAACGGTTTGGTTTCAAAATAGCACGCTACTCGTTTTAAACCTTCTCTTTCCATTACATAGTTATTTGCTACAAGAATGCATCAATTAAGTGTACCAAAAAAACTGATTAGAAAGAAGGACTTACTATAGATAGCTGCATTTATTTTTAAATATCATGATTCAAGTATCTTAAATTTTTCCACTCATAGGACCTATGACTAATGACATGGTTCTGCACCCAAATAGCGCTTGTCCCATACCTAATTAACGTGGGACTTGCTGTACACACTTGTGCTGAGAGCAGCGGCGGCTCTGAGGAACCTTTCTTGGTCAACAGCGCTCTAATAATACTGACTTCTCTTTGTACGATGTTTCGAATTTGCTAAAGTGTTACAAGTGGTATACATAATTTCAAAGTGCTATCGTGAATGGTTTAGTAATTAATATTGTCAAAGAATCGTGCTATTCAAGATGAAAAGATTATTAAGGTGATATTGCCGAGCCTCTGGATTTAAAAGAGAAAATCTGCCTTGGGAAGCACATTGTCACCTCTCAAGACAAGAAGCAAAGTCGGCATTTTTAGCATGCTGCTCTTATCTTTATTTGCTGATAAAGAAAGAATCCAGAGCCTTCAGAACCTTAAATGAAGGCTATGGCGAGGTTCACGTTACCCAATTAAACCAAAAGAAAAAACCGACAAGAACCCCCCCGAACTCCAGAAAATGGGTAAGGACGAAACAGAAATGGTAACGCTGACATCCCGTGCTAGGGCTTTCGCAAAGGCGCCTGCTCTACATAAGACACAGCGTGTACGCTGTTTCCATCTCTGTCATGCACACGGGTAAGTCCATGTCCTCGCAAGCACCAGGCTGCCGTCCCATCAGGGCGACCTCGGGCTCCAGCGTTGTCACCCCACCGTGGGTACTCCGCTCTGTTAAGGAGCTGCAGACTGTTCTGAGTTCGTCTTTGAAGACCGCTGTGCTGAACAGGAGGGAGCGCGGTGCAGTTTGTGGCTCAGGGCAAAGACTCGGTGGAGGCAAAAGGTTCGTTTTCTCCCGAATCTCCTGCTCATGTCTGCTGCTTCAAGCTACCTGCCTCCGTGTGTACTGTCAGGACAACAGAGCAGGGGCTTACAGTGCAGACGCAAACGATAATCCAGTCTCTGGAAATGCACAGCTTTGCTTCTAATGTTTTTCTCTTTTTTTAGGCTTTTGCCGTAGGGAGTGTGCACTTTCTGGAGAGAGGTGGAGAAATAGTGCACGGGAAAGTGAGAGATCACCCCGAAAGGATGGCCATGCTGCAGCCCCTTCTCTTCCACCCTTCCTCAGGCCTTCGGGCGCGCATGCACATACACCTGGCATGGTTTCCAAGCCGCCAGCTCTGGGGCCTAAACTGTGGTCGACCATGTGGGAGTCCAGTGCCTTAACCATCATCCCACCTGCTGGCCCCAGTATTTTAAAAACCAATACTGTATGAATTTGAACTCTATATCGATAATCTACACTTGGTTAAATACGATTAAGAACTCCTTAAATATAATTCAATCCTACCTTAACGACTGTTTTTATATGCTATAAAAGTTCTTTAACATTCTTGTCCCACAAACACAGTGCCATAATCCAAGTAGGAATAGTTAGTTCTATATCGCTTGGCTATCAGTGTGCTTTCTCACACTTGTAGCAGACTGCCAGATTAATTTATGTCAAATGGCTAACATTAAATTCACTATCCAGCTTGTTAAAATTTGAAACCAGGGAGTATTTGTTTTATGTTAGGATTTTAAGCTCATGAGACAAGATCTGACTATCTAGTAAAACTCAGACATTCAGCATTATTTTGCTTTTCATAGAGGACCTGTGATGAAATAGCTGAGTGTTACACAGTGGACCATCCTGCTGCCTCTGTTCAGGGGGACGCAGTGGAGTGTGGGTAGGGGACCAGGGGGAGGACGGGGCCTGGGGGACGCTGCTCCTGTGGCCCCACATGGCGGTGATGGGGGTTCAACCCTCTAATTCCTGGAGCTGCGCAGTATGGATTTCCTGCTTCCACTCACAGAGATACTGCAGGAGGTGCTGCTTATGGAGATTTGCTGGACGCCGGTCACAATGACGGGGTCAGAAGTACCACTGTAACTGAGGGGGCACCGGCTGCAGACCTTCGTCGGGCGTGCAGCTCTGCAGGCCAGCGGGCCACCACCGTGCCTGCTCCTGACATTATCCTTGCGAAAGATGGATGCCGCCGTGGACAGTCCCCGCCTCACTCACTCTAGCTTCTGAGTAAGTTGCAGAAGAAACTACTTCTCTTGTTAGTTTTGCCCATGAAGGCTGCTTTTAAGGGGATACCAGCTGAGACATTTAAATTTATATGGAGCTCATTGTCTAAATGCTTTGTTATAATGCTGCTTGTTTAACGCCCTGGGCAGAGCGGCGTAGCCGGCATTCCCACCGCTTTCCTCACAGGTTGGTAATTCGCGGCTTGATGAGATGTGTTAGCGATTATAGCACCACAGAACGCAAAATATCGGTATGCGAACGTGCGTGGCCGCAGCATTCTGTCCCCCGGGGACATTGTCTGACAGATGGAGTGACTGCCTTGGGGCCGGGCAGACCCAAGCAGGCGGGCCCTGGACTCTGGCTCGTGACCCCACTGTTAGGTTCCAGGTTCGGGCGCACTTCATGACACGCACGGAAATAATGTCCCAGGTCTAGAGGGTGAAGAAGATGAGGGGACACTGAGTGGAGCGATAGTGAAATGACAAGGAAGTCACCCACGAGTTCGGCTGCTGAGCTGACTGCCGCCGCTGGCGACCCGCTATCCGTAACTGACGCCGACTTAAATCCGTCACGCTGCCGGTGGGGAAGTCCCACTCAGCTGCTGACGTTTCCCTAGTCTGACTTTTCAGCTTTTTTTAGTTTGAGAATTATTTTAAAAGAACATTGGACAAGTCAGTTTCTGAATTGTTGTTCAAAGTACCAGACTAAACGTGCTTTGTACAAAACACAGATCTGAAAGAACAGGTCTGTTCTCACGTGCGTCAGGAGCCGTCAGCAAAGCTAGCGTTAGTGGACAAGGCGGTCCGTGTAGACGAGGCTAGCAGGTGGCTCTGGGGGAGTACGGGTCAGTGAGCGAGTCGGCGTCCGTGTGCTCCGACGGCTCCAGCCCTGGTCGGCGCACCACGTTTTACGTGAGAACTGAGCTTCACGGACCGTCGGAGTAGGACTTTGTAAGGACGCTTGGCCACGGGTCGGGCACACCGTGGGAAGGTCGCACACTGGCCGGACACGCGGTCGTCTGTGACCGGTCACTGCCATGCTGAGTGTGTGCCGTGGACATGAGGGGCTCCCAGAGCTCCCGAGAAACGCCTGTCATGACTTCACGAGGTTGTACCGGCAAGCTTGCCCTCCAGCCCCATCTCCCACGAGCTCTTCGAGGTGCCCACGTGTGACGGTAGCTCATGGGACTCGCAGCCAGGCCCGGCCGGAAAGCCCTGAGCAGGTGCCTCATCATCGGGGACACAGGGGAGGTGAGTAGGACCGTCCCGGGGGTGGCCTCGCTGCCGTCCCTCCCCTCTGTTCACTCCCTGGGACTTTGAGCATGCACGTGCGTGTGCCCTGTGTGATTCCCTGTTGGGTCTGGGACTTGAACCGCGTCTGTGCACGTGGGCGTCCCACACCCTACTCGCTGTGCCACCTGCTTCCCGAACCCAGTGTGTTTCGAACCTCAAGTGTGGCCGCCGCTCGCCATCAACAGAGGGAG
>NW_006199647.1:1802522-1810276 GCF_000334495.1 Tupaia belangeri chinensis
TGGCAGCCGTTCGCTATCGACTGCGTGAGGGCCTGCCCTGAAGCAGGGCATGGGGTTCCCCAAACCCAGGACTGTGCCAGCGAGCCCTTCTCGGCATCACGCAGCTGCGGAACTCGCTCTCCCCCAGACGCAATGAAGGAACCCGGCAGAGTCCCGAACCCTCTCCTCGGGCCTCTTGGGTAGCAAGGCCTTTCTGCTTTGGTGAATTATTCTCTGAGAGCAGGATTCCTTCAGGGCAGTGCGGGTTCTAAACCCTCCTTGAGAGTCCCCGAGCGTCAGCAGACAGCGCGGCTGTGCCCGACCACATACCCTGAGCGCACTCGGCTCGTCTTCGTTCAGCTGTGGGAGGGCCAGGGCGACCAGAGCCGAGGGCCTTGGCGGTCACGCTCCGAGGTGGCCGACCACGTTCCGCGGGACTCTGGCAGCCCTGTGTCAGACGCCGTGCGTGCGTTAGAGAGAAGCCGAGAACTTGACCACCTGCTCTTCACCCAGCCGCGGCCTCCCCGCTCTGGCCCCAGCGCTGCTGCAGGCCTCCCTCTCCCACCGGCACCAGCGAAGCGTCTGCTCCAGCGGGATCTTGGACGGAGGACGGCTGCAATGCACTGGGAGAAGCTCTTTCATGCCTCGACCACGTTGGCCTTTCTTTCTTTTTCTTTAGAATCATTTACCTAATTTCATTTATGATTATTTTTAAATTTGCTGAAGGACCCATGTGCTCCCCAGAGGGAGGTGGACGGAGAGGGAAAGTGACAGGGCCAGCAGCGGGGTCTGGAAGGCGAGCTGTGGTCGGCCACGTGGGAGTCCAGCGTGTGCATCTACGTCTGCCAACTCGGGTTGTGACTTGAACTCTGTGGTACATCCCAGGGCTTCTAGGTGTGCTCTGCCCTAACCCTGCAAGGTTGGGGAGACCTACACTCGGAGGGGAGCCGGGCCGGCCCGGGGTGGGGGTGTCACAGCGGGAACTTGTCACTGAGCACAGGGAGCTGGGAGCTAGCACGTGGGCAGTGGGTAGTGGAGCCGACAGGGGCAAGTGCAGAGGGCAGTGGCTCGGTACGTACCCCACGACGTGAGCTGCCCTGGTAAAGTGTGCGCTGATGAGGCCGTGGGAGCCCGGGCACTCCGTCGCAGTGGCCACGCTGCCGAGCAGAGTGTGGGCCATGAAGTAACCCAGTGCCGGGGTTCTCTGACGCCCCTTTGCAGGAGGGTCGGTCTCTCCCTGTCCACCTGGAGTGGCTGCTGGACAGGAGGTGCTGGAAGAAGGCAGAGCCACGCCGCAGGGGCAGCACAGGGCCACGCAGCACCCCGAGGGCTGGAAGCCATGTGGGAGATTGGGGCGTGGTTCCGGGTTGGCCATACCTGGACCGCACATACCAGATGCACGCCTATGACCCTGGCTGGCTGGGAAAGGCTAGCGGGGGTTGGACACGGGGGCACGTCAGAGCCTTTCTCTCTCCCCCATGAAATATGGAAACAAGGGCCAGCCCCTCAGCCCCGTGGCTGAGGGAGCCAGATCCCACATGGCCAGCGGCAGCATGAATGCTGGCCCCCCGTGGCTTGAGAAGCACTGAGAGGGTGCAGAAGTGGAGGCGAGGCTATGGTGTGGCCTTGCCCCACTGGGGGTGCTGCCTCCCTCTGTCTCCCTGGAGAGTGTGTGTGCCCTTCGGCAATTAAAATAAATGCATAAATACACTTTAAGAAGAAGAGAGGCCCACCAGGTTTACTCCCTGCTGTCGGGGAGGTAGTGCTGTCGGGCAGGTGCGGGCAGGTGGTGTGTGCTCTCCAAAGCCACGCAGGGACCGTGGCAGTACCCCTGCAGTGCAGCACTGGCCCCAGTGCGTGGGCGAGGACGCTGAGGAGGAGCTAAGAGACCTCGGATCGCTTTGGATGTGGAAGGAAAACCTCGTGACCTTTGGCACTGTGGTACAAGTGGCCTTTGTCCATGACACACGTGACTTTTGTGACACACAGGGCTGTGGTCCATGCTAGGCTGAGCTCAGGCTAGGGAACGACGCCCTGAGTCACGCCTTCCTTCTACCATTTAATGCCTGCGGGGTCCGGGGCAGGCTGCCCGCCACTCCGCCCCTGAACAGTCCCACCTGTGCAAAGGACAGTGCCCCGATGGCTGCAGTGAGCAGGGAGTGAAGCAGCATGGGAGGACGAGTGGCCAGTGCCTGGGACACAGCAGGCAGCCACACCTGTGCTTATTTGCTTGCTTAGTGGTGAACTTGTACTTAGGGTTAATGTATTCTGGTCTAGAATCCGTGTAGAACAACCTCGTATCATTGCTAAGCTTCACTGTGCCAGAAGCCTTGTTTATTTATTCATTCATTCACTTATTTTTTTAGAGAGAGACTTCTGCTGTGGACTGTCAGCGGAGAAACAGAAAGTGAGAAAGCACCCCCAGGTGGATGGCTGCGCTGCAATCCCTTCTCTTACCTTCCGCCCTGGGACTCTGGGCACGCCCTCAACCTGTGTCAAGCCTCGGTCCAGCACACAAACGGTGCTCAGCCGTGTGGGAGTCCAGCGCTCTGGCCATGCCACTGCTAGCTCCTATTTATTTACTCACTTACAAAGGGGACCAGGTATTTGTAAACTTTTCCAGAGATGCAGGAAACTTGTCCTTTGGAACCAGGAATTCTGTAGGTGACAGCTTATCCTAAGGGCAAACACACTAATGATACGGAATAAAGGTTGCTGGTGGTGTTCAGCTTTTCCAATTGCAAATATGACTGGTAAAGCCCAGAGGCGTCATGGTGTTGGCCTCAGCAGGAGCTCTGTACGCAGCACGGTGCAGTGCGGGGCCGCTGGGACCAGACACAAAGCCCGCTCCGCCGTCCCCGTCCCCGCGGTCGCGTTGTGGTGCACACAGACTCGATCTGACGAGCTTAGATAATACGATCTTAGGAGTCATGATTGCACTTCTCACTCAATGTCTCAATCCCCCGCACAAAGATAGCAGTTGTAGGAAAAAACAAATAACATATTTTACTGACTAGAAATAAGATAAACACAAAAGATCTCTGCTCACTGGGATGAATGAATTCCACGTGGCCGACAACATTCAGTTCGTTGTTTAATATTAATGGTAAGCTTAGGTATGTAAAGCAAGACCTTCTATTATTCCGACACGGATGCATTAAAACCAGACAAGTGAATCTCAGGAGGAGAGCAATTCTATTCGTCTTCCATAACATCCAGAATTCAGATGCTTATTTATGCTTACCTGAGCTACCTAAACACGGCTAGGTCTGAGGATCGGAGCCGGGCAGGATTGCGCCCGAGACTGTCAGCCTTCGTGGCCAGCCCAGACACAAACCCGGAGAGGAGACTTGCCGGCATGCTGTGTGCTTTCTAAATGCAGCAGTTACTGCCCTACGAAAACGGCAGAAGGAAATTCTTTCTCCAGCTCGGGGCCTGAGAGCTCATGCCTAGTGATGCAGTTCATATTGACGACGAACTGCAGCCCACAGACGAGTCGGAGGAGCCGTCAGCAGTTTGCTTTAAGTGCACAGCAGGGACGAGCAGAATGTAGCAGGGTCACCAGCACCTGTGATCAGCGACCCAGATGACCCACTGTGATCTCAATTTGCCCTCAGCACTTTCAATTCTAGCTCCTTGGCACCTCGGGGGGCCTGCCCCCTCTAGAACAATTTTTTCAAGTTCCAGAAAAAGCAGCAGGCCTCTCCAAAAAGCTGAGAATTGGCAAACCATTTCCGCTCGTTAAGTAACATTCTCAGTCTTCTCTCTAACCTGCTTTTCTTTGTGATCCGGTGGTCTCTACAGAGCATGGTTTGCTTGTTCTGAAGGCAAGGCGTTTCTGGAAAGGGTGTTGGGCAGTGAAAGGAGAACTCTGGGAAGAGCTGAGCCACTTCAGAGCGGACGTGCAGGGCCCTGGGCACTGAGGTGCACCCACAGGGCCTCTGGTCCTCGCAGGGCCTGCTACCCACCTTGGAAACGCTTTATTCCATTCTAAATAGCAGAGGAGGTTGCAAAATTGAGATTAGTATTCAAAAAATTACCTGCCCCTCATTCATTTTAAATTTCATTATTTATAAAGATCCTTCCATTCTAAAACAATTTGTAGGTGAGGCTTATTTTTTCTCTCTTTGGAAGGATCATCAAGCACAGTAATTGACGAGAAATTAGAGCCCGCTGAACCTTACCCTGGTTCTTTGTGGCCGAGTGTCAGAAAGCAGATTATAACGATCTTAAAAGTATTCGTAGCAGGAAATCGCGTTCCACGTGATGGCTGTGTCACCTGAACATGTTCGATTCAACGAGGGGTATAGTCTCCAGGAACAAAAGGGTGTGAGGCCTGGGAATGGCCCGCTTTGGAGGGAGCTGGGAGTCCCGACTTGGGACCCAGGCACCCTAGGCGTCTGGAGACACGGGGGAACACTCGTCTGAATGCTTAGTGCTTGGCGGCTTCAAGGCTGATTGCTGGAGCCCCAGACAGCAGACCTGGAGAGCTGATAGGAAGGAGAGCCCAGCTCCGAGTAGATCTAATTAGGGTTGGGTTTGGAGTTTGTGGTTAACTCATATTTGTTATTTCTCTTCATTTTTTGGTCTAATGTTTCCATTCCTTTCTTCAGATTTGTATATGCTGGTGTAAATAACTCTCCCTTGTTTATGCTATCTGGTAACAGTTTTTCTTAAAAGGGAGCCCGTCACCCGCCGGAATGTCCTCACTGCACTGGGTCCTTGCTGCAAGGGCGAGGCGTGGGTCGGGTTAAATCGTTGGCGAATTATAAAGTCTGCAAGTTAATTGGATATGTGGTAGATGACAATGACAATGACTTGGGTGGTACATGAAGACTCTCTTAAACTTCCTGGCTGTTAGCATCATTTTCGGTTCTTCAAAGAAAATGTCTTGCATCCCTCCAGGGCCATTTAGCCGCCTCTGCAGAGGAGAGTGAGCGATCAGTGCCGTGGGTGACTTCTCGTGACGCGTGTTTGATAGAGACAGCAACATGGGGTGCGGACACCTTCGTGACCTGGCCTGGAAATCGGAAACCCCCAAGCTGAGCCGGCCTGCTCTGATCCACTCTGGAATCTGGTTAGACCCGTTGGCTCTGGCCCCACCACTGCGACTGCTCCTGTAACCCTGTTTCCTTAGAGGAGAGAATGGGGACCTCAGCTACATAAAGACGGCGCCATGGGAACCAGCAGTTAGTGTAATGGCTATGTCGCTGGACTCCCACGTAGTCGACCGCGGTTCGCTTCCCGGACCCGGTGGCTTAAAACTCATGCCGGGCACGTGTGCGTGCGTGCCTAAGATCCTGAGAGGAGAATGGAGGAGAAGGGATTGCGGCGTGACCTACCTCCCCCGGGGGTTGATTTCTCGCTTTCTGTCTCTCTGTCTCTGTCTGTCTGGCGAGTGCACGCACCCTATAGTGAAAATCTCTCTGTCTCTCAAAAAAAAAAAAAAAAAAGAAGCCAAAAGGTGGGGTGAGAAGCCCACTAAGAGGGTTTCACTTACAGCACGCGCCATCTTTCAGAAGGTCGTCATTACTGTGGTATGTGACAATAGTACCTTTAAAAATGGCACTTCCAGGTCGGCCCCATAGCTTAGCCGTTAAGGGAGCGAGGTCTCATGTGGCTGAGCACGGGGTTCAAATGCTGGCCCTGCTGGCCTGGGAAGCTTGCCTGGCACATGTGTGTACATGCCCTTAATCCTGACTATGTGCAGAAGTCGAGGGAGGGGCTGCGCATGACCCTGCCTCTCCCCAGTCTCTCTCACTGGCAAGCACACACACTCTCTTGCAATAAGAAAAAGAAAATAGAACTTAAATTCCCAGGAGTAGAGAACTTACATACGTTTTAATTATTAAATGAGATTTGAAATAGGTCAGAATTCAAAATAAAAGACTGAGTCTAATGATTAATTACTTAAAAGGGTAAGAAAAAATAAAACCCATCTTCATGATCTGGTCATTATATGAAGAAAAATAAGATTACATGATAAAATTGAGCCTATAATGAAAGAAATGTTGTTGAGAAGGAAAAAGAAGAAGGCTCTCAAAAGACAAAAAACAAAAAACAGCCCGACAAACAAACCGAGCAACAACTAGCCTGATTTTCCCGTTGACCCGTCTGTCAGTCCAGGGCAGCCCCGTGGGAAGTGGCCGTGAAGCCCTGCTGCCCTCTGTGTTTGTGCAGAATGTCCTACAGCCCATCTCCCCGATGAGCCGACGGCGGGGTACAGTCGGAGAGCCTGCGTGTCCTGCGTTGCACGCTGGCCTGGTGTGAAGGGGCATCCAGGCTGAACCTCGGAGCGAGGATGGTCCCCTGCATTCCTGTCCCTCTCCTGCACCTGCCTTTGTAAGACTTCAAGTTCAAGTTTCCTTCTTTTATGATTTTTTTTTTTAAGAGTAGCTGGCTTATCATTTATTTTGCAATATTTAATTTAACTAATTTATTTTTAAATTTGCTATAGGGCACATGTGCACACCAGAGAAAGACAGAGAGACAGAGTGAAGAAGTAGAAAAGCAAGCAGCAAGGTCTAGGACTCAAACTGCAGTCGACGATGTGGGAGTTCAGCACCTCAACCACCATACCACCTGTCAGCCCCAGTATAACTCTTATTTTTTTTTAAGACAGATTTTTGCTATAGGGTGTGTGTGCTCACTGGAGACAGAGAGAGAGGTACCAAGACAGAAAGCGAGAAATCACCCCCTGGGAGAAGGCCACACCGCAATCAATCCCTTCTCTTCCATTCTCCTCTCAGAATTTTGGGCATGCATGCACATGTACCTGGAGTGATTTTTAAGCCACCAGGTCCAGGACTTGAACTGCGGTTGACCATGTGGGAATCCAGCACCTCAACCACCACACCGCCTGCTGGCCCCATTGTGATTCTTTATTAAAAGTTTGCTCATTTATTTCTTCCAGGAGAGAGAAATAGAGCGAAAGAAAACACAGAGAGTTTGTGAGAGAGAGATAGAGAGAGAGACATAGACAGAGAGACAGAGACAGGCACCCCACCAGGGTCTTCCTGCCACAGTCCACACCCAGCTCAGCCCACCAGAACACAGCAGGTCTCCCCGTGGCCTCACACGGCGGAGCTGCCGATGCCCTGCGCCGGCTGGGGATGCTCACCTTCCCTCCTGCTGCAGTGGCAGGGTTGCGGGCGACTGTGAAGAAACCTTTGTCTGGCTCTCAGTCTTAGAGGCCTGGAGCCCGAGCATGGTGGCCCTGGCAGGTGCTTTCATATGGGCCACAGCACACAGGCCACATCGCCCAGTCTCCACTGAGCAAGGAGCGAAAACGGGCATGCATGTAGGCACAAACACGCATGAAGAGACAGCGAGAGTGAGCCGGGCCCACCTTGTAACAACCCGTTTTCCCGAGGATGAACTCGCTCCCTTGAGAACTAAGTCCCGTGCCCTGGAACTAACCCACCCCACAGTAGCCCATTAATCTATTCCTCTATTAATCCGTGAATGGATGAGTCCACCGCAAGCAGAGCCCCAGGTCAATCAGCTCTCAGAGGTCCCGCCTCGCCCCACTCCTTAGCGGGGTCACAGTGGGGATTACGTTTCCAGGTCATGGGGCCTAGCCGTACTGCAGACACGGCCACACGCTGTCCTGGCACTGGGGTCAGAGGACCGCTCGGGCCGAGCATTGTGCTTGCGAGCAGCGTGGAGCCCCAGGTTCCTAGCCGCATCTCCTGAACTTGGAGCCTTTTCCATCGTGGTTAGATGCTCACCCAATTTTCTCCGAAACTGCCTTTCCGTTTCACTAAGCTTACTTT
>NW_006199647.1:1812748-1817349 GCF_000334495.1 Tupaia belangeri chinensis
CCCTACACTGAAAACTGTTTCTCACAGTTAGAGACGCCGTGGACAGGGTGCTGCTCATCCTCCTGAGCTGCTTCGCAAACACTCCCAGCTACTGTAGAGCACGCGTCCGGAGCGCCAGCCGACGGGCTGGCACGATGTCCTCTTTGCAAGCCGCCAGGGTCAGTGGTGCCCGCAAGCTCATGAGGGTGTTCTTCTCTGGGAAGTTCTAATGAAGACCTTTCTGTGTCTCAGCACACCCCTCGTTAAAAGCAGGCACAAGTCGCTGCATTTCAGTGAGCGGGAGCGTGGGCTGCTGGGAGGAGGCTGACCGGCCATTACACTTGGGCGGAATGAGCAGGCGACTGCCCAGCGGAGGGGCAGGGCCGCCGACAGTGACCGTGAAGGGCTGAGCGCCGCCAGCGCTGGCCATGGGGCTGCCAGGGCTGAAAAGTACCTGGCGAGCTTTGAAAGGACAGGAACACAATACTCTCACTAAGACGCACTTCATAGAGGCCAGTTCGCGGCCAAGGAAAACAGCTTTTGGAGCTTTGAGGTGTCCATAAACAGCTAGATGAGTGCAAGAAAGCCAAGGCCAGGGATGAGGGGACGTACACGCCCAGCTGGCTCAGCGGCCACACACAGGCACTGGCCCGGGAGCGCCAGGACGGCCCGCGAGCTTGCAGGTCAGGGGAGATCTACGGCGGGTCAGATGGAGAAACGAATGAAATAGCCCGTCAGCTGCTACATTGCGCATTATTTAAAAAGCACCTGGTTTGTTTTCTGAAAGTGGCCATGTAACGTGATGCTGGAGGGAGGGGGAGGACAGTGCGGTCGTGACCCTCAGACGGCGCCCTGCGGGCACTCGGGTCCTTGGCGACAGTGGCCCGTCCTGAGCCAGCTTGAGCTTTTCCTTAGCCAAGACACTCCATAAACTTTGCCAAGAGAAAGGGGCAGGCCGCTGTAAGTTGTAAAGTGACAGAAAGCAGACACGGGTGGAAAATATGTTATCAGGAAAGATAAAATAGAGAAATTATATAAATGCGATAAGAGCACACGGAAGGGAATTTTATAGAACAATGTGGTAATGTTGCCAACTGCGTGGGCGAGATGGATGGAGAATGGGTCGTATTTCAAACACATACCATCGCCCTGAGGCCCTGAGGAGGCGGTGCGTGACTACGGGGGTCACAGCTCTGACTGAGGCAGTAAAATTTGCAAAATTCAAAGGAAAACATAGCATTTATATCTTTTCTTTTAAACTTTCATTTTAAAATGGATTTTATGGTTAAGCATGCAATAAAAAAGTTTCTGAAATGTTTTCAGCTGTGTTCTGGTTCTGGGGAGCAGGGCCGCGTTCGCTCGGGGCAGCAGGGGGCTTCCTGTGGTGGTTAGGCCGCGGGTAACCCTAGCGCATTTCTAAGGGAGAGATTTTATGCTATACACTTCAATAATTATGATATCGAAATGGCTCCTAGTGATTAGAATAGTCTAGCAGGGCTTCACGGATCATAAATTGGGAATGCTTTTTTATGATTCAGAGGATTTCTTTTCTACGACGGCGGGTTCTACTTGCAGTTTTTTCATCTGATTCAACTTCTGCTAATGGAGCCTACAACAGAGAAGCTCACGGACGACGGACGAAATGGTTCTCTCTCAATATTTCTGTGTCCTTTTATTTATTACTCGCTTGAGATTATTTTGGTTCCGGAGCTCAGGAAGTGAGAACTTAGACTCTGGTACACAGTATCTTTTTTTCTTTTTTCTCTTTCTGGTTCTTTCTTTCTTTGTTTGCAGTCATTAACTGAGAGCAAGGGCCATGATGCAACAATTCTGCTACCATGCAGAAACCACGGACACCCGGCCAATTAGACCCCCAGCTACTTGGACGTACAGAGCCATCTGAGGGGATGTCCCCTCCTCTGTCATTCCTTGGCTGAGAGGCAGAGTGACAAAAACATTAATTTTTGAGAACGGAATTCTTAGTGTCTTGGGAATGTTTTCCGACTCTGAAGTGGTGTTTGTGCTTTGGGAAAACCCTTTGCTGCTGACATCACACCGAGCAGCGCTGACTCTGTTCAGCAGAGGGGCCTGAGAGAGCCTCGCCACACTCCTCATTCCAGAGTCCTCCCCAGAGCGCTCCAGGTGGAGCAGCGCATGAACACAGTGCGCATCTGCATGTGCGTCCGCTTCGGTTGTCAGAAATGCACCGGGGGCTAGCTCTCGGTCACGTGCGCTCCGAAAGAGCTTTGTCTGCATTTGAGCATCTTTCAAAATATTGCCTTTTCAATGAACTATGTGGATGATAGGGGTCCACAATCCAGATAGCATTAAGAGATACGTGTGGGTGGTGAACCCAAGATCAATGTTCGTTTCTAAAATGATGAAGATCTTAGGATGGCAACTCAGTTTTTATTAGGCTTCGGAGGGCTCTAGTATGCCTGAAGTGGAGCAAGATGCTGTAGCCTATGCAGGCCGGAGAATTTCCTGTAATGTATAGGAAATATAAGATGGGTTAAAATCAGAGAATTTTGGAAATCCCAGAAGTTCAGCGCATAGTATTCTTGGTGTCAAAACCAGTTTGCACTGTGCTGTTGTTTTCCAGTCTCCTTTCTGGTCGGCGTGTGCTCTGCTCCAAGGCAGCGACAGCCCAGCCACCTCTCTGTCTGGGTGGCCTGTGCTCTGAGGCAGCGACAGCCCAGCCTCCTCTCTCTCTGGGAACCCGGACAGCACAGACACCAGCTGCTGTAGCTGTGTGACCTCAGGCCATTTCTTTGCCTCCCTGGACCTCAGTTTCCTCGTCAGATGGCAAGTGGACCAAAGTGGACGTGCTTGTGAGAAAGACTGTAAGAGGCACAGCTGCCTCCCCAGGAAGCTGAACGTGAGCGCAGACTGGGCCCAGTGGGGCTGCCTCTTCCTGCGTCTAGCCTGGGCAACACCCGGGCCGCGTTCAGAGCAAGGAGGCAAGTCAGGAAGGCCCTTCCCCAGATTTCGCCCTCTTGTTCTTAGCTGTAGCATCGAGAAGCATTTGGTGGGTGCCCACCAGGAGTCGTGAGTGGAGACGGAAGCCTGACCCTGCCTCTGCTTGCGGTGGCTTCCTGGCAGTCTGTGGGACGTCTGTTACTGGGGCGGTGTGTGGACAAGACCTCTTTCCCCCATTCCAATCCCTGGCGGTCCCTAACACCTCACTCCATGCCCGCTTTCCACATGAGGCCTTTTTAGGCTGCAGAGTGACTGGCCTTGTCTTCTTGCTGTGAACTCGGGCATTTCCTCTGCCAGCCTTCGCCAGTTAACTGTCTTCCCCATTGCAGTTGGAGTTTATCTTTCTCTATGCTTTTGTCCCCAGTCAAATCAAAGTTCTTCATAGGGATGTCAGGAAAGGGTCGTGACTTCTGTTTCCGGAGCCCAAATCCCGGAGGTCAGGTCCTGGTTTGCTGACCTTCTCCCTGCAGACTCTTGGGCAGGCAGTCCCCCAAGCCTCATGCCCTCCTCTTTAACATGGTGGCAGTCTCCTCTGCGTTTCTGAGGACTTGGGCAGTAATTCCTGCTCGGTACTAGCAAACGCTGCGCATGGAGCACTCGGTATGTACCGGCGTTACTTGGAGAGTTCTTCACATGTCCGCAGTATCTCCCATAATGCTTTGCAGGCAGCAGGCACTCAACTCCTGTGCATACATTTATTCCAGAGAGAGTGAGGGAGACAGCAGCCCGACGGTCTTGATGCCGCAGCCCACCCGAGCCCCAGCCAGCCCTGGTCATGGCACGTGCACATGCCACACATGCAGGGGCCCTCCACCGCCTGCTGCAGAACACCACCCCTCCCGCTGCACCCCCTCCCGTTGCACCTTCCTCCCCGGCCTCCGAGCGCCTGTGTTCTGCCTAATTACTTTGTGGATGCTTTCAGCTGTTACTTCTCTAGGCAACTCCACTGCTCAAGACTCCAGCCTGGCTGGGTCCGGGGTCAGGGGCCAGGGGTCAGGAGGACGGTGTGTAGGACAGGTTTGAATTTCATTAGACAGAGGGGTAAAAGCAGCCTGACCCCCATCAGAGGGTCTGTGGAATGCTGCCCTCAACTTCCTCCCGACCGGCAGAGGCAACAGACGCTGTCTAGGCGTGGACGCTCGGTCCTTCTGCCCAGGGCCTCGGCCTCTGACACCTCACATGCGGCGGCACGCTGACCGCGCCGGAGATCTTGCACCTGGGCTCCCTCTTCCTCGAGGCTGTGCGCTTCCAGGTCACTGCCCCGCAGGAGGAGTCTTTCCTGATCAAGCATGCTGGCTCTCGGCACCTCGCTGTGCCCACTTGGACGGTGTAGCCGTCACGACCGATGAGCTTGTGCTGAATGTACAAACACTACCCAATGTCAGCTGTGCACGAGAAATAGGAGTCTCCCCTGCACAAGCTGGAGGGCCATGCTGGGCCTCCTAGGGGCCCCACGGCATCTTTCTTCTCCCCAGATGCCAGTCGAGAGCTTTGCCCAGCGCTCTGGAGCAGGGCGGAGTCCTGGCGACGTGCGCGGGCCCCCGATGCTCCTCCCAGGTGGCACTGCAGCACGTTCACTGCTCATGTCCCACTGGCGGGAGCAGGGTGGCGGTCAGACATGACTTCCACACGACGGGCCACAG
>NW_006199647.1:1818728-1830197 GCF_000334495.1 Tupaia belangeri chinensis
GCACGTCCCCTGCTCATGTCCCCCTGGGGGGAGCAGGTTGGCGGTCAGACATGACTTCCACACGACGGGCCACAGCCTGGCTGGGCGGGAGATAGCTGCCGGAGGCATTGCTGCAGCCCAGAGCTGGGGCCTCTGCTGTGGTGACCGCCATCTGTTAAAGACCCCACTAGGTCACTGTCCAGCGGCTCGGTTCGTCCTCGGGGAGGCCTGCAGAACCTTTACACACAAAGCTCTCCGTGGCTCACTTCGGCTTCCGCCTTGACCTATGCTTGCTCCTGCAGGCCTCATGCAGCCTGGGTGCTTTTGGGACTCTTGCCAAAATGTACTGTCTCTCCCCCAACGTGAAGAAAACTTCCAGAGTGGATGGGATGTACACAGTGGTGCCTGCTCCCCATCGACACTCCCCGTTGATAACGACAGTGACCACGGCAGCAGCAATCGCTCCTTGTGAGCCAGGCCCTGCTCTAACGCCGTGCGCAATGGGGCACTCCCTCTTCACCACGGCGCTGTGGAGGCAGCGCTGTTCTCACCACAGTGCAGACGGGGAGACCGAGTCACAGGGAGGTTAGGGTGCACAACTCGGCGGTCACACACTGGAAGGTGACCGTGTGAGGCCTCTCCACAGGGGGCACACCTGACCATTTTCCCCTGCTCCTCTGTAGCAGGAAGGTGTAAGGGAATCCGTACAAGCCTCGGCTACACTCAGTGTCCAGGGCACGCTCGTAGCTACCGGTGATGTTCAAAGTGGCTACCCCCACCTTTCCTTTCTGCTAAGGACTTCTTTCTCACCTCACGGCCCCACAGAGCTCCTCCGTGGTCTATGTGGGCCGGCAACGTGACCATCCTCTAGCTGGCGACCACAGAACCACAGCGATTACATGGCCAGGCCCGTGTGGGGCCTCTTCTGCTATTGATCCTCGACCCTGTGCAGTGGGGACTTCACCCAGGAAGGACGCAGCTCAATACGAGCGCTCGCCTCCTGGTGCGTCTCCACTCCCAGGCTGCAAGCCCGTTTGCAGGTGATATTATATTTTCACTCCACGCTTCGTATGCAACCTCTATCCATGTTAATGGGAATTTTTTTGTGCTTACTCTAGGGAAAATTGATTCCAATTATTGAGTATAATTTATTCCAACCCCTTGATGGAATAATTTATACTCTTGAGATACTCTTGAACTGTGTAACCAGCAGGGAACTCTCTTTATACATAAGTTTTTGCACATCTCTCAATTAAATAAGAAATCCGAGTGCGAAGCCCATCACTCAAGGAAAGCGTATGAGTTTGTAACACTCCCGAGAGGGTTTTTGGTCCATAAACCAATAAATGGATTACACTTACAGGGCAGAATTCTCCTCTCAGGCCCCATGTGCCGCTCCTATTGACCTACCTGGGAGGCAGCTCGCAGGGGATGGGGCACTTGAGGCTGCCAGGGGAGAATGGCCCTTTCTCACATAATCAATTTTAGGGCTCCAACATTGATCGTTACAAAGAACATATTTATCGGAGTACAACCAATTACATGTTTAAATACACATTTATTTGCTTATAAATCCTGACAACAATAGGCATTTTAGCAAGAAAGAGAGCCTGCACTGTTCTGATAGAAAAGGCCAGAAGCCGGGCTCCGATGCGAACGAGGGGCCAGCCTGGTGCCCCTGGTCGCCTTATCAGAGCGTGCGCAGAGTCAGATCAGAGCACGCCCAGACTTTGCACCTTGATATTCTCGGGTCTTCATTAAAAAGTAGGAAAGTTTCTTTTCCTAAGCATTGCAAATCTATTTTTTTTATCTAAATTATGTTATTTGTAATAAAAATATCACCAATGAAGAAAATGTTATTAATATAAATTCTAGTCTATATGTAACATAATTGTTTTGGGAGTGGTTGCTATGAATCAAAGTCACTATCAGTCTATTATTATATTTTTTAGTAAAATTATTTTATAATTTCTTTTGGGGAGAAATCCATTTTAGAGAGTCACTACTTTGTAATGTATTAGTCACAGAGGCCCCATCCAACTCTGTGTCTCCTGAATGAGACTGGGCACTCGAGCCCTGCGGCCTTCCAGCCTGTCCCCTGCCTGGGCTGGGTGGTGCACAGGGCCGCGTGGCTGCTGTCGGCCATAGTTCAGGCCATCCGCTTGGGCTCACGGCCCCGAGGCCTCACTTGTCCTTCCTGAGCCGCCTTACCACACACAGCTCCCAGCAAGTCTCTCTGCTCTCTGCTTCTTTAATATAAAAAGGTGGTTTCAGAATTTGCTGAAAGTGTTTTGAAGCAGAGGACGTAACCAACAATGGCAGTGGAGCCCGCAGGAGGGGCCCAGCAAGGGCCTCCCGACACGGCATGGCGGCATGGCAGCTTCATTCCTGCAGGCCGGGACTCGCTCCACGCTCACCGTCTGAGCAGACTCGGGTCTCTCCTGCCTTCAGCCAGCGCTGCCACTGTCCTCCGCCCCCCTGGGCGCAGCGCAGGAGTCCAGCCCGTGCACCCTGGGCTCTCCGGGTGGGCAGCATTTGACTTCTTTCTTTCTTAAGTTCATTTAATTCATGAGAGTGAGAGACAGAGCGGGCCATACAAAGACAAGTCCCTCATCAGGGCCTCAGGCCACGGTCGGCCCTCCCTTCCTTCCAGCCAGGCTCACGCGCACACGCGCACACGTGCACACGCGGTGTCCCGGTCAGCTGCGAGCCAAAGCCGGGGCCTTCCCTGTGGGTCCTGCTTCCCTGAGAGTGACACAGCGGGAACGGGGGCCAGCCTGCTTTCTCGTCTTCGTCAGCATCAGAGAAGTACGTGGACAAGCTGGCTGGAAAGACGGTTCGGGGTGGAGCAAAAGCAGTATGTACACACACACACATGCAAGCACACGCACGCACGCACGCACACCACGGAAGGGTAGGCACACCTTTGGTCCGTCTAGCCGGGTTGACAGTTGCTGAGCTTCTTTTCAGATGCAGGAAGGAATGTCAGACTTCCCTCCTTTGAGGAGCAGGCCAGGAGCTGTCCTTTCCCGAGTGCATTTGGGGTTACCCAGGCCCTCCTCAGTTATGAGGAGCCAAGGGCCACGGCTTTCCTTGTGTTGTAAAGGGTGTCGGGATCAGGCTAGCGCCAAAACACCAACTTTTAAATGGTCTTGAATGTATGGAGAAACCAAAGATACATTTAGTTTTATTTTTTACATTTTTTTAACAAAAAAATGCTTTTCGTTGAAATGCATTTAGTGAGCACTGGCCGGATGAGGCAGGGCTGAGTCACCACGGACCCCGTGGGTCAGACCCGCTCGGTTTCTCGTCTGATCACACAGGGATCTGGTGTCGCAGTCAGGTTGCCGTCCTGATTTCGGGACCCTCGGCTCTGCATTCTTTCCATCCCAGCCTGCAGCACACTTCAGCGTGGCCAAGAGCCTAGGACTCACCCCAGGGACTGTCCTATCTTCTGGTAGTACGACTAAGCCGAGCCCAGCTACAGCCATCCCCTCAGCCGGTGACTCGGTGGAGCACAGGAACGGGAGCCCCGGACGCCAGGGCGTGGGAAGGCGTGCTGGAGCGAGGCGGACAGCCGGCTGCCGTGGGTGCTGGTCTCGGAGACGGGCGGCTTTGTTTAAAGCGCTGTGCTACTCGCAAAGCTCGAGACCTGAGCGGAGTGTATGATTTCTCTTGAATCTCAGCTTCTCCCTCTGCAGAAGAGGAACAAGGCAGTAGCTGTGTCCTGGAGCGGCGAGGAGGACAGGGACAGTCCTGGCACAGTGCACACAGTGCCTGCTGCCGGTACTGTGTCAGGTCACCCTTGCTATTCTCACCCAGACACCCGAAATGACAGGGACACAGCCCACAGAGGCCTGTGCACACACATGCTTGCCAGTCGTATTGCAGCGCCTACCAGAACCCAATGCTTAAACTGTGGATTAAAAAAAGGACCAGACGTTCCATAGCACTTACCCTGTGTCCCTCACTACGCTCAGCCACTTCGCATGTCAATGTGCTTATCTCCTCCACGTCTGTAAAACAGGCACCGTTTGCCTCTTTGTCTCAAGAAGGGTAAACTGAGGAAGAGCGAGGCTGGTCAGGGGAGTCGCTTGCCCCGCAGGGGAGTCAGAACTCAGGAGCAAGTTCTAACACCCGCGTGCTCCCGGCTTGCGCAATGGCGTCTCCAGCCATGTGGCATGTTACGGCTGTTTGCGGGCACAGGACATTCCAAAACGAGATGATCTGGGATTAAAAAGCCAATGTCAAAGTAGAGCCCTAATTACATAAATATCTTTGAAGCACGAGTGTAAACAATCTACTATTTCAAAAGAAAAATAGCACAGTTGAAGAAGTGTCTATGGAGACTATACGCTAAATCATTAGATTAGCGGTGGTGGGTGTGTGAGCACAGTGTGTACACTTATATACAAATATTTACACGCTGCCCGTGTCTGGGCCCACTGTGTGTGTGTGTTTGTAACCACACGTGCAGATGAGAGAGGGTTTCACATCTGGCTCAAATAGGTTTTGAATGTTTTCACCTTTAATCTCTCGTACAGTTTTCACGAATGCCTAATTTCCATATGTCATTTTGTCAGCAACGTGACGAGTCAGCGTTTATTTCTACGCTGAGACACAGGCAGGTATGAGGAATAAGGAAATGTGTTATTTGTAACGCTCCCTAGTTCGGTTATGCTCTGTCCAGTTTCATTTTATGACTGCTGTTAGTCATTGCTTGGAAATAAAACAAGTTATTGAGGGCGATAATAATGTTTATGTCAGTGAGACAGGGCAGTCAGAATTCCCTCCATATCTCTAACATTCTCAGTTTGATGCTCCCAGAGTAGAGCTTTTGCTCTGTATAAATTAGATTATTTTATATGATAATACAGACCGTGTAAAAATAGCGCAGTTGAAAAAGTGGGATCTTTGCTATCTAATGAAGTACTGAAGAATATCACTGGGGTCTTTCTCACTACGTGTAGCTTCGCAAGGAAACTGCACTCGGGCGCGAGGCCGGCCACCGTGTAAATAAGTTGCTCCCTCCCTTATTCGTTTGCTGCTAGCAATGAGTAACTGACGGTTGCTCAGAGCTCAGCTTTATTGCAGATGAACCAGTAGCTGTTTACAAATGTCAGTAGTTAAGTCGTAAGAAGTAGAAAAAAAGCCAGTGCCTGTCAGATGGAGACAGCTAGTGAGTGCCGTCCACATTTCGAAGTATTTATCACTGCTTGCTATCATCTCTCTGAGAGCAAATGAATCATCTTAAATAGAAGCAAGCTGAGCCTCCTATTAGCAGGTCTAAATCGGCAGAGCAACGTCTATTTTCAGAATCTCCGTGGCTATACTCGGCCCTTTACAGTCTGCCACACTTCGTCCTGTCCCAGAGAGGCAGTTTCTGTTACAGAGGGAGGATGGGAGCCTCCCGGCCAGGGCGCTATTGTGGGACCTCGGCTGGGAGCGCCGACAGCTGGGAGGAGTGCAGTGTTTTGAAGGTTATGATCACAGCAGTTTCATAAGTGCTTTATTTCAGTTCTTTCTGGCTGCCGAAGAGACAGGTGCGGTCTGGCTCTGATTTCACTGGTCTTAATTTCTTATCTGACCCGGTAGTCAACCAAGGGCATGAGAGAAGGGGATGAGGGAGGGGTGGGCGGGTGGCGGAGGCCAGCCTGACTGCAGGCTGCTGGGGGAGGGGCATGGTGCTGCAGGGACAGCGTGTGCGCGTGTGCGTGCGTGTGTGCGTGCACGTGTGCGTGTGCGTGTGTGTGTGTGCAGTGCTAAGTATCTGACTTCTCGTCGAGGCCCGGCAGCCCTGCCTGTCATTCTGCACTCTGTACGAATGCTGCCCTGTGCAAAATGGATTTCTGAGTGTTAACCAGCACGCCCTTCTTCTCCAGCGGGCCGCCTGTAGGTTTCATTTGCAGAGCACAGAGGGCAATATTGAGGGTAATTCCAGGGCTTAGTGGCTGTGGTCTTTTGTCAACTCTCCTTGTGAGAGAAATTAAACCTGGTCTGAGCGCCCGCCATCACAGTGAGCAGCCGCCCTCCCGGCCAGCGGGTGGGGAGTCTTGGCCCAGACGAGTGTGTATGAGAGGGAAAGGGAGATGTCGGAGTACGACAGGAATATATTCATTACATCTGCCGATTTCTCAGAAGCAGAATTCCCACTTCAGTAAAAGGCTTTGAGCAGATTTATCAAATCTGATATTCTTACTTTTATGAGATTTGACTCCCTGTGCTAAAATGAGATATATTTAAAAGGAGGACAGTCTTGCCAGCGGAGGACACCGCTATGGAGGTGGGGTGACTCCAAGCTAGCCACCGTTCCTTGGCTGGGTGACGGGAGAATGCCCACGGTCTGCCGGGAAGCCTGAGCACACGTGGGGTATTGAAGTGAGCGATGTCGCGGAAGGCGAGGGACCATGGCTTATCCCATGGTCTCTAACAGTAGCCAAGCAGTTTTATAGCCTCTCATAGCTGTCAAGCAATTTCATTTTATTTCAATACAAACAGTAGCAGCTTGCAGTTAAGGCATTTGCCGGAAATACAGCTTTCGTAATTGCAGTGTGACCCTCAACGGGGTTTCTACCTGTCGTCAGCATGACGGAGCGGTGCGTGTTGGGAGTGAGGCTTCCAGGAGTGCCCCCATCGACACTGCCCTGGAGGGTTTTGACCTCAAACCTGCATGAGTGTGCTTAGACAGGGAGGCTCTGCCCAGGATGGTACTCAGGGGCTTTGGGTTGGCTTCACAAGGTCCTAAATTTGCTTCCTCAGGAGCAGACCACAGTGTGGCCAGGGAGTGTTCACGGTGGGTGGAGACACTGGGCCCCCCTCAGTCTGCATGTCTTAGGACACCGTCCACCGTGGAGCCCACGGCGGGCTCTCCAGCCAGCACGTCTCTCTCTTAGCCCTGGAGGTTCGGACCGGAGCTGGCCTGGGCTCGGGTTGCTGGGCTGTGCCCTGCTGGCAGTGCGATGTGACACTGAAACCTCGGTGAGCTCTCAGAATGCAGCGCGCATCTCAGGACGGCACTGGAGGTGCACGCCCGGCCGGAGGGTGCACCTGAGGCCCTTCCTCTGCCTCATGGGTATCCTGCCAACGCCTCCGGAGTAGGGCTGTTGCTGTGTCCCCAACCTCTGGGGTCCCTCTTAGGAGGATCCCTAAAGCTCACTGTGACCCTTCGCACAGAGCGGTCTGTCCACAGCGCAGACTCTCCAGCTTGCCTGATGGGCAGTGATGGCAAGGGCCGTGTTCCGTCTCCAGGGAAAGCGAGAGAAGAAGCACACTGACCCTAGCCGCTGACCGAGAGGTGTGTCTCGTGGCTACGCCTTCATTTCTGAGCAGAGCCGTGAGCCACGGAGTTCTTCCTTCCCCCGAGTCAGTGGGCCTGGCGCCTGTGTGCCTGGCAGGGAAGCAGCTCCCTTGCCTCTGCATCCTCCTCCAGGCCCGCCAGGCCCGCCGGCCCGTGCACGTGGCCCGGCCGTGCACGTGGGCAGTAAACCTTCCGACATTTCCTCTACTCCACTTGGTGCTGTCGATGAGTTTACATCGCCCTCTTCTAGACCACGAGGTTTCCTTTCGGAGAGTTAAGAGCCCAGATCCTGCATTCGATTTGTATTTCATGCCTGGCTCATCACTGCGGACTGACACGACCATGTGCCCTCCAGACCAGTGTTCAGCGCTGTGCAGGACCTTCGTCGGCCACGAGGCGTGATCGTTGGACTTGCGTGGCTCGCCTTATGGGCCGATGTTCGTAGGCAGCGAGCCCTCGGTAAATATGGGGTGCGTTTTCTGGCAGTCGGCGTGTCCGACTGAACATCCTAGAATAACTCGATGCTGATAACACTGCAGGAGGGACCCAGGGGCAGAGACCAGTCTCTCACCCCGTTAGCTGCCCCTTCTCAGGACGTGTGCTCTGTGCCCTCCGCATTTACAGTTTGCTGTTTCTGTTGGACCCCTCTCAGATGCTCAGTGGTTTTCCTCCGAGTATTTTGCTTGGTTGCATTTTTGTTCTCTGTATGAGGAACCTGTCACGTACCACACTGTGGCCCGAGCTGCCATCCTTTGGTAAAGTTGGAAACTGTGCAAGACCCTGGGAACTCCGGGGCTATAAAAACAAGTACAGGAGAAAAATCTTAAAACTTGAAGCCAGCCCATGGTCTAGAGGTCGGGATGGGTGGGTCCCACGTGGCCCTCTGTGTGGTCTGAGTCCTGGCCCTGGTGATGTGAAAAGCACACGGGGCACGGGTACGTGTATACCCCATCTCGACCGCATGGACAAAGTACCTGGAAGGTGCTTTTGCCTTCTCTCTCTGTCTCTGGTGAGTGCATGAACTCTGCAGTAAATTAAAAATAAATTAGAGGGACCAGCAGATAGTGTAATGGCTACGTCGCTGGACTCCCATGCAGTTGTCTGTGGTTCAAGTCCCAGACCTGGTGGCTTAAACTCACACTGGGCATGAGTGCATGTGTGCCCATATATACCTTGTGATCTGCATATCTTTAGGTTTTATTGTGGATAAGTTCACTGCATGTATGTGTAGACAGAACAGTGTAATGAATTACCATATACCCACTACTGAACTAACTCCAAAGCGTTTTGCACTCACGGCTAACCTTGTCTCATTTATTACCTCTCCTCTCACCCGCATATTATTATTATTGTTTAATTCAGTATAAGGTGCGTGTGCTCACCAGAGAGAGCGAGAGGAAGAGAAAGCCCCGCTCAGGGGCACGGCCACACCGCAATCCCTCTCTCCACCCTCCCCACAGGGTTTTGGGCACAGATGCACACACTCCTGGTGTGTTTTTCAAGCCCCTGGGTCCAGGACTTGGATCATGTAGTCAGCTACGTGGGATCCAGCCACCTTGGCCACCATGCCCCGTCTGGCCCACATCTGCATATTATTTTGAAGCAAATCGCAGGCATCATTTTATTTAGTTTGCAAATATTTTGACAATTATCCCTAGCGATAAATACCCTTTTTGAAACATAGTCACAATGTCATGATCATATCTAAAATGCTAACAATAATGGTATTATTTCAGCATCACTAAATACCTAGGCATTGTCCGTATTTCCTGTAGTCACACAATTATTTTTTAACTGGCACCAAAAACTGTTTCGCCACCCGAGTTGGCTCATGCGTCCTTCACGGCCTGAACGGATGGTGCTCTCCTCCTCTCCTCTCCTTCCACAGCCTGCTTGGTCTGGACAGTGTGTCTCTTTCCTGCAGCGTTCCTCACGCTCTGAGCCTGGCTGGTCGTGTGCTTGTGCTGTCTGCTACAATGTTCTTCTCTCCTACATATGTTTAAAAATCGGCAGTTGCGTCAGATTCAAGCTCTTTTTGGCTGCAGTCTTTCACGCGTTCACATGAAATTCCGATTTTAAGTGCCCTGCACAACGCCATGTGAGTGGCCATTTAGATGCTGTGGCGATGCTGACCCCATTACTTGGTGACCAGTGGTTCTCAAAACACGGCCCCAGAATCGAGTCAGCAGCATCACCTGGAACGTAGAAATTCAAATTCCTAGGCCCCACCGCAGATTCACAAATCAGAAACTCCGGCGTGGGGCAGGCCCTCCGCAGGCCAGCCAGCTGTGTGGCACCATGGCGCAGACCTTCCGAACCCACTGGCTCTTTGCTTTCTGCAGGGTCATAAGGTGTTGGTGCTGATAAAGTAGTGGTGCAGATTGCTCCTTGCACAACTAATATCTTGCTAAATAAGGCCTGCTCCTTCTGACTCGCCCTCCTAACCCAGGCTGTGGCCGTCCTCAGTAACGGATGGCAGGAGACCCCTCGGAAAGCAATATCGTAGTCTATGTCCCAGACGTGTGCAGTGTCATCCCATGGCTGCCGCCCTCCTCTCTCCTCCATGACCCACTTAGCGCAGAGCTCCACTCTCACCTGGAGCTCGTCCCAAGTCCTCGTCCCAGACCCCACCTGTGCCTCACCTCCTGGGTGCTCACCTGTGACGGTGTCACATTTTTGTCCTACTCACCTCTTATTGGCTTCCCAGGAGTGAAGTTTCCTTTTCTTAAAATGTTTCTATTACCAAAGTATGCAAGAATTTACATAACAAATAATACTCTGCATTCTTCTTGTTTTTTATTTTTAAATTTCTAGAAGGCCCTTGCAACACAGAGAGTCACAGAGAGAAAGAAAAGAACTCCATCTTCCTCCCCGCCATGGGGTATAGTCATGGCGAAGCCCTTCTCCATAGTTCCAGGCCACACGCACATGCCTGCATGTTTTCAAGTACTGTGGCTGGGATTTGAACTAGAGTCAGCCATGTAGGATCAGGCTCAGCTTATCCTCCAGGCTACAGGGCTAGCCCTACATTCTTTTAAAACTGTTCCTAGAGCGAAGCATATAAGCCAAATGCAGATCTCATTCTTGTATGACCTAGTTTTCCCACTAGCTTCATGTTCCTAGACACACACAGGTGTTCATGCCTGTGTAGAAGAGGCAGCAGCTTGTACCGGCAGATGCACAGCCCTGGGATTTCACTCTTCTGCTTGTCACTCACTGCTTAACTTTAATTTCTTCATCAGTGACATGGGGGGACTTATAATCACCACTTTCTTGCATTGTCATAAATAATTTATGACATGTAACATTCTTTGAAGAATGTCTAGAATATAGCATTTTCTTAATACTTCATTTAATCCCATATGATTTTGGTTCAGGGGTCTCCATGAATATTGTCTACCTTAGAAAATTCTTATAGGTTAAGAATTATACCACTATGTTTCTGTTAACATTTGATTCAGAGCCACCTGCAACCAGGGGCTTTTTAAACTTAGTGACATTCAAAATGCAAGTTCTCGAAATGTGACCTTAAAAATTTGGGAAAATGATTCAGTGTAATGTGCAGGAACAAAGTACAAATGTCTTAGTCATGTATCAAAAACCCTTGTACTGGGAACCAGCAGTTAGCGTAATGGCTATGTCGCTGGACTCCCACGTAGTCGACCGTGGTTCACGTCCCGGACCCGGTGGCTTAAAACTACACCGGGCACGTGTGCATGCGTGCCCAAGATCCAGAGAGGAGAATGGAGGAGAAGGGATTGTGGCGTGACCATCCCCCTGGGGGGTGATTTCTCGCTTTCTGTCTCTCTGTCTCTCTCTGTCTGTCTGGCGAACGCACACGCCCTACAGTGAAAACCTCTCCTCGGCCAGATACCTCAGCTGGCTTCCATTCTTGCAGTTGCTGCATTATGAGACACATCAGAGTAATTATAAAATACACGTAGTTTATTCACATGCAGTAGTTGATTAATATGATGAAGTTATTCACATAAATTACACGTATTTTATCCTTACTCTGATTTCATAGGGTGCTGGCAGATCTATACACATAGATGTGCATTCTTAGGTCAAGAGGCCGGGACTCGCCAGGCACCGGCGTAGTGTGCAAAGGCTCGCTCATTCCCTTTAGTATTCAGATGAATCAGTTCTTTCTTCCTTCTGTTCCCACCTGGGAATGTCTGCCATTCTCTTTC
>NW_006199647.1:1830228-1830733 GCF_000334495.1 Tupaia belangeri chinensis
GTGTACATGCGTGTCAGTGACTTACATAGCCCTGGGAGCTCCCCCTCGTTCCCTACTGACCCAAGTGCAGCTCTGACATCCAGTTCGGGAGGCCAGGTTGGGACCCGGGCAGCCCACGGCTCCTGGCCAGGCTCTGAGGCTTCACCTGCCTCCTCGAAGCCCCTCCAAGGGAAAGACACAGAGGGTGCACGGCAGTGTCTTTGGGGAAAAGGGTATTTCTGAATGTGTGCTTTGGAAATAATGACAAGAAAACAAGGCCCTCCTTTAGGTGAGCTGAGGCTGAAAGAAAGGCTAAGGCAGGTCAAGAGGGGCAACCGAGAGCCTGCCGTGTGCCGTGGCAGGACAGGCGTGCGGGTGTCTGGGAAGGGCAGGCGGATGAGGCTGCAGAGGCTGTGGAAGGGCAGTGTGTAGTTGGCATAATCTTCGGCTACGAGGCCGTTGGTCAGAAGGGCTGTGTGGAAGCCGGATGGGCCCGGGGTGCACGCTCCCATCTCCTGTTGTAGAC
>NW_006199647.1:1830760-1837063 GCF_000334495.1 Tupaia belangeri chinensis
CTCTGTCCCTCCAACCTCTTAGACCTGTGGCTCGTGCCTGCAGACCGGGGAGGAGGTCTGGGCGTCTTTGAGAACCACCATGCAGCCCTCTAACAGCGATTTTCTGAGTCCAGAACATGGCAGTTGCAGTACCGCATAGACAGAAAGTGGAGAGAGCGTCCTTTGGCTATGTGGAAACGTGTGTGAGTACACAGACTCAATGCACACATACACACGTGTGTATGCAAAGTGCAAAGGCACAGGAAGACATGCTGCGATGAAGAGCCCAGGCAGGTGACCATGGGGGCTGGGGAGGGAGGAGCCTGTGAAGTTCTGTTAGACTGACTGCGTTTCACAGCAGTGGCGGGAGGCAAAGAGGGGAGAGTGGTGCACGTTTTAAAGTTTCAAGCCGGCAGTAGAGAACGATTTTTCCTGCATCGAGAGCTGTGCAGTACTGTCCATCGGAGCAGGTTACATCAGCCCGGATACTCGTGGGCACTGAACGTCTTGCCGTGTTCCCGCTAAGTGCTGCTGGCCAGGGCCGACGGCTAATCCCTTGGCAGCCTTGCATGGAAGATGCCCGCGTGGCCTTCCCTGCCTCACGGCACTCAAGCCCACCCCAGTCCTGGCTGTCGGCCCTCTGTGTGGTGGGGAGGTCCTGGCACAGCGCATGGTGGGGGTCACCTAGCAAGGACCCAGAGCCGTCCCGAGGGCTCCTCCAAAGCCCGGTCTCTGGACTGTCAGGGGTCGTCCTCAGCCTTACACACAAGGTGACAAGGAGGCCATGCCAAGCATGAAGTGCTCATTCCCAAGGCCTACATTAGAAACGCTGCCGTGAGGGTGGATAGTCTCAAAGACGAGCGGGCAGAAAAGGCAGCGTCGCGGGTGCCATCCTGGCGCTGTGCTTACTGCTGCTGCCGGCCCGTCTCTAGCTTTGACTTCCGGTGATAACTGACCTCTCTGGACTTGCTTTTCTTACCTGGAAAGTGCACCTGCCGGATAGCACAGCTGTAGGGTTAGACGTGGGTCCACACACCAACAGAGCGTGTCACTTGATAAGGGTGTCAAGTATCACCAATCAAAATTTCAAATAAATAAACAAGGAGACAAAAGCCCTACATAAACCTCACTTTTTTCTCCTCTCTTATAGGGTCCATGTGCTCGCCAGAGACAGAGAGACAGAGAGAGGGAGCGTGAGAAGTTGGCCTCTGAGTGGATGGCCACACCACGGTTCCCTTCTTCTCCATTCTCCCCTTGGGTTTTGGGCACGGGTACCTGGTGTGATTTTCAAGCTGCCAGGTCCAGGACTTGAACTGTGCACTTGACCATGTGGGATCCAGTCACCTTAACCCCATGACAACTGCTGGCTCCACAAATCTCATTTTAATAAATTAAAAATGTTTTATTTATTCTTCGTTAAGGACTGAGCTACTCGAATTCAGGCCTATTTTTTTAATTAAAGTTTTTGCCATTGGGCGCTTGCACTCATGTCAGAGAGAGGGAAAGTAGGACCTCCCCCCGGGGTGGCCATTCTGCCACCCTGTCCTCTCTATTCTGTTCCTATGATTTTGGATATGCACACGTGCCCAGTGTGATTTTTAAGCCACCAGGTCCAGGACTTGAACCGTAGTTGATCATGTGAGAGTTCAGTGCCTTAACCACCATGGCACCTGCTGACCCCAATCATTACTATTTTTAAAGAATATAGACTTGATATTCTGGTTAAATTTAGAAAAAAAAATTTAAAAAAATGTAACTTTTCCAAACTTTCTCATGCCACAATCCCTTCACCTCCATTTCTCTGTTGGGATTTCGGACACACGCACACATGCCTGGCCTGCTTTTCAAGCCACCTGGTTCGAGACTCCCAGTAGTGAAGTCAGCCATGGGAGAGCCAGCCGCCTTAACCGCCACACCACTGTCTGGCCCGATCATCGTTATTTGAAAACCATTATGTTACCAACTGATGGTTTTCGTAGGAGATATGTCTGTACAAACACACATGGACATAAGCATACATATCTTTGTTTTAGATGTGTGTGAAATAAATTCTCAGCTCTAAGTGCAGGGCAGCACTGATGTGACTAAGGTGTTAGAAACACAGGTCACTCGGAAGTCTTACCCTAGATGTAAACGCTGCAGCTCATTGGGAGCAGCAGAACACGTGCGCTATTAGACATGCTAGAAGTGGCGGTTTATTGCGGAAATACACCCGAGGGTGTCAAAGCCGAGCGCACAGAGATGGAGAACTTTCTATCCACACGTGACTTTTCTGTCTCTAAGTCCATTGTTTTTTTCCATTGAAAATGATATTAGAAGTCCTGTGTTTTAAAAATTGTATTATTTTTGGTAATCAATTTCATTTGCGCTTTTGCTTTTTCTTTATTTTGAAATCAGTTTTGTTTTTTGTTTGTCTTTTGAGCATGAAAGTCGTTCAGGGGACCGGGGCGCCCGGCTGCTGCCCTCGTAGCCCCCTTGCCCCTTTCCAGGACTTCTCTGTCCCTCAGGCACGGCCGGGGTTAGGCGAGGCCCCACGCAGCGGCTCCCGCGTCGGGGACAGTGGCAGCTTCCTTCTCGCGCTCGGTAAACCGCTCTGCCGCTTTCCCGAGTGTGCCCGGCTATCTGCTCTAAGGCTGTTATCTTTCCGTGACAGTATTTTGAGGCAGTTGCAGCCGTAAAACTTCAAACTACAATAGAAACGCTGGAATTCTTATACATTCCTACATTCAGTTCTACAGGAAAAGGTAAAGATGAGTTCTCAAAATAGATTTTAAAACCATTTAAAAACATTTGAACTGGGACCAGCAGATGACAGAATGGTTCCGCCACTGGATGGCCATGGAGCTCGAGTCCCAGACCTGGCGACCTGAAACTCGTGTGTGCCTACAACCCTGAGGACTGGAGGGGAGATGACTGCGGCATGACCATCCTGCTGGGGCAATTTCTTGCTTTCTGTCTCTCTGTCTCTCCAGCAAGGGTACATACCCTATCATGAAAATCTCTATTTCAAAAAATGATCTTTTAAAAAATAAATTTCATCGTGTCCATTGAAAGTACGCAACGTGATACCAGAAGACCTCACATGCCGTGACCTGGCGACGTGCCGTGACCCCCACAGCGCCTGTTTTCCCTGTGACAGACACAGCTACAATATACGCCTTTTCTTCTTCTTTCCTTTTTTAGAGAGATTTTCGCTGTAGGGGATGTGCATTCTCCAGAGAAAAAGAGCAGAAAGCAAGAAATCGCCCCCAGTAGGAACGGCCATGCCACAGTCTCTTCTCCTCCATTCTCCTCTTGGGATTTTGTGCATATGCACATACACACCCAGTGTGAGTTTAAGCCTCCAGGTCTGGGACTCAAACCGCGGTTGACTACATGGGCATCCAGTGACGTAGCCGTTACGCCACCTGCTGGTCCCCAATCTATGTCTTCAACCACAACCTCGAATACGGTCTCCATTACCGGTTTCCCTGTGCTGTACGTCGGCTCCTCCAGCTTGTTCATCTGACACGTTTTTACTTTACACTCCTAGCGTGTGTGTGTGTGTGTAAGAGATTTTTGCTATAGGGCATGTGCGTTTGCTGGAGAGACAGAAAGCAAGAAATCACTCCCCAGGGGGATGGGCACGCTGCACTCTCTTCTCCATTCTCCTCTTGGGATCTTGGGCACGCATACGTGCGTGCCGGTGTAAGATTTAAATCGCCGGGTCTGGGACTTGAACCATGGTACACCATGTGGAAGTCCAGCAATGTAACAATTATGCCATCTCCTGGCCCCAGCACTGTGTTTTAATATACTAATAATATTATGTTGTTTATTTATTTATTTAGGCTATAGGGTATGTGTGCTCGCTAGAGAAAGAGAAAAACAGAGCCAGAGAGGGAAAGGAGAAATCACCCCCCAGAGGTATGACCATACTGCCATCCCTTTTCCTCCTGGGATTTTGGGCACGCATACACACACGCCTGGAGTGTTTTTCAAACCAGTGGGTCTGTGACTCGAACCATGCAGTTGACCTTGTGGGATCCAGTGCCTTAACCACCATGCCACCTGCTGGCCTCTTTATTTCTGTAATAGAGAACGGTGAAATGTTTTTATAAGACTCCACACAATCAGAATTCAAGTGCTCATCAAGTCACCTTGAAGTTCCACTACACATACTGGCTGTTGGAAAAGTCAAGACACTTCTCCCCTAGGTTTTTCTATGTGAAAATGCGTCATGACTTTTTCGAGAACCCAGGAGTTTCCGGAGAGCTCCTGTTTTAAAGGTGTAGGTGACTTTTCTTGTAACAAACTAAGGAAAATGGAGAAGTTTAAATTGTAGCCTTTTGTAAAAAGAGTCACTTCTACTGCAGATTATCACCTAGATCAGGGAGTTCAAAGCAGCTACAGATAACAAAGCAAATGCCATCTCGAGCTCACGCATGCACCATAAGGAACAGACAATGCGTACGAGCAAAGTGAGCCTCGCAGACGCCCGCATTCTCCCTGCAGCTCACCACCCTCTGCGCAGGAGCAATGACGGGTGCTGTGTTGGAGTGCGTGCTCACGATCGCGTGCCAAGATCTGAAGTTGCTGAGGTGCTTATATTCTAGAATGTACATGTGGATTTTGACGAAGGTGATAGTTTAATGAGAAATTCAAAACAACAGGAACAACGAAGGTAAGTTGAATATTGCTCGTAGTAAGCTTGTCCCCCATTTAGAAAGGAAGCGTTAAGGTTGAACGAGCCCGGCTGGCTGGGCAGGTGCAGACAGAGGAGGCCCGAGTGCACGCCGGGCGGACGTCGCAGCCCCGCAGGCTGCCACGTGAGAAAGCTGATGTCTGAAGAGGGGGCGGTGATGGAGCAGAGAGGCTCGGCATAAGTGTTCTGTTTGGAAAAAGATGATGAAATGTAAGAATATTGGGGCCGCTGAACCCCACGGGAGAGGGCCTGGGTTAGAGCCCCTCACGGTCCTCAGGACGCAAGGTGTGGCCGAGACAGGGTGGGTTGTAGTGTGGAGAGCCTGTCGGGGGTCTGTCTCTTTCTTTCTCTGTCTCTAGCTCTCACGAAAGAAATAAGTCAATAAACTTGACGAAATTTAAGAATAGACAGACGCATCACGAGACAAAAAGAACTGAGATTTTCTTGAGAAAATTAGTTCCGTGAAGGAAATAGTTGTTAGGCCTCTTTGAACTTCGTACATCTCGTGACATACATATGTCAGGGATTACTCGGAATTGGAAGGGGAAAATACCGTATCTGTCAGTTACTGGTTTTCTTACTTGGAAATTGATTTGTTTTAAATAAAATGTCTTGAAAAAGTATTGCGGGTAAGTCGAGTTTTCAAGGAATCATATGCATTCCTCGCGGTGTCAAGGCAGATGAAGTATCTACACCACTCTGCATTCTCGAGTTTTCTTAGTGTACTTTTTCAGCCTGCGGTTGAGACGCATCTGCAGAAGTAAATTAATACCCCTGTTTCCTGTGAGTCCCTTGGTGGGAACAGAACGTTCCTCCTCCAGTCTGGGCTGACCCAGAACCTTCCCCTCGGACAGGGCGGGTGCTCACGAGCACCGAGGAGCAGAGCTTTCCTGGCTCTGCACGGGGACACCTTCTGTCCCAGCCGGCGCGTGGCGCGTGGTGACACGCTGTGTTGCGGATTACAGGCCGGAAGTGCGCCGCCGGCAGTCTGCGCTCAGGCCGCAGTCGGAGACGGGCCAGGCTGCCCTCCGGTGCACACTTGCCCCCTGGCAAAATCCCAACAACAAAAAAGAGGAAATCTGGGATTTTTCGGATCTCGGAAATGAAAGCCAAGGGTGGGGTTTTGCTCACGCCGACCTCGGGGCACTTAGCGTGGAGTCCAGCATCAGCGTGTAGACACGTCCGCCGAGGCCACACACGCCCCTGCTCCTCCTCGCCCCTGCTCAAGGCACCCTGGGAGGGTATGCCAGCCTCGTGAGGAGGTCCTGGTGGGCTGAGCTGGGGCCATCGCCACCCCCCTCACCTGCGGCTTGTCTAATGTGGCCACATTGTCCCTTCCTCACAGCCGAGGTGGGCCGAGCTGTGCTGAGGGCTTCGGGGACAACCCTTCCCTGGCTCAGGAGATGTGAGCAGCCTCGACTCCACCTCGTTCACTGAGGGTGTGCGAGGGGGTGCCTGGAGGGCTGAGACCTGACCCCGCTGAGCCGCTCAGGTCAGGGATAATAATGTCATTATTTGAGCCTTTAAATAAAGAAATCTGTGTATATATATATATACAAACACACACACACACATATACAGCCAGAGAGCACATGTGCTCCATGAAGACGGGGGGGGGGGGGGGAGAGGGGAGCAACCCC
>NW_006199647.1:1837576-1843835 GCF_000334495.1 Tupaia belangeri chinensis
GGACAGTGAGAAGACACCCCTCAGGGCAAGAGTCACACTGCAGTCCCTCCTCCGTCTCTTCCTCCTTCCAAGCTCTTGGGCACGCACACCCACACGCACACGCCCGGCGTGTTTCTCGAGGTGGGATCAGTCACCTTGGACACCGGACCTTGGGCTGACCCAAGTGTGGGTTTTCAACACACGTGTGCGGCTGCAGTGGTCAGCTCAGAGACGCAAGCAGACGCGTCCCCATGCTGGACATCACATCAGGTCATGCACATTCGAGGGCGGTGCTGGGTCTGTGAGCATCTGTTGACTTGTGGGTGAGTTCCTGCTCGAGGACACACCGTCTGTGACGTGCCGTGCGTGCGTGTGCCCACGTGCCTGCTGGTCATTTGAATTCAGCTAAGTGTGGTGCAGGTACGAAGCTCCACGGCCTCCAAACATGACCTTGGGGTCTCCTTACGCGACGGCGGGCACACGGCGCCCAAGTTCTGCAAGCGGCTCTGAGTCCCTGGGGCAGACACGGGCGTCGAGTGGGCTCAGCAGGACCTGGGGGAGCAGAGCCCCGTGGGCTGAGGTCTATGACGGCAGCGTGAATGTACTATCCAGCGGAGGACACAGAGCTCTGTCCAGCGTGCCCCCCGGCTGGCCACATGTCGTCTCTGCGCGCAGCTCCGTGGCGAGTCCCCCTTGCAAGGGCCGAGAACTGACTTGGTTCTCCGGGTCGCCATGGCCTGGGGCTCGGACCTGCACGCTCGTGGACCGGACACCCGCACCCTGGGTGGGCACTGACAACTGCGGAAGAGGCGGCCAAGCGCAGAGCGGTGGTTCGATAGCCCGGGGCCTGAGGGCTGGCAAGGCTCAGGCGGATTGGGGCGAGTAGTCCGGCGTCAGGACAGAGCTCTCGTCTGGGTGAGCCAGCTGTCCACGCCAGGTTCTCGGGCCATGCTCCTGTCCATGGCCCGGTGTGGGCTGCGGTCATCAACTGGCCCTCACCCGGCCCGCTCCCACGAAGCCCTGGTCTCTCTTCCACTCTGTTTAAAGCCCTGTCCACTGTCTCTAGCAACTCACTGTCAGGCTCTTTCTCACCTGGAACACAGCTCGCCAGTGGATACCCCAGCTTTCTGAACCAGGCTGGGAACCCACAGCCTCGGCCTGGAGCCCTCCTGAGCCCTCGGCCAGGCCTGCTGAGCACTGCCAGGGAGAGCCCTCCACGCAGCTCAGCTTAGGCCCAGTGGGAGGCAGGGGAGTGGGGCCTCTGCTGCCTTGGCCCTGGCCATTTAAGGCTCCGCGGCCCCGAGCCAGGCCGGATGTCCAGGTGGCTTGGAAACTGATGCCCCAGCACACCTGAAGTCCTCATGGCCCACCTCGGGAACAGCACCGCCACAGACGATGGGAGGTATCGGGGCAGGTGGTGTTCGGGGGATTCAGCTGACGGCCGTGGTCGTGGGAGACGTGCAGGGGCAGGAATGAGAAGGACACGGTTCCACAGTGCAGGCGTGCCGTGGCGAGGCCGTGGCGAGGCTGTGGCAGGGCAGCGGTGAGAGGACAACAGGGAGACGGAGCTAGAGGCGACGGTGGGAGGGAGAGGGTGTTCTGACGTGGAGCCGGGACGACTAGGAAGACAATGGTTCTGCTCCAAGGGCCCGGGACAGAGGGACAGAGCCCAGAGGGAGCCCTGGCCGCGAGGACAGCGTGGTGAGCTGTGCGCACAGAGGACAGCAGAGGGCAGATGGGCATGGAGTCCGCGACAGGAACAGAGTCCTGGGGGCCCCGAACTGCAGCCCTCAGCGGCCCGCCCAGGAGAAGCAGCAGGTGCCGTCCTGGGAGCAGGGGTGTCTCCTGAGAGCAGAGGCAGAGTGGAGGCAGTACCGCGCAGGAAGGCCCTGGTTTTCAAAGGAGCCTCGGGAACTTGTTAGAAACAGAGGGTCGGCTCTGACCCGAGTCGGGCACTTGGGACTGTGCCCAGCACTCTGGCCCTTTCCGGAGCCTCCAGGCTCGGGGCCCACTGTCGCAGGGCTCCGCTCATGTGCTGGAGGCAGAGCGCTAAGCAGAGGCCCGCGGGGCCAGGACGGAGCCGCCAGGGTGGGCCAGTGCAGGCAAAGGCTCGAGCTTGAGTGGGTGTGAGAGGTCAGCAGGCGTGGATGTTGGGGTCACGGCGGAGTGGTCCCCTGCTTGCTGTGTGCCAGCCCTTGTGTCATGGGGCCTGAAATGGAGGGAACGAGAAGCCAGACAGATGCCACATGCCGGCTTTCGTATAATGAAGATATGAAATGGAACGTGTTCCTAGGAAATACTGTTTCTCCTGGGAGGGACAGAGGTTTGACTGTTCCGCAGGAGAGGACAGAGGCTGGAGAGGGACAGGGCCCCGATGCAGCCCCTGCGAGGCCCCTGTCCCCGTAACCCAGGCGGCAAGTTCTCGACCTCGGGTTGTCTGGATTGCACCTGCCCGGCTTGCTGTCGACCGCGCCCCATCTCCATCCCCGTCCCCGTCCCCGTCCCGGGTGTTGTCTGAGCGTCCAGTGCAGGAGTGGTCCCTGGGATGGGACTCCTGGGGCAGTGAGAACGGCCATGGCGTATCCTAATAGGTTACCTGGCGCGTTTCACCTCATGCCACGCCCCGGGAAAGTCACTCTGCGGGGCACCGCCGGCCGAGGAAATTCAGGAGTGCCCTTTGGGATTAAAGCCTGCCTACGAGGGGAGGGGCGGCGGGGACCCTAGGGCATGCCTCCCGTTTCTGCGGTTCCTAGGGCAGGGTGGCTCGGGGATTTAGACCAACTCGCTGACGCAGTGATCTGCCCTCTCAAACTCCTTCCTTTGCCCCCGTGTCTCCAAGGAAGTGTCCCTATCTGTGTTTACACACCTCGCTTTCTCTTCCTATAAACCTTCACATTAAACTTCTCTCAGACTTTCTTTTTTTGAATGAAAACATTGGGCAGATGAGGTAATATTCTGTTTTTGCTTCTACCTTTTGTTCTTTATAATCTGTTAATGCTCCTGTGTTTATATAACCTTTTATTCTTTTCAAGTTATTTTCAGTAATTTAATTTAGTGCCCAGACGTGTGATTCTTGGTGAGTTAGCCAGCATCTTTTTACATCAACTCTCTCACCAGAAAAATGGGTTGATAACATGAACCTACTTCAAAGCATTTCAAGGCTAACAGTAAAAATAACATTTTAAAAATACAGTGACAATTATAACTCAACTAGGCAATTTTCTAAATAATCAGCACCTAAAAATAACACCTTTCATCCAGATTTATAATTGGGGATATTGTGATTAAAGGAAGCAAAGTGCCCTGTTTAATTCTAATTAGAATCTAATTCCTATATTGAAATACCAGCAGTTCTTTGTCACTCACAGCATAGCTCTGTGTGCAGATACAACTTCCCCAAGCCTGGCAAGCACAGAGTCAGTGTCACAGCTATGTAACACACGTGACAGGACGTGTCCCGTCTTCTAGCCGTGGCATGGTGCCACACGCACTCCCGTATGCACACGCCATATGTGAATTAATCTGAGCTCACGAGGAATGCGATTTGGGGTTCACGGCTGTTTTCAGAATGACAGAGAGGACTGGAGCAGCCTGGGGAAAGTGCGGGGGCCCTGCCGTCCCGCACCACCCCAGCTCGGTAGGGGAAGCCGGATTCTTGCCGTGCTCTCCTCCTCCCTTCCCATCCTGCAGGGTTTGTCAGCTCCGGGTCAGCCCTGCGCGTGAGCAGACACGCCTGTCTGTAGAACGTGGGAACTGCGGGCGGTGGGCACGACTTTCCATGTGTGTAAAGAGAGGAGGCAAGACCACGTATGTGCTGTGTGTGTATGCGTGTATGCGTGTGTGTGCGTGTGTGCATGTGCGCATACCCACACACACCTGCTTTGGGGAGGAGAGAGCAGAGCGAGGACTGTGGCATGCTGGCCTATTCAGGTGATTCTGGGGATGCCCGGCCATACCTGGGCTGCCGCTGCCGCTGCCGGGTTTTGGTCCGGTTAAGGCCTAGCTTTCCCCGGGAGGCATGCAGAGCCCGGCTCCTCCCGGAGGTCTCGGCAGCCTGACTGTAACCCGTTTTCCTTCCTCGAAGACACCGAAGCATGAAGCGACTGACGACAACCTTGTCTTACTCCCAGCCGCTGTAGCCGGGCGCACCTCACAAGCGATGCGGGTTAGAGGTCCCGTCTACAAGGAGGTTCTGGAGCCTCGGATCCGAGACCAGCACGCAGCTTCCGGTGAGGACTCCTGTCCAGCCTGCGGCTGCTCGCCGCCCTGGCGCTTCCATGGGAGCCAGACCTCCCTTGGCGGTGCCATGCGGGGCCCCCGTCACCACCCTCCCTCGGGCAGAGACCCGTGCCCTGGCACTGGGGGCGCGGCAGGCCAGGATGGTGGTGTCCCCTCTGCCCTCTGTACAAAAAGATTGTCCTGCAAAAGCGAGCGTGGCTGCGCGACGGCCCGGCCCGGCTGCATGCTGCGCCTTTTATTCCTGGACTTGCCCTTTAAGAACAGGCACAATTGTTCTCCCTCAGATTAAAAGTAAGTGCCAGGTGCATCCCGCTCTCCTTAACCCACCCCGCCCCTGCTGCCTGTCCTGGGCAGCCCTCCCGCCACGCTGGCCCCAGCCTGCTTCCCACCCGGAGTTCCAGAGCTCGGGCCTCGGCTGTCAGCGCGTCCAGAGGGCTCACCGGCCCGGTCCTCTCCCTCATCACACTTTGTGCCTTCGCCGAGATTTGACTGCTTAGTCCCCGACCACGGCTCCCCGTAAGACCGAGGGACGCGCCTAGCGCCTTCCCAGTGGGCTCGGCTCTCACAGAGACATCTCACTGTCTCTCGAAGTCGGGAAAATGGGGCCCGTCTGACCCATGGAGATGCCTAGATCAGGCCGGCAGGTACCCACCACCCTTTGCCACGAGAGTGCCACCCACTGTCTGTGGCCAGAGAGGGCTGGGGTGCGTCTCACGTTATCTGGGACCTTCTTCGGGAAGGACCTTCAGATGGGCTGTCTTCAAGCAGCTCTCGTTCCCTGCCGCGGGCTGGGCTTGGTGGGATTCAGTGAGCAGGGGAGAGCGAGCAGACGCAGGGTCGTTCCTAAGCAGCCGCTCATAAAGAGGTCACTCGGTTCTCTCTCTTCTGTCGCCTTGTATCACCCACACACGAGTGTAGACGTGCAGACCACATTTCAGACCGCGCTGAGAACCTCCTCGAACACTGACCCCGATGTCGAGCTGGCCTCCTCCGCCTTCCTGCGGGACACCGCTTTGTTTCCTGGGCCCATTTCTAACTCCGCTCTTGCTTCTGAAGGTGACTTCGCACTCCACCTCCTCAGCCTCAGAAAGTCACATCGTTTTGCTGGGCTAAGGCACGGGCATCAGAATGTTTCCGTGTGGCCCGTATTTCTGACAGCAGAGACGTCCAGGCACCGTCCTGGAGCCGGCACGCCCCGGCAGGCCCCGCTCCATGCCTTTCCACGTGCTGGTCCTTGGCAGCCGCCTGGCTCACCCGCCCACTGTGGCCCTCTCAAAGTCCCTCTCGTTCCTCACAGACTGCCTGGCTTCTCAAGGAGAGTTGAGCGACCCTCACTTTTGGTTTGTTTCGCCTTCGAGTATTCCTTAAGCTCCTGCTCACATCGTTTCCCATTCATTTGTTACGTAAGGGTCGACTCTGCGTCGTCACTGAAGCTCGCCCGGAGCCTGGCACCAGCCAGCCACTGCTGTGTGCGCAGAGCGATTTCCAGGTCGACCCCTCTCCTCTTCCCCGTGCTCTTCTTTATCCTAGTGTAAGTAACAGCAAAAGCTCTTGTTTCCAATCAATTAGTACTAATGGAATTGCATCCTTTGAATGGATTTTAAATTGTATCCTGGGACCACCAGATGGTGTAATGTTTAAGTCGCTGGACTCCCACATGGTCAACCATGGCTCAAAGCCTGGACCTGGTGGCGTAAGCTCAACAGTGGTTGTGTGTGCGTGCGTGCCCAAACTCCTGAGAGGAGAATGGAGGAGAAGGGATTGTGGTGTGGCCTTCGCCCCTTGGGGGTGATCTCTCACTTTCTGTCTCTCTGGTGAGTGCACGTGCCCTGTAGCAAAAATCTCTCTCTCAAAAAACAATGATCCTTTATAAAACAAAAATAATGTTTTAAGTAACTCTTTAGTAAAAAATCTTTTTAATGATCTTTGATCTGCATAATTTACACAAAGTGGCAAACAGTTTTCCGTCTAGTCTCAGATCACGCTGCTGAACTGCTTTCCGGTTGGTTCATCCTTGTAGCTTTCCTGAGAAAGCCGGTGG
>NW_006199647.1:1843944-1849234 GCF_000334495.1 Tupaia belangeri chinensis
CAGGAGCCGGCGGCATGAGCCACACCGTTGGCGGCTGGCGGCTGGCGGCTGGCGGCTGGCGGCTGGCGGACGGCGTTGCACCCCTGATCCTGAGCTGCCGCTGAACAAGTGCCGGGTCTGGCCAAGCACCCTAACCTCCCTTCCCTGGGGGTGTTCCTCTGAAACTGAACATAAGGTGTAAAAGAAGCAGATACTAAAGGGCGGGAACGAGCACATGGAGCGCGCCTCGCAGGCATTAGCTGCACACTGGCCGCCAGGGTACTCATCAGACACGCGCGTCCCCGGCACTCAGCCCTGCTAGGTACCAAACACTGAATGAAGCAAGTGGCGACCGCGAGCTGAGCGGACTTACGTGTTGGCGGCTTTATGTTTGTGGATATCAGTAGCCTCACCTGTAATTGCTGCTCAGATCGCTCCTCTTCTCCCCCCTCTTTCTGTTGTTTAGCCACAGCAGGGCTATTTCACAATGAGGAACACCAAGGTTATTGGTAGCTAGAAGCGCTGTTACTAGCTAACACTACGACGTATTAGGAACACCAAGGTTATTGGCAGCTAGAAGCGCTGTTACTAGCTAACACTACGACGTATTAGGAACCCCTACTGGCCGTGACTCTTAGGTGCGCGTGTACAGCATCGCCGCTTTGTTTGAGAGGAGGTGAAAATCAAGCCTCTGAAGGGCTGGAAGTCAGAGGCCGGTGCAGGAGGGCCGCCTCAGGCCAGAACCCGGCCTCGTCTGCCCACGTGCGTTTCAGGCCAGCTCACGTTCGTGGGTGAGCCTGAGCCAACCACTTTTCTTACATTTCTCTATTTTATATTTTTATTACAAGTTTGCTAGCTCTTTCATTCTACCTCTCGAATTGATCCTAGCTAAACTGATATTAGAAACTAGTAAAACATCAGCTTTCTCTAAGGAGCCTGTTAGAACTAACTTACAGGGAACTGAGGGTGCCCCACCTAGGTCACTAATAGTACGGAATAGAGGTCAACCATTTAAGCCCGTCTCTCTCACTCCGTAGTTGAGGCATATCATTAGTTTTTTCTCTTTCAAACACAGTCCAATGCTCATATTACCAGGATTTCAAACCAAGCCAAACCTAAGAGAGACTTACAACAATTAGTTGCTGTCCAGAAGAAGCCAGCTGCATGTTCGTGCACTCCGAGTTCAAGTTCTACCAGGGAGCACGCAAAGCGGGCTCTGGGTGCGCAGCCCAGTTTTAAAATAGGAATAGCTAAAAAAAGAGATCTGGGTTTAAAATAACAGCATGCAGATTTCTTTATAGAATTTAAAAAATGGAAAACACTTGCGAAAATATCAGCAGGCAGGGGCAGGAAGAACAAACGGCAACCAAATTGGTCGCTGTGACAAACCATAACATTTACTTTAAGCCATCAGCGCGCTGCTCGGTAAAAGGCAGGCCACCTCTCTTTTAATAGATCCCAGGCCTGGTAAGCACGCTGGTCTGCAGGAATTACCCAGGTCAAGAGCAGGTCAAAAAGTGAAAACCCATGTGAAAGTAAACTTTGAAATATCTGCTGTGGAGGAGCCTCAGCCGACTGTCTCCTCTGTCATAAATACACCCCCCTTTCTGTACGGCATGCCGGGCGCGCTGTGCTTAGCACGCAGGTAACAGCAAGGGCCCACTGCTGCCCAGCGGCCATCACTAACCGCCGTCCCAACCTCCTCGGTAGTCTGCGAGTCTCGTAACTTACTTTCTAAAGTCTAAAAGAACCCTAAACCTAACAAAGAAGAAAGTCACGACTTGGCTAGAAGTGACCGTGTCTATCTCGCCCTAAAATCCCTGTGCACTATGCAACGCAGGTGCTGCTCCCCCGGGCAGGGGGGCCACGGGCTGCCTCCCCGCGGGACTCATTGGCCTGGCAAACTGGGTGTTAATCTCGCCTCAGTACACTTGCTCCAGATTGCGTTCAAGTGCAAGGTCGGACCGAGGAGCTGGTTTTCATTTTGTTTTATATGCGTTAATATAATGCCTTATGAATTACCTTAGAGTTTTGCTCTGACAGCTAAAAAGCATAATCGTTTTTCCTTTCAGGGGGATTGAAAGCAAAGCAATTGACTCTCTATTTGAAATGATTTATCTGAGATCCTTACTCTCACATCTTGCCTTAATGTTTATAGAAATATTCCTCGGGTTCCGACTCGTAGCACTGCATTTGCGAGCTCGTTGCCCTGCCCACTTCTCAGAACCAAGTCCCTCTAGGTTACCGTCTTTCAGCGTTTCTTGGCAAAACTGCCTGCAGAGTTAATGGGCACCATAGAAAGAAATGGTCTCTTGAGACTTAAAACACTTCTGGTTAAAAAAAATAAAGAAAGAAATCCTTCTGTTATCTTCTAAAGAAAAGGAGGAGAAGAGAGGTGTGATTCCCATGTGTTCAACAGCAGAATGAAGTTGGGTGTACAGTGGCTGTCAGTGAGTGGCATTAATCATGAAAGACAGGTGTCAGTCTCTGAAAATAGGAAAGGGGATCACATCTTCCCCCAAAATGCATGGGAGAGGACCAAAGTGCAAGGGTACATAAGATGGTGCCAAGTGGAGGGGCAGGGGTGGTGATGGTGGTGGTGGTGCTGGTGGAGGTTGTGGCAGTGGGGTAGTGGAGGTGGTGATGGAGGTGGTGATGGTGTTGGTATTGGTTGTTGCTGGTGGTGGAGGTGTTATTGGTGGTGTTGGTGATGGTGGTAGCAGTGGTGGTGTTGGTGGCATTGGTGTTGGTGGCATTGGTGTTGGTGGTGTTTGTGTTTGTGGTGTTTGTATTGGTGTTGGTGATGGTGTTGTTGTTGATAGTGGTGTTGTTGATGGTGTTGCTGTTGGTGGTGGTGATGATGGTGTTGGTCATGGTGATGGTGAAGGTGGTGGTGGTATGGTGGAATTGGAGATGGTGTTGGTAATGGAAGAGGTGCTGGTGATGGTGGTGGTGGTGATGGTGGTATTGGTGATGGTGGTGGTGGTGGTGGAGTTGGTGGCAGTGGAATTGATAATGGTGGTGTTGGTGGCAGCAGTGGTGGTGGTAGAGGTGGATGGAGGTGATGGCAGTATTGGTGGTGCTAGTGATGGTGATAGTGGTGGTGATGGTGGTGTTGGTGATGGTGGTGGTGATGGTGGTGTTGGTGTTGGTGTTGGTGGTGGTGATGGTGGTGTTGGTATTGGTGATGGTGGTGATGGTGGTGTTGGTGATGGTGTTGGTGTTGGTGTTGGTGTTGGTGATGGTAATGGTGATGGTGGTGGTGACGGTGGTGTTGGTGATGGTGGTGGTAATGGTGGTGTTGGTATTGGTGATGGTGGTGATGGTGGTGTTGGTGATGGTGGTGGTGATGGTGTTGGTGTTGGTGATGGTGTTGGTGATGGTGGTGGTGACGGTGTGGTGGTGGTGGTTGTGATGGTGGTGGTGGTGATGGTGGTGGTGTTGGAGGTGGAGGTGGTGGTGGTGATGATGGTGGTGTTGGTGTTGGTGATGGTGCCGGTGATGGTGGTGTTGGTGATGGTGCTGGTGTTGGAGGTGGAGGTGGTGGTGGTGATGTTGGTGTTGGTGATGGTAGTGGCAGTGATGGTGGTGTTACTGGTGGTGATGGTGCTACTAATTGTAACAGCCCACATCTGGAGAATTCTCCCCTTGTTCCCAGACAGTCCTGAGTCCCTTGTATGTAGTAATTCATTCAATCATCACAATTACCATCCCATGTAATTACGGTTACTGCCCTTCCGAGCCACAGAGAGTCTAGGTCATTTGACCCAACTCATGGAGCTAGGAAGTGCAGCAACTGGGGTCAAAACCAGTAATCTAGTTGGTGATGGTGCTGGTGATGGTGGTGTTGGTGATGGTGCTGGTGTTGGAGGTGGAGGTGGTGGTGGTGATGATGGTGGTGTTGGTGTTGGTGATGGTGCTGGTGATGGTGGTGTTGGTGATGGTGCTGGTGTTGGAGGTGGAGGTGGTGGTGGTGATGATGGTGGTGTTGGTGTTGGTGATGGTGCTGGTGATGGTGGTGTTGGTGATGGTGCTGGTGTTGGAGGTGGAGGTGGTGGTGGTGATGATGGTGGTGTTGGTGTTGGTGATGGTGCTGGTGATGGTGGTGTTGGTGATGGTGCTGGTGTTGGAGGTGGAGGTGGTGGTGGTGATGATGGTGGTGTTGGTGTTGGTGATGGTGCTGGTGATGGTGGTGTTGGTGATGGTGCTGGTGTTGGAGGTGGAGGTGGTGGTGGTGATGATGGTGGTGTTGGTGTTGGTGATGGTGCTGGTGATGGTGGTGTTGGTGATGGTGCTGGTGTTGGAGGTGGAGGTGGTGGTGGTGATGATGGTGGTGTTGGTGTTGGTGATGGTGCTGGTGATGGTGGTGTTGGTGATGGTGCTGGTGTTGGAGGTGGAGGTGGTGGTGGTGATGATGGTGGTGTTGGTGTTGGTGATGGTGCTGGTGATGGTGGTGTTGGTGATGGTGCTGGTGTTGGAGGTGGAGGTGGTGGTGGTGATGATGGTGGTGTTGGTGTTGGTGATGGTGCTGGTGATGGTGGTGTTGGTGATGGTGCTGGTGTTGGAGGTGGAGGTGGTGGTGGTGATGATGGTGGTGTTGGTGTTGGTGATGGTGCTGGTGATGGTGGTGTTGGTGATGGTGCTGGTGTTGGAGGTGGAGGTGGTGGTGGTGATGATGGTGGTGTTGGTGTTGGTGATGGTGCCGGTGATGGTGGTGTTGGTGATGGTGCTGGTGTTGGAGGTGGAGGTGGTGGTGGTGATGTTGGTGTTGGTGATGGTAGTGGCAGTGATGGTGGTGTTACTGGTGGTGATGGTGCTACTAATTGTAACAGCCCACATCTGGAGAATTCTCCCCTTGTTCCCAGACAGTCCTGAGTCCCTTGTATGTAGTAATTCATTCAATCATCACAATTACCATCCCATGTAATTACGGTTACTGCCCTTCCGAGCCACAGAGAGTCTAGGTCATTTGACCCAACTCATGGAGCTAGGAAGTGCAGCACCTGGGTTCAAACCCAGTAATCTAGCCCCAAAGCCTGTGTTTTTAAACATGGTGTTAAGTGATGTAGGATTTAAGAAGATTTTAGAAGATTTCAGCGGGAGCAGAACAGATTTCCAGCCAGGGCTGCTAAAGAAGGCTTCGTGTGGGAGGTGGGACTTTGGAGCACAGTGGCAATAGCTGGATCCTGGCACAGTCTGTGGTGGCCCCGTCCTCACTATTCCCGGGACTGAGCTCTGGGCCTGGTGCACAGCAGACCCACGATGATTCACTGTGGTCTGGGTGGCTAGGCGTGGTGTTGTCAGCATTCCT
>NW_006199647.1:1849265-1859061 GCF_000334495.1 Tupaia belangeri chinensis
ACGAGGAAATGCATGTGGTTGTGCATTTGACACCATACTTAGCTGGACACCAACTTTTAAGAGTCTCCCTGAAGCTTACATGCACATATGTATGCTCTCCTTGAACTCTCCTCTTCAGGGAAAGCCTCTAGAAAACCTACACAGCTGTAGTCCCTCCATTCATTCTTCCCTCTGCTTGATACAGCTCTAGCGACATGAAGACCTGGCTTATGTTTGTCCATGCATTCTAGATCTTTCCTGCTCTTGGTGCTTCTTACTTTATACTATTTTAGGCCAGCGTCGTCATAATACATTTAAGAAGTTAATAATAGAATGATGATCAAGAGCGAGAGAGCGAGCGAACAACAGCAGTCTCCACGGAACTCGGCCGTGCCGCGTTCCCGACCTCCAGTCCCCCAGATCCCAGGACCCTGGGCATGTGCACACGTGGATGATCAGGCATGAGCTGAACTGGGGCCGGCATGTGGCTTCCAGCTGCACAGGCCACAGCAGCGGCCGCATCGCAGAGGCTGAGTCCTACTAATAAACTTCACTCCTGGACTCTCTGTTTTTGATCTTAGTAACCCAGTTAGCGGCCAATGACGGTGGTAAGCAGGTGATATGAAAGAGGCCTAGGACACAAAGAAGACCCAGGTACACTCTTAACACGTTTCAGTAACATGGCATGCAGCTTTCAGCCGTCACTGGGGTTTTTCTTGTTGAAGAGCTCCAAAATATTCACCTTCAAGGAATTTATAGCCTGTGATACATACGGAAGAAATAGGTGAAAACAATATTTGGCATTTAAAAAAAATAATGGTTTAGGGCTGGTCTGGTGGCTGAATGGTTCAGGGAGCTAGATTCTACATGGCCAACTGCAGTTCAAGGTCCAGGTCTGGAGGCTTGAAAAACGCCGCAGACTCACGCGCACGCCTGTCCAAATCCCAGTAGCATGGAGGAATGCAGAGGGACGTGTGGTGACCACTGTCCACTGGGGGCCCTTCTCCTTCCCCGCTCTGTCTCTCTCTGGTGAGTTCACACACCCTCTAGAAGAAAATACATAAAAATAAGATTCAAAAGATAACGTGTATTATTAACTGTGCAGTGCTTAGGTGTCCTCGCACGGAGTGAGCATACCAGAAGGAGCAGAGGCTGGGAGTGGTCATCGCTGTGCCCAGCTGTGAGGACACAGAGGCCCACAGGATGCTGGCTCTGAGGAAGAACTGCGCCTTTACGATTAGGTTAGGACCAGGGCAGGCTGGTGGGACTGAGCTACCGGGGAAGTTTCGTGGTTCTCCTTTACCTCCTGGGTACCCTGGGCCTGGGGTGCGCCGTGACGCCGGGGCTGGCAGAGACGGGGCGGACGTCAGCGTGAAGGCCTTCGCAGGTGCAGTCTCTCTGTCCCTGTGGTTGCCTCACTCTCTCTGTGTCTCTTGCTCATGGAATAAATAAGAAAATAACAACAAACTGGAAACAAGTTTCTAAGATTGAGTGAGGGACAAAGGGGTGAAGGAAAGCATTCCCACAGGGAGCAGGAGGCAGCCAAGCCATGTGGGAGTGGCAGGCCATGGGGAGACAGCGGCAGGGAGACGGCAGTCCACATATTCGCAACCCCCCCTGCGCTGACCTGTGGTCTCCCCGAACATGAACGATGGCCCCTTGGTGGCTGCTGAAGAGAGGTGGGACAAGATGCCAGTGGCATTTTAGGACAAGTTGCCAGGGCTTTGACACGGCTGGAATGTGGGGAGGCTGGAGAGGAGGGGGCTCAGGGAACGCCAGCCACGAGGTTCTGAGCCAGTTTGACGAGGATCTCAGCAAGCAGCAGGATTGCCAGGTGGGACCCAGGATCCGAGAGCCCCTGGGAGAAGACTTGGAATAGAGAGATGTCAGAAATGAGCAGGCCACGTGACCCAGCAGGGCCCAGTTTTGTTGTGATTTGTTTTTAGTATTTGGACATTCTAATATTTCAAAACTATCATTCCAAAATAATTCAGTGACTATTTTAAAATGACATTGCCCTAGAGCTCTGGTTAGATACTTTGATAAAATGAAAGGTTAAGTGAACTAAGAATTTTGGGTTTAATATAAATAACAAAGTCTTCTAAATCTTATCATATCTTAAACCACACTGTTTAAATTGAGTTCTATCATAACGAACTCTCCTTTAAGTAAATTACTTTCTGATGTGCTGGGGGACCCTTTCACATTAGCCAGATGCAGTAACTTGAGTTTGCTTTTGAAATTGTCTATTTTATTATCTCGCCGTTCTTTCTTTCTGAAAAGTGAAACCAAAAAGAGGAAAGAAGACAATATAATTATATCTTTAATCATTTCAAAGGTAGAGCTAAGGGAATTCAAGTAGAACCCTGGGATCTTTTTACAGACGAGGGAAGAGGTCCATCTCGCTCCTCGTGGCCACGAACTGGAAACCTGGCCAGGAACCAGTCCCACCCCGGGGTAAGGTCCTTCCTCCCCCAGGGCCTGGGCTGCCTCATGTCTCCCCTTTGGAAGCTGCGGGTCTCTGGTCAAGGCCAGCACCCCTCGGCAAGCTCTGCCCAGCACCTTGTGTCCAGCGATACCTGAAAACAGCATGGTGGCAGAGAGGATGGGTCTGCACCCTGCCGTCAATGAGAAATAAAGAAAAAAGCCATGAAAATAAAATTACTCAAATTTGAGTATAAAATCAAGACAGTCTCAAGCAATTCCTATTGCCCTTATATTTTCCGTTTCTTCATTCTTCTTCTCAGGATTGCAGCTTTAAAATGTAAACTCCCGAGAGAAATTGTAGTGATCTGACCCCGTTTCTGAACTGGATGGTAATTTGTGCTGTTGGGCTGTCAGTCAAGTTATGACGCATTTTTGCATAGAAAGAAGGATATGTCATCATTTCCCGATGACCTAATATTTTAATTTTACACGTAAGCAAAAAAGTAGTTATCACAGATGGGGTGCTTTCTAATACATTTCCCAAGTAAGTATTCTGTGGTCTTTAATTTTAGCTGACGAGATACCCTGGGCTTTGGATCCTGGGAGGATATTAAACATTGTTTCGTGCACTGTGCTTCTAAAGATATAAATCAGTCCAAAGAGTTAGGGCTTTGGTACTGGCGTGGAAAACGGGAGCATCAACGTCCCCAAGTAACAGGCTGTGAGGAGGTGACAGCCACCAGGAAGTAGCACACCGCGGACTTCGCCGGGGTTCTAGCGGGAACTTCTTTGGAAAGATTCTGACAAGACTGACATCGAATGAACACTATTTAAAAATAACTCTTCTTCCTGGTTTCGCATCTTTCCTCATGCCACTAGGAAAGGGAACCATCTGGATGGAGAATGTGAGCGTTCGCCACAGAGGCCGCGCCACTTCCGGAGTAGGCCCCGTGACGTCACTTTTAATCTTTGTGCTTAATTATTAATTGCTCTGCTGGTTTGCCTTTGCTGTCTGGCGGTGTTGTTATGGAGCCTGCACGGCCTGCTGCTTTTCACCGGGAAGCTTGCATTTTTCTTTTCTTTCTTTCTCTTTCTCTCTTTCTTCCCTTCTTGTTTCCTTCTTTCCCAAGACTAAGCTCAGCTCAGTTGGAGAACAGCCTGAGATGCCTTGCAGTGGCGTGAGCATAATTGCTTTTTCTTAATCTTCACACATAGATCCGTAATTCAGAAACCCGGGAGCCGTCCCCACAGCCCTGTTGTCCTTTGTGTTGAAAACGCACGCGGCAGGCTGTTTATTTACAAGGCCTAAACACACGTCTTTATGGCTTTCTCCTGTCACCATGAATCACCAGCTAGAGGGTGTCCTTTGTTGGTTTTGGTAAAACTCGAATGAAGCCAGCAGGAGCGCTCAGAGCGCACTGTCCAGAGTGTGAAGTGCCTCGATGACAGGTCATGCTGTTCTCGTTAGAGCCCAGACGCCAACCTTCGCTTTGCTTCCTGACCCTGGTCCTCCACTGTCAAGGTGGTTTTATTTCTACAAATTTCCCTCCTGCTGGCCTCGTCAGCGATCCACCATAAACACGAGACAAATCCCCGTCATCTGTACATGGTTAGGGCAGGGTCTGTGGTGCTGCTCACCGCGACGCGAATGATAGTTTCAGCTTCGTCTAAGGAGTCAGTTCGCGAACACGCTTCCCCGGCCACCCTCCACGTTAGCACCAGACTCTGGACCACAGCGCCTCGAGCGGAGCGTCCCGAGGTGCCCTCTCACAGCACTGGCGAGATGCCGAGCCAGCGTCCAGAGGTTCTGAGCAGGGACACCCAGTTTAGCAAGGGCACACCTGCGGCAAGAGCTCCCTACACAGCAGTGGAGCGGGGCTCGGGTTCCGACTCCTGACCCGCATTAGACTGTTCAAGAATAATCTCAAAAGTGACTGCGCCGTGCGGGCAGCCATGCGCGGGTGCCAAAGCCGTCCCCACGCTGCCGACCAGCGCAGGGCAGGGCCATGCACCTGGCTGGCCTCCCTGGTAGCAGCTCGGGTTCCCTCTGCTGCTTGATGGTGTGCTGCTCGTCCCCACCCTCCACAATTAAACGCAGGAGGCAAAGATTTCGTGCATACTTTCATGGGTAGATATTCTATAGGGTTCTTAATAACCGTGAAAACCTCTAGTAATCACTTCCGGAGCGCGACCAACTGCCAGGCACTTTCCGTGACTTTACGCACTCCCGACTCGCGCTGCAGGTGTAGAGGTGATGCGAAGCTGTCTGTCCTGGCCGAGCAGCTTACAGGGGTCTAAGAACTGCGAGTGGCAGATGAGGGATTACGGGCAGGCTGCCGGACTCGAGGCTACGGCCCTCGCTTTCCCCCACAGGGTGCTGGCCCTCGGAGAACTCGGATCAGAAGTGCTCTTCAAGGGACCAGCAGTTAGCGTAATGACTATGTTGCTGGACTCCCACGTAGTCGACCGCGGTTCGCGTCCCGGACCCAGTGGCTTAAAACTCACGCCAGGCGTGTGTGCGTGCCCAAGATCCCGAGAGGAGAATGGAGAAGGGATTGCGGCGTGACCATCCCCCCTGGGGGGTGATTTCTCGCTTTCTGCCTCTCTGTCTCTCTCTGTCTGTCTGGCAAGTGCACGTGCCCTATAGTGAAAACCTCTCCAAAAAATAAAACTTAAATAAAAAGAAAAGAAATGCTCTTCCAGGGAGCCCCCGGGGGCAGTCTCCCAGTGCGAGGTCTGGAAAGAGCTCACGTGGCACTTGTGCGCCCCCAGAGCCCCCACGACTGTGTCAGCCTCACTTCCAGCGGCGTCCTTCGCAGCGTCCTGCACCTTGGCGACCTGGACGTCGCCAGGCTCCCGGCACCTCCGCTACTCTTCCCAGGGAAAATGTCTTTCCCGCCTAGAGCGGGCTGCCTTCTGGACTTGGGGCTTCACTACTGCTTCGGCACCTTGCTGGGTCAAGGGCAGGTTCGGGGCTGCTGTGCCAGCTGGCGGGCCTGCCCGACACCAGGATTCTGTCGGGCTCAGCCCGCTCTGGTCCCAGCTGTCCTGCCCGCAGTGCTCGATGGCCGAGTCCGCGGAGTGGCCTCAGGGTTTATCTTTTCTCTGTTCTTCAGCTTGTGCAGAAGCTGGGTGGAAGGAGGGGCCAGGGACTGGGGGCTCACTGCGGCTCCAGCATGGCTGTCCCCTTGAACGTCCTCCTACCAAGGCGGTTAGACAGGCTAGACTTTCGCAAAAGCCTGTGCGGCGTTTCCTTGGGGACAGCCACGCGTGGGAGGTGTCTCTCTGTCCCTCAGCCTGCAGATGCCAGCTCTCTCGGCCTGCCCGCTCGTGCACGCACTCGTGTTGGAAGGACCAAGTCATGTCCCGCGACTGTCCCTGTACTGGCGGTGACAGCAGTGAGCCCTCGAGGTCCGGTCCTTGGCTTTCTCCACCCGCTCACCGAGCAGCGTGGGCCTGGATTGAAAGGCGTGATGGTGGAATGAGGGGCAAACGGAGGGCAGGGCCGTGCTGGGCACAGCGGGCGCCCGCTCCAGCTGCGTGGCCTCAGGCCTCGGTTGGGCTGTTTCTGAAACTTGTCAGCTTTGTCCAAGCTCCTAAGTCACGTGATCAATGGCTTTTTGGCTGATACTTGGAGAAGGGGGAGAGTCATGTGAACAGGCTGGCTGGCTGCGGAGAGGGTGTGGAGGGAAGGGCACCCTTCAGGAAATGGGAGTGCGGGCAGACCCAGAGCTGGGCAGAAAGCAGGGCCGCCCGGGCCGTGCCTGGGCCCTGTGAGGGGGCAGGGCACCAGCTCTGGGACGCACTTGTGGGGCGGGGTTTCTGTTTTGTTTCAATCAGAGTGAAGGCTCAGCGTTTCCCGGGAGCCCGGGCGGAGTGCGGCATTGGGGGCTAGGGACGTGGAGACCGGGTTCAGCACAGTCCCTGGCCAAGGTCACTGCGCTACTGAGTGGCAGTGGGAATCGCCTGACCCCCAAGTCCCCTCTTGCTGTGACAGCTCCTGCCATGTGTGGAGGCCACACAGTCACCATGCAGGCTGCCTGCCCGCTCTGCCTGGTCCTCACAGCAGCCCCGGGCTGGTCTGCCCCCTCCTCTCACGGCAGAGGCATCAGAAAGCAGGACAGAGTTCACGGAGCTGGGGTGGGCCGTGGCCAGGATCTGAACCCAGGTTTCCCCTCCCTAGAGCTCACGTTTCTTTTTCTTTTTGGGGGGAGGGGTAGGTTTTTGCTATAGGACGCATGCGCTCGCCAGAAAGACAGAGAGAGGCAGAAAGACAGAAAGTGAGAAATCACCCCCCAGGGGGCTGGCCACGTTGCAATCCCTTCTCCTCCATTCTCCTCTTGGGGTCTTGGGCACACACGCACATGCACCAGTGTGAGTTTAAGCCCCTGGGTCCAGGACTCGAACCATGGTCCAGCGACATGAGAGTCCAGCGACATAGCCATTACACTAACTGCTGGTCCTAAGCTCACATTTCTTAACTGCAATCTAGAACTTCCAACTATGATAAAGATTTTTGGCTATGTGCTGGGCATCGTGGAGGAAGAAGTGGTACAAAATAAGTGGATTTTCAGAAGAACTGGAGTTGAAGGACCGTGAAAAATGATTGTGGAAAACCGACTTTAAGCTTTAGCGTACATTCACATGTGGCTATTACTTGCACAGAATTTATAAATGTAAATTGAGTTAGAAAAAATGGGCAGTGCTGAGAAATAGTTTTGGTTTGTTACGCGGCAGAGCCCAGACCATGAGCAGAAACCAGGCCAGGTTTGGAAAAGAAGTTCTGGGCTGGCAGCTAAGGAGGTGGCTCAGATTACTGGCCAGGCCCAGCCTGGCGCCAGAGTCGGCATGCCACGAGGCTGCAGGCTGGAAGCCACAGGGCCAGCTATGGTTCGGATCCCTGGACCATCGACCCGACAGATGCCAGTGTGAGTACCCCAGTCCTGACGGGCCGGAAGACTGGGAGGATCGAGGCGCCCCCGACCTCAGACAGGGGGCTTCTTGCTCTCATGCTCACACGCTCTGTAACGACGGAAGTGAAAGGACCCTCAGTAACAGAGCCGTAGTGAGCATATTCCGGTCCATTCAGAGAACAGGAGGTACACTTCCACTTCCTGAGGAGCAGGGCCTTTCCTTTCCCTCCCTCCTCCCCTCCCTCCTTCCCTTCTTCCTGTCTGTCTCCCCTCCCTCTCTCTGTCACCCAGGAGCACACACGTTACCTACTAGAGGCATGTAGTGTGTAGGTTTGCTTGAGGAGACTGACGAGCAGGGAGTAAATGAGATGTAAGCTACTCAAGAGCTTTGCTTCCGTGAATTTTGAGACTTCCCGGGTCACGAGGGTGTCGGAAGATGTCAGAGTGGATTCCTTCCTTGTGGGGAAGAGTGGAGTGCTTGAACGATGCATGCAGGGGACAGAGACAGCCGGGTAACCTCAGAAGACCGAGGTGGCCTCAGTTTGCCATGGGGCGTGATGTCCAGCACCCCCACACTGCCCGGAGCCCTAGTCTCCAATCCTTGCTGGCCTGAGCAGAGAGCCCTGAGCTCTAGAAGCACTCTCTCTCTGTCCGACCCGTCTTCTGACACGTTGTCACCAACAGGAGGTGCAGAGCAGGCCTCCTCTCATGGGCCGAGACGCGTGTCTGGGTACACCACGGGATGGGGAGAGCCGAACGAGCCATGGTGCTTCCGTGGGCTGCCGCATGCTGCCGGCTACTGCCTTCCAGGCAAACCGCGGTGCCCTCTGGGGTTCGGAGGGCAGCCCCACAGGTCCCTGGCGGGCCTGGGACTCCCGGGTGCGGAAGAAGACGCCGTGAGACCCCGTCCTCTGGAGCATGTGCGACAATCCTTTCCCTGACGCTTCGGGTCCCATTTGCCCACGCTTTCCCGAAGACGGGGAGCTGAGCCCCGGTCTCGAGAACCAGGACTTGTCAGCAGACATTTTAGTTAAAATGCCGTCAGAAAGCGCGTGGCCGGGTCTGCTCCCCGGCTGGACAGTCGCACCGGCATTTCTTTGAGAGACTCCTTATCGTCCTGAGGTTGGCCCCCAGTCCTTCCGATGGTCAGCCCGGTCACCAGCAATTCTGTCACAATATCAAGATGCTGTGTTGACTGTTTCCACCGAGGCGGCCACTGGGCAATCAGGCCATGGGGGCGAGGCGGCTGGCACCAGTGGGAGGGAGCAGGGGTCAGCAGCTGGTGCCACGTGGCCAAGCACCCCGCTCGCCCACGTGCTCTGAGAGCCGAGACGGCAGCGTCACTAAAGCCCATCTCAGGGAGGCGACGCCCACCGTCCCTTTCCAGCCTCGGTCCCCACCGTGCGCCTTTCACTACTTCAGCTGAGAGCAGAGTGCGCGGGGCGCAGTCACTCGCGGGGCCACAGCCGGCCTTCCTGGAGCTCTCGTGCGTTACCCTGCTTTCACTCATCCGCAGATGTTACCGAGTTTATTAGGTACTGTAGAACACTCTCGTTTTCAACCCATTGGGCATAGTCTTGCTTTGAGGCGTTGGGAAGGAGCTGACACCCCCTCCAGGTCACTGGCAAGCTCTCAGCATCCTCGTCTCAGAAAGCTCTGCCTCCTTGGCCGCCTAGCCCAGGGTTCCGAGAGCTGGAACTTACAATCCCACTTGGGTGTGTTAGAGATGGTTCTTCTAACCTGTAACATTTGCAGGGGACTAGGAATTCTAAATAGAAATAAAAGCACTTTAAAAAATCTGGATCTTCCAAATCCAAATTTCAGGACAAAAATGTAAAGTTAGGGCATAGTTTGGGTTAGTACAATATTGTTAATTATATGAATTTTAAGAGATACTACTTTGTTACAATTTTTATTAAAGTATTTAATACTTTTCATAAAATAGGTACTAAGTCTTTCGATAACACAGTCTAGGCTTAGTGCTACGTTAATAGAGAGGTAACCAAGTTTGGACTTCATTATTTCTGACCAGTGTCACTTAAAAGCAAGAAGCCCTTATGTTGGCTGCTTTTTCATTCTCAGTTTCCCCAAATTCCCACATCTTCCTTCATACGTAAAGCCAGGTGTAACCAGTACCTACTGCGTGAGCTGTGAGGCTGGGTAGGACCCTGGGAGGTACTTTGGTTTGTACACGATATCTAGACTACCGAGTGAGGCCGACCTGCGCCCACGGTGGTGCTCCGCTGGGCTAACGTCCTGAGCCTGGCTCGCAAACTGTGAGACCTCCTAAAAGCCTAAGCACACATGGCTAATACGATATTTTACATATTTTTTTAAAAAGCTACTAAGCTAATAATTTGCAAGTTGTGGCTTTGATGAAATATTCTATTTTTCTTATACATTAATAATTTGCTTATTTGTTCTTCTGTTCAAAAATAATTTAAATTTCCATTAGATAAAAATAATAATTTGTAAAA
>NW_006199647.1:1859213-1869648 GCF_000334495.1 Tupaia belangeri chinensis
ATGCCGAGAAATATGACAAAATTGCACATTTGTAACTAGATAGATAAGTATCCTTTGATTCTGTTCTGACCCACTTTTGAAAAAACCCTGTTTCCACTTAATGCATGAAAACACATACTTCCATAGAGGAGGAGTAAATTCTTAAAATGGTTTTTAATTAGTGTGTGGAACAAACCACATCGACTTGTGAGTGGACGAGGATACATTTTATACTCTTTCCAAAAGTCACATTTAATATAAAAATACATCCCGGGTGGGCTTCCAGCTATGTAACAGGTATTTCCACGCATTTTAAGATCATGTCCTTCATCATGTGCTTGCTAATGCGAGCTTGAGTGATGGTGCTCGGCAGGATATCGGGCAGGAAGTCCGGCCTGTCTCGCTCCGGCATGCTGCGCAGCACCGTCCAGAGTCGGCGTGCACGTAAAGGGACCAGGCAGCCAGGAGGGCGGCATCTGCATTAGTGTCAAAGCCGATAGTGTGTGAGCCGAACATTTCAAATCATGTTTGCTCTGAAAACCTTCGACCTATTAGGACAGGCAGATAGCAACTTTGCTCACAGGTTGCCCTCAAAATAAGTCGTGAGTTTTAGGGCTAAGCCAGGCTGGCATGCCAAAGGGGTGCTGTTGATCTTTTCTACTCACTCGGGATTAATCGTGATCTGGGGCACTGCGTAAACAGGCTCTCGCTGTGCTTCGGCTTCTCCGCAGCTAAACATTAATCCTTCTTAAGGCTCTCAGTCAACTTTTAGTCCTTAGCAGAATTTACCTTAATCTCTGGGTAGTAAGTTAACTGATTTACAAAACATAATCCATGAGCCCAGAATCTTAAGGATGTGTGAACAGCAGCAGGCCTGCCCTCCAGAACATTCTTCAGCCACGGCCGGTGAGGGAGATGACCACTGCGGACTTTGGAATCTGGTTATTTTGTTGCGTTTTAATGTAAGGGCCCACAGTGAACTCGTTTGTTGGGGACTCTGTGTGTGGTTACAATTTGTAATTTTCTAAGTATCACTAATAGGAGCCAACTACTTTTCTGCTTTGTATTTTTCCCTCCTTAGTCTTTGTGAGTAATGGAGTCAGTCATCTGAATTAATGGCAGCTCTTTCTCCACGCCTAGGTACCATTTTATTCGATTTTATTTCCTAATTACTTAAACATGTGCATTGCGATCGCGGGGACTCCCGGTGCCGTCTGGTTTGAGTCTTCCAGGCAGTGGTGATGACAGCCTGCCATGGCGTTACATTGTCGTTGCGTTTGGAAAACCGTGCGTGGAGCTCGGGTTTTAAATCTGGAACGCACTCGGCTGCCGAGGTCTCTGCAGGTGCCGGGGTCTCCGCAGGTGCCGGGGTCTCCGCAGGTCCCGTCCTCCCCTCTAGCCAGGTAGGTGCTCACATTTGCCGAGGTGCTCTAGCCCTTCTGTTACGCGTTCCCTCACGTCACTGAAGTGGCATTTGTCAAGCCTCTGCAGATGGACAGGTGACGAGGGCACAGCGTACCGGTCTGCGGCTTCCCTCGAGTCCAGCTGCCGCTTCCCCTGAGCCCCCTAATGCTCCAGGCACGCCCCTCGCACCTCAAGGTCTGCGGGTTCGGTGGGGCCCGGGACAGCCGCCGATGCACTGCTGTCCCTTTTGCCTCTTCCTGGTGGCCTGCGGCCAGCGGCCAGGCTGCGCACCAGGGCATGGACGGGGAAGCAGCCTTGCTTCTGTGTGAGTGCTCCCTGCCTTTATTCTGCACTTAGCGCCTGCTCTTCCTTAAGCTAGCCCCTGCGCGTTTCCGTCAGGCCACGCGTGCTTCTGGCATGCCGTGCGGGGGTATGCACCCTTCCTGCGCTCTGCGTGCCCTGCCCCCGGGAAGAGGATGCCGACGACCTGGGCAGAGGCAGAGACCTGTGGGGATGCTTGTGGCCAGGTGTGCCGTGAGGGTGTTAAACAGCCTTTGAACACTCACAGGATTGTTTCACACAAAGATTGTCCTATGTGGGGGGGAAGCGTGGGGAAAGAAAGCTCAAACCCTGGGAGCTCAAACTCTGCAGGTTCGAGACCGACCGGCGCAGGACCATGGTTCCAAGGGTAAGCGTGCGGGCGGGGCCGAGCCTGCTCCTGGGAGCCCCGTCGAATGGTTCAGGACATTGGAGTTTCCTGTGCGAAATAGAGAGGTCCCGTGCACTGTCCACACACCCCACCTATGCTCGGCGGGGACTCTCCACTTGGCCTCCACACCAAGGAACAGGGTCATTACCCAGCCTCGGCCAAGCCGGCTGGAGAGCCAGTGGAGAGCCAGGTCTGGCCTCCCGCCGCCGGCAGTAGCAGTCCCATGGGGCAGCCGTGGGGTCACAGGGCTCCAGGGACAGGGGGCCGGGCTGGCCAGAGCTCGTGGGACGCATGCAGAGCTGAGGGCTGCTCTTGGTGAGCTCTACGTCCTCCTGGCTCAGGATCTTGGGTGGACAGCCGGGAGCACGGCACACCGAGACTCCTGACCCTGCGGGGCTGCGTTCTGGGAGCATGGGGCGGGCGGACAGGGGACGCCCCGAGAGGTGCAGAAGTGATTTGTGCTTGGAGGGTGAGACTTCCCGACCTGGGAAAGAATAAGGAGCCGGGGCAGGAGGATGAGGGCAGTCTCCATGGGTGTCAGCCAGGTTTGGTGCAAGACCTGGGCGGGACTCCCAGGAGAGAGATCCGGGCTGTCAGGGAGGGGTGCTGGCCGCGGGGAAGGCCCGAAGGATGGCCCAGCCCATGCCAAAATTTTCTGGAAAGGAAGTGGCCGAGGTGGGAGCAGATCGGGCAACGGTCAGGGTGGGAGGGAGGTGGCCGGGGACCCAGCACAGGGCCAGGACTTCAGCTTCTAGTCACTAACGGAGAAAGATGTCATACCTGGTTCTGGGACGACACGGTCTGACTATGCTCCTAGAAGGCCCCGTGGCTTCCTCCTTGAGAACGACCCACAAAGCAAGAACCGTGAACCCGTGGGGGGGGGGGGCGAAACCTGCATGGGGGGGGGGGGGCGAAACCTGCATGCCTGCCAGCTATAGGGGAACGCCGCGGGTGCTACACCTGAGCTTTGTGGCAGCCAAACCTGAGCTTCAGACGTCAAAGTCTATTCTCGACTGTCTGAGAACATCGTTTAGAGCTGCCGTAATTATATACCTGCTATTCTCCATGTTCCGATTTGGGGTGAGCCGTAATGGTGAAGGGCACGTGCCTGTCCCGCCCTGGCACTCCCTTCCAGGGCCTCTCATTCAGGGGTCCCTCCCGGCCCCACTCTACCCCTGCCCACCGCTGACAACGCCCGCAGCTCAGGGCTTTGAACAGCAACGTCTTCTTCCTTGGCTCTGGGGCCGGGCGTCCTGTACCAGGTGTGAGAGGGAGGCGCTCGGGGGAGCCCGGCCTGGCCTCCCCAGCCTCCGGTGGCTTGGGCTTTCTCTGGCCGTGGCTGTGTGCTGTCTCCGCGTGGCCTGTGTCTCTGCGCTCGCCCTCTGCTGTCAGTCGAGGCCCTTACCACGCACTGTCCACCGCCCTTCCCACAACCACCTGAGGCCACGTCGCCTCTCCCTTCAGCCAGGACCCTTTACTCCAGGTAAGAGTTGTCCACAGGTTCTGGGGTTCAGGGCAGGGACACGCTTTGGGGGGCCACCGCTGCAGCTGCCATGGGTTCACCGGGTCTTCCAGGTGGCAGCCAGTGGGCCGGCCCCTGGTTCCCACTCTGAGCAGCACAGGGACGGCTGCCCAGTCTCCCGGCCTGCATGAGTGTGCTCTGCCCGCGCTCTGCTCTGCTGCCTCGCCCGGTCACAGAGCGAAGGCCCCGCGGCCCAGGCATGACCTTTTGGGGTGTGACTTACCGTGCGAACACTTCTGCATCACTGTCCTCCTGGCCCAGCCCACACGTGAGGACTCAGGAAATAACCAGGTGATTTTTAAGGCCAAAACATCAACCCGAGGTCAGCAGGTGGAGCGGTGGCTATGCTCCTGGACTCCCACATGTGGTTCAAGTCCCAGACATGACAGCTTGAAATTCACGGTGGGAGCGTGTGTGTGTGTGCCCAAAGTCCCAGGAGACGAGTGGAGGAGAAGGAATTGCAGTGTGGCCACCCCTCCTGGGGGTGATTTCTCACTTCCCTTCTCACTGTCTCTGTGTCTCTCCGGCGAGTGCGCATGCCCTGTGGCAAAACCTTGAAGAACAAATTGGCCTAGGCTCTGCTGGGCTGGTCTTGCCGGTCTGGCTGGTGGGTGGGCTGGGCCGGAGTGGGGGGACACAGTCCAGCTCACATGCCGAGCTGTCACCTGCTGGTGTCTCTGTCTCTGCCGGTCTCTTATCTCAAGGAGGGCCGTCTCAGCCTCTTACCTGGTGGCAGCACCTGGGGGGGTGAGGACAACGTGACCAGGTCAGGTCTGGGTGTGAGGCTCGTCAGCACTACCTCCAGGGCCTCCTGCTGACTGGGCCCGGGCACGAGGTCAGTGCAGTGGGCTGGGCAGCCCCTCCTCTGCCTGCTCCGGAGCCCTCCTCTGCAGGACGCTCACAGTCCACTCCACTCCCCGGTGCCCTGGGTTCCCAGTGGCAGCGCCTGGCTGGGTGGGCTGGGGACTGCCCAGGACGGTGGCCGTGGCTGTCTGTCCGCAGGGGCTCAGGCTCGGAAGCCCGCTGTGCAGGCTTACCTCACGTCCTCCACCCCCCACTCGAAGTAAGGAAGCGGTGGCGTCCTCCCGCTGCCTGGAGTCGCGGTTGTTCTTTAACCGGCTTAGAACTCGTGTGAATAGGGGCATCTGTGGGCAGCCGTAGCTCAGTGCTGACGCAGGCGCTAAACGACCAGCCAGGTCCTGGGGCTCGGGCCGCTCAGCTCGCAGCCGGGTGGTCTTTCCGCGGATCGCCTCGGTAGTGACACCCCAGGCACACACAGCGCGAGGCCTTTGACTCAAATCGAGTGTTCCGTGGGGTTCAGGAATTACTCTGGAAAGGTAGTAAAGAGAACTGGAGAACACGGGGTGCCGATCAGCGTAGACTCCTGAGAGGAGGGTCTGAGTGGAACGACACATTTAGCACGTGTTACCCGTGCTGCGGAAGCACACGCGGGGCGACGGCCGTGGGGAAACGTGCAGGGACTCGCTGGCAGTCCACGGTGTGGGGACGCCACCCTGCAGGGCGCAGCCACCCAGGGCCTGCCGTAGGCCTCGGCCATCTCCTCACCCACGCAGGCTCTCGGACCACGCTGCTGGTTCAGACGAGGTCACCGTTTCAGGCTGACCTAGAGCAGCCGGGTGGGACTTGGTCATACACTGGGCTGCCATTCCGGACCACGCCTGGCAATGCCTACACTGCCTGGAGTGGCCGCTCTGAGTCCCCGCGGATGTGCCTGTCACGTTGCTGACTACTCAGGCACGGATTCGTCCCTTTCAGACTTTGGTTATCCAAGGATTACACCTTCGGGAATAAAAAAGAAGAACACCTTTTCTACCCTGTTGCCAGGCATGGCGGTGGCCATTGTGACACGTGACGGCATGCCTTGTTTTCCGTGCGTCTCGCTCAGACATGAGGCCTCACGAGCCTGGCAGATTTGCAGCAAATCCGCGGGGCCTGAGGGAGCATGAAGGGAGCAGTAATGACTTCAGGACGGCCTGCTCCTCACTCTGCTTACTGCTGCCGGCGTGATGGTTTCTGCATCAGAAATCTTCCAATAAAACCATGCAGCAAACAAGCCTTTCGATATACGAATTTAAGAATGTGAAGCACTTGGGTGCCACACGCGTGTGCGCACGTAAACCTGTCTGCCACTCGCTGAATGATTGAATGGCTCGGTCTGAGCCGCTCGCCAGATTAGAAAGCGCTGTCCTGGAGGCAAAGGTCACGAGTTCAGAGTCCAGGGGGGTCAGAGTTTCGCGTGGCCGAGGCCCTGACTGCAAAGCCGGGCTCGCCGCCCTGACCACAGGCCCAGGCACCTTCCCGTGGCCTGTGGCGTGGTGGTGCACACCCGAACGTGGACCCAGCTACAGGCGACTCAGCACAGCTCGGAGAGGCCCCTGGGTGATTGTCCCTGCGTACGTGGTGACGTCAGAGGGAAGGAGAGCTGGAACGCGATGTCGGCTTTGGCCGGCAGACGCGAATGGCTGGTCTGGAGACTCCATCCTCAGAGAGCGTTGTCAGCTCAAAGCAGCCGGGCGACGGAGCGGAGCGGCCCTTGAGAAAGAGCCTCACAACATCCTGCTGTCAGCCCGCCTCCTCCTTCTTACGCATCTCTTCAAATTATGTTTGATGTTGGGAACCAGCAGTTAGCGTAATGGCTATGTCGCTGGACTCCCACGTAGTCGACCGCGGTTCGTGTCCCGGACCCGGTGGCTTAAAACTCACGCCGGGCGCATGTGCGTGCGTGCCCAAGATCCCGAGAGGAGAATGGAGGAGAAGGGATTGCGGCGTGACCATCCCCCCTGGGGGGCGATTTCTCGCTTTCTGTCTCTATGTCTCTCTCTGTCTGTCTGGCGAGCGCACGCGCCCTACAGTGAAAATCTCTCAAAAAAAAAAATTACGTTTGATGTTGAAAATCTACCTGGAACCTTTTCTCAGGGTCCACGCACCCTCGACGTTGGAAGCCAGCGTGGTGCCCTGGAAGTGCCAGGGCGTGGGGAGCGGCAGGCGACGGCGCATCAGCTGGGGTGGTTACACCAACCCAGTGCAGATGAATAAGCGCATGCACCTCAAAGTGGCTCTGGCTTCTGAATTAGCAATTTCGAACATTTCCTCAAAGCCGTGGAATTCGTTTTGTATGCTGGCATGTTTCCTAGCTGCTGGGTGTGGGGTTCAAGTCCAGAGGTCAGCTATGTGAGACCCGGCTCCCGTAGCCACCAGGACACGGGCTGGGCCCCCACGAGCCAGCTCCGACTGTGCGAAAGCACCACACAATGTTTGCTCCGCTGAACGCTCGTTAGAGGACTGAGTGCTGGCCTCTGCGAGTTCCCTGTGAGCTGACATGTCTTTTTGGGGGCTCAGGGTGAGGCTAAGTGCAGTGCGAGGGACTGTCCCTGGTACCAGGATGGCCAGCAGCCTGGCCAGCTGCCCCTCAGGTCGAGGTCTGTAGCCCGAGGTGCTCACACTGAGCAGGACCACCTCATCCTAGTGGGACAGGATTGGACTCTTCAAAAACTGGGAGTAAAAATTTTTTTTTTGGAGAGGTTTTTGCTATAGGGCGAGTGCGCTCGCCAGACAGAGACATAGAGACAGAGAGCGAGAAATCATCCCCCAGGGGGGATGGCCATGCCACAATCCTTTCTGCTCCATTCTCCTCCTGGGATCTTGGGCACGCACGCACATGCACCCAGCATGAGTTTAAGGCCCCGGGTCTGGGACGTGAATCGCGGTCGACTACGTGGGAGTCCAGCAACATAGCCATTACGCTAACTGCTGGTTCCTGATTTAAAAGTTTTTTAAAAAACCTGCAACCTGGACATCTCTCTCTCAAGCGTCCTGAGGACATTCAGCTTGCAAACGCTTTTCAGTAGGAGGGCTTGCTCTCCATTCCCGTTCACTGCCCGTCCTTGAGTGAGTTTAGTCCACGTGGCACGTACAGGCCAGGACCTGGGAAACGCAAGGATGTCGCGGCGGTGGCTGACAGTCACTGTGTTACCGACACGCAGAGCCATGGAACCCGGGCTTACGGGGGTCGAGGGATTGCTCTCGGGTAACAAGGGAAGAGCCCAGGAGCTCCTCACAGTTCTGGCTTCCGCATGCACTTGGGGCCTGGTCCACACTGTCTATAGGGCGCGTGCGCTCGCCAGACAGAGACATAGAGACAGAGAGCGAGAAATCATCCCCCAGGGGGGATGGCCATGCCACAATCCTTTCTGCTCCATTCTCCTCCTGGGATCTTGGGCACGCACGCACATGCACCCAGCATGAGTTTAAGGCCCCGGGTCTGGGACGTGAATCGCGGTCGACTACGTGGGAGTCCAGCAACATAGCCATTACGCTAACTGCTGGTTCCTGATTTAAAAGTTTTTTAAAAAACCTGCAACCTGGACATCTCTCTCTCAAGCGTCCTGAGGACATTCAGCTTGCAAACGCTTTTCAGTAGGAGGGCTTGCTCTCCATTCCCGTTCACTGCCCGTCCTTGAGTGAGTTTAGTCCACGTGGCACGTACAGGCCAGGACCTGGGAAACGCAAGGATGTCGCGGCGGTGGCTGACAGTCACTGTGTTACCGACACGCAGAGCCATGGAACCCGGGCTTACGGGGGTCGAGGGATTGCTCTCGGGTAACAAGGGAAGAGCCCAGGAGCTCCTCACAGTTCTGGCTTCCGCATGCACTTGGGGCCTGGTCCACACTGTCCTCGTGGAATCTGCTCCTTTCTGCAGGGTTATCCCAGTTCTATGTTATTTTAGTCATCATAACTTTTATTTTGTGACGTTTGACCCCAGCAGTCTTGTTATATGCGGAACGTTTATATCAGCATGTCGTACTTTGGAGAGACAGAGGTCCTTTACAAGAATCTCCCTCCAGAGGGGACCGGGGGCCTGACAGTAATGAGAACGTGTTTGGGGTCCAGGGTCACCCCTCCCGTGGCGGAGTACTGTTAACATGTACAGAGAGGCTTGGGGCTGCTCAGAGCACAGCGGGATCAGCCGCGGACGGAAGCCCACGGAGTCTGAGCCTCCTGGACGTTGGACCCCGATAAAGGACGCTGGCCCGTCTCCAAGGGGACGCTGTTCGTTTTGCAGATCAATGCCACATCGCATCCCAGGGGAGGGGCAGGGAAGCATGGCAGAGGTGACCTGAGCTGGGCCATCAATGACAAGCACTGCGCACAGCCCAGGCGTGCCCCGTGAGAACCCCGAATGCGATGGGTGGGGCACAGGTCACAGACCGTCAGGGGCTCCCGAAGTCTATGGCAGAACAGGTTTGGGTAGGGGACCTTCTGCCAAGTATGGGGATGTCCCTCAGACCCGCGAACACCGCCTGACCGGTTGGATGCCAGTTGCTCTGACAGCCTACTGTTTGAGGACAGTTCGCTGTGTGTGCGGGTACCTGCTAACAGGGCTGTTTCCAGTAGCCGGACACAGGATTCATCACCAGGGGGGAGATCGGGTCATCTCCGCATTTTCTGGAGAGTAACTCCAAATTTTGGGGAAAAGTCTCCAAATCTTCTCCGAAACATAAAGCCTACTTACGTGTTAGCTCTCCATTGCCACGTCCCAAGCGCTACTGACATACGCAAAACAGTAGCTCACTGCAGTCCCAGAGTGCACCACTAACGGACCCGCGTGGTCCACTTCCTACCCCACGCAGTACTAAACGCAGACCAGGACGGCAGGCGGGCGCTCACGGGGAAGCCGAGTCCAAGCCCGCAGGTCTGGATCTTGTACTCACTTGACACCCTTTCTCGGATGTTTCCAAGACACCTCAGAGTCAGCCCTGGAGACAGAGCTCGTGCCCCGCCCAGCCCGGCTATCTCTCAGCTCGTCTGTCCGGGGAGGGAGGAGCGTCCGCCCTGACTGCGCGCAGGAGTGGAGAGGCCGCCCTGCCCACCTCTGCTTCTGCCCCTCCTGTTCACTCCATCACATGGCTGTGCAGATTCACCCCTGCAGTGTCTCAAACCTGCCGGCACCCTCTGCCCACTCCTGCATCAGTCCAGGAGGGTCCAGGAGGGCCCGGGGGGTCCAGGAGGGTCCAGGCGACATTTCAGGCCTCGCGGCTGGGTCTGATTGACCTGTGCACTCCACCTCCTCCAGGGCACACACGACCGCAGAGCCACCTTGCCGGGGTGGACGCACTGCGACCCCGTCTCTGTCGTTTCAGTCTGCAGGTACACGTCTCTCAGGGAGGAGCCTTACCCAGAGCCACCAGACACCACTGCTCTGCCCTCAGTCTTGCGGTCCCTCTTCCTCCCTCTGTGACAGGCGAATGGCACCTCTTCCTCGGCAGCTCAGACCTCTGTGTCCAGGGCCTGGCACAGACTCTCCGCCCGGGCCCTCTCTCTTCCTGCCAGGTTCGCTCCTGCTCTGCTTTGATGTCCTGGCTGCACCAGGTCCTCGGGAAACAAGGCCTGGCCTTCCCCTCTCCGAGACTTTCCGGGTGCCACCTCAGTTTCCAGCTGGCCCGGCTGCTCCTGGCCATGGTGGCTACAGCCTCCCCCCGCTCCCCAGCCCCACGGCCTGCGGACTTGCCAGACCAGGCACGGGGGTGTCCCTCCGTCAGCATGTCTCTATGCAATGAGGAGCATTCTGGGTGACTAGCAGTTGTCTGGTGTTTATTGAGAAAATGAGTGAGTACACGACCACCTACACCCTCCATGGGCTTCCAGCTACCTGTGCTGTAATATCTCTCATCTGTAAGATGGAAGAAGCCTTAATATTCTTAAAGGTTATTTCCAATTTTTTCTCCTAATACCTCCTAAAATATGTCTAGTTTGAAATTCAGTATTTGGATTAGTTTGGAGAAGCCATTCATTGTTAACTC
>NW_006199647.1:1870388-1880994 GCF_000334495.1 Tupaia belangeri chinensis
GAAAATGGGAGAATGTTTCACTCCGTATGGTGGAGTGTTTGCGTGGCCCTGCCCCATTGCATACATGCACACACACACGTGCACACATGGACACACATGCATACATGTGCACACGCACATATGCACATACACACGTGCACACATGTGCACACATGTGGCTAGGGAGTGCTGTCTGGCTATGGGCCTGACGGGCTCAGGGAGCTCAGGGGGGTCTGAGCTCAGACTCACGCCTCCCGGGCTTTTGCACGGCTACTGCTTTCATCAAATTGAAATCTCCGCACAGCCTTTGTGCTGGGGCAGGAAGGTAAACAGGTGGAGCTAAACTGAAGTACCGCTGAGCTGTCACTTAAGAATTTGTAGCCTGTAAGGAAATGAAGGGAGGGAGAAGTCGGAGAGAAATCTGGCTGCGCTTGCCTGACCCATGACGGATGTCACTAAGGAAACAACCTTTAATGTAAACAGCCGCGTGTTTCCCATGCTGCCCCTGTAGAGAACAATTCTGCAAATACCGCACTTTCCCGCACACACGCGAATTAGATTTCTAAGCTCCTAGGCCAGGAGGCTGAGTGCAGCCAGACGCCAGCACCCACCTGGGTGCCCCTCTGCTCACAGCACTCTCAGACGGCAGCGACCAGGGAGTGCACTTCGTCCTCGGCCGGAGCTTGGGCCTGAGTTCGACTTTAATAGGCTGGGATGATTTCAGCTTATAAATCTTCAGCTGGAGGATAAAGTTCAAGTAGATAAAATCAAACAGATGTTGGTGGGAGGATTTCTTCGTGACCCATAAAAGTGCTACCATCAAAGCTGAGAATCATTTGTTTTGAATTATTACTCTGTTATCAGAAGGACTGTAGCAGTCTGTTTGTTGAGGAATCGGATCTGTTTATCTGAAAACAGAACAAAGATGCCATGCGAAGGCGGCCCTGGGAAAGCCTGGTCGGTGACGGCAGCCGCCGAGGGGCCTCCCAGGCACGGTGATTGACATTCGTCCGCACGCATGCTCTCAATGTGGGGCGGACAGCCCTGTGTTAGCCGGAGCGTGGTCGAGGCAGGGCGGGCCCCGGGTCAAGAGAGCCTCCAAGTAGAAGCAAGCTCATTTCCGAGTGCATAATTAGCCATTAGTGGGAGAAAAACACTTGGTTTTCTCGGCAGTGGGATGAAGGGCAGGTGAGCGCTCCTGGGACGTGCCACACTCCAGAAGCCCTTCCTGGAGCGGCTCCGTGCCCAAGGCTTCTCGTGGCTCACACCAGCAGTGTAAGACCACGCTCCCGTGCGCCTCAGTCTTGCACTGATTGCTGTGGGACCAGGCGTGCCCCAGTGCTGGCGTACTCTGAGGGCAAGGCAGACATCCAACATAAAACAGAGGGCGGAGAACACCTGTCTGCAGCCCACAGGAGATTGTGTCCACGCAACCACGCCATGTACCTCGGCCTCCCTCCCACAACCCACACACTGACGACTCCGTGCCGTCCAAGAAGTAGGCTGGCAGTGGGTCTCGACCTGCCGGGGTTTTCTGCTCGCTTCTCCTAACCTCCCCCATTGGCCTTTGACGGCGTTGTGTGACCGGGCCGCCCTCCAGGCTCCTGTTTCTCGCCTCGGCATTTGCAGCGCGCCCTGCCCTCGCTCTGCTTTCCTGCTTCATTGGTGTGATCCGTTTCCAGTGTCCGGCCTTTCCCTCACATCAGGCTGGCTGGCCCCGGCTCTGTAGTCCTACTTTTTGTATTTGCTTCAAGAGCCATTTTGACACTCTGACAAAGTGATAATCATTTCTCAGAAATAATCATTTTACTGAAAATTTTTCATGCAATCACAGGCATTCAAAGACCCGCCGAAGCCGTCTCTCGGTCCTCACCCCTGGGTAAGGGCCACTGACAAATCCTTTGAGATCCAACAAAAGCCGCATTTCTCCACCAATCCGAACGATTGCACCTCCAGCCTGGACTAGCTCATGCGCACTTGGGGAAGTGGGCCCCGGGTGTAAGAGCCCAGGTCCCAGCCTGCCCCCGGCTCGCTCTGATCCTAGGACCGGCCACTTTGGGAGTCAGCTTCCACCGTAAATGAGGGACTTGAGCTTCCGCTTGCCCTAGAAAGTCTGTAGCCCCATCTTGTCCCTCCTGCCCCAGTGAGAGTGTACGCTCTTCTCAGGAAAGCGGACTGTGTCCGGCCCCCTGCAGGTTGTAGGTTTGCTAACGTGACGTTCAATCTTAGAAAAGCAGCAGACGGCCAGATTGCGCACTCGCAATAAAGGGGACAGCATGTGCCTGACTTTTTCTTCACTACGACATTTCTTTGTGCCAAATACAGAAGGAAAAGTATTTCATTTAAGTAAAAAATCAAAAGCCATTTTGGGGGCACTTCTCCTTTTTCTCTAAATGTTCCGACAGCACCGTCCACAGTACGGCGTCGACGAGGACTTTCGTTTCCGTGCTCGGAAAGTGTTTCCCCCTTGTCTGTGCACACACAGAAGCTGTCTGAGTGCAGAGACGTGGTGCTACACGAATGCCATTCACATCTCCCCCGCGTAAATCTCGACCAACCCCAGGGTAATTGCAAACACATGCTGCTCGCCGCATGGTCTTCGCAAGGACTGCGGGAGCAGCGCTGGCAGTGGGATGGTCCCGCTGTGTCTCTGTGGCTTGGATGGAGATCCCACCACGGGCTGAGGCCAACCCGTCCTCCGGGGAGCGCCAGGTACCTGGTGCCTCGGAGGGACGGCACTGACGGACAGCCTGCTGGCTTGCCCGGTGGGCCTGCGGTGTGCGTGGGGTGGCACCATGTCTCCTTCCCACAAGGCTTGGCTCTGTGGGCCCCGCACATCCCCCCGAGCCCCTTGCCCCCGGGTGCCGCGCACACACACATGCATGGTTGGGGGGGCTGGAATGCAGGGCAGCAGAGACTTAGCCAGGCGCTTCCGCCCTCCTGCGACTGCTCCTGTCCATCGCCCACTCAGTCCCCGGCAGCCCTGAGCCCCAGCGTGCTCCGGAGGAAAGGGAGTGGGAAGGCGGACGTGCAGCCTTCCGCTCACAGGGCTCCTGGCTCTGCGGGTCGGGGCAGTCCAGCTCCCCATCCAGAAGTCACGGCCATGCGGGATCCTTTTGCCCTAACCAGCAGGCCACGGAGCCCACCAGAAGCCCGCACAGATCTGGGTCTTCCTGTCTCTCTCTCTTCCTCCCTCTCTTTTACATATATAGCATTTCAGACAATTCTTAATCAAAAAGAAGATTAGGAAGAGCTTAGAGTAAATTGGAAAGGCAGGCACAGCCAACTCAGAGGTAGAGCTGCACGGAGAGCTGGCCTTGCTGCCTGGAGCAGGTCTTGGGGTCCGCGGAGTCGCGGTGTGCGCGTCGCTGCGCTGGTGGAGGCCTGTCTCCCCAGGGCTGGCGAGTGCAGTGCGTGCACCTGCAGGAGATGGGCACCCCGTGAGGGGTTCTCAGAGCGCACTCGCCACCAGGGGTGGTGTCCACTGAAAGGAGGCACGGTGGGGGCTTGGTGACGGGCCTGAGCTGCCTGCACGTGCCGTGTGATGGAAGGGCCTTGCCGCAGCCGTGCCTGTCAGAGAGCGGGGGGAACCCCTGGGGCTCCGCTTCTCTTCCTGGTAAGCCTGGCCTCTGGTCCAGGCTGGGCTCCATGCTCCTCTCTGGGGACTTCCCTGGGGGTCTCAGGAGCGCAGGAGTTGGCGCTGCAGCCGGAGGAGCACGCATGGGAGTGGTGGCACGCCTGGTGACGGGCCAGGAGCACACAGCTCGCATCCGCTTCATGCTCGCCTGCCCCGCTCCTCCCCTCCTTTTCTTTCTTTCTTCTCTTCCCTGAGACTCATCCTGAGAGAGACCATGGGTGGAGGTGAGGGTGGGGCTGGGGAGTGGGGGGAGGATGGAGGAACGGAGACTTCATTGACGCTGCGTGGACTGTGGAGCCCACGTGGGCCACGGTCAGGGCCGCTGTGAGTCTTCCCGCGGGCGCCATACCGGGGTGGGCGCTACAGCACTGGCCTCGGTGGTGGGGGTCCCTGGGGAGGGGCTCCCTGGAGCATCGAGGTGAAGAAGGCAGCTCTGAGCCTCCTTGGCACACGCTCCCTCCCAGTGGGCACACGCGTGGCCACAGGAGGCGTGGCACTTGAATCCGAGCTATGGGGTCAGCCATCTGGGCCTGTCCCGGTGCGGCTCAGGGCCTGCAGCTGTGACCCCCCCCACACACACACGGTCCTCAGGAGCTCGGGAGACGGCCCAGTGCCGCCAAGCAGGGGCCGCGTGGCTGTGGAGTGCGCGTGGGGGACCGTGTTGCTTGGCAGAAGGAAGGTTCTGTGCCGCTGGCTGCAGGGCCTGGGAGTCTTGTCTCTGGTGCAGTAGGATTGCTCAGGGCTTGGGTTTGCCCATGTTTTTAAGTCGACCTCGGAATCGGTGTTTCTGTTTTGGCTGGAGTTTCTTTCAGGGCATTTGCCACACGAGTGCTTGAACCGGGAGGACTGATGGAGCCCCGGGTGCCTTCAGTGGTCTCACACATGCCAGGGGACAGTTATCCCGAAACAAGGAAATTCAAGGATGGAAAGGGGAGGCCTTCCAGCCGAACTTCCCTGCCGAATGGCAGCTGGAAATGCACCGGCCCTGGGCCGTCAGCAGCCTCTGCACCAGCCGACGAGGTGCCTGGGACTCGTTATCTGAGGGAGCGCTGGAAACGTCAGCCTCTGTGGGGTTTCACCCTCCTTCATAGTACTGCAAGGGAAGTCACCTTACACACTTTCAACGTAAGCCGCTTCAGGTGCCAAGAGTTCTCCCCAGCACGCGCCGCTGGGGGAGAGCGAGGCCAGCCTCTAGCTGTTCCCAAGGATGGCGAGCTGGAATTTCATTGAACTCAAAGAAGGAGATGAAAGCGGACACAGTAAAGTCTCACGCGCTCAGGGGAGCTGCTGTGCGCTGGGCACCGTCCTCCCCGCAGCCCCCGGAGGAGAGCATGACCCTTGTGCCCCGAAGCACAGGACAGCTAAGCAATCGGTCACAGGCCACGGGGCTGGCATGTGGCAGCCCAGAGGTGGGACCCAGATACCAGGAAGTAAGCGTCAGGAAAAATGTGTTCATGCATTTCTTTCTAAATGATTGGCTTTCTTATTTCTGGAAGTTTATAATGCTTACAAAATAGTAAAAGTTATATTCTCAAATAGCAATCCCTACTCAGTTCCCTACAAGTCTATGAAGACTCTCACAACTTAACAAGAATAATTTGGAGTTTGGCCAATGTCACTTTTAAAGTACTAGTGAGTGAGAAGATTAAGAGCTCATAAATGGTGCCGTGTGCAGTTTGAAGCAAACACTGAAACTAAGGAATGGCTGTAAGTGGAGGAAGAGTTGAAAAAGCGCAGCACACCACAGGAAGAAATAGTATACAGCCATTAAAAAGGAGTTGGCTTGAAGGAGCAGCTCACATTCTTGTGTCTGTTAAGGTTCTTTATTGAGAGCCATGCGTATGGTAATGGCCTGGACTTTCACACACCGAAGGCATGCATTGAAAACCTGTACTCTACGCCATAGAGATGTACAACAGTGAAACGTAAATACGATAAAATAAAATAAGCTTAGACTAAAAGAAAATGGGAGCGACCGTGAGAGGCCCCGGAGAGCAGGAGACTGCCGGGGCACTTGTCTCCCGGGTCAAGGACTTTTCCGGTTTAAACTAAGCGTCTGTAAAGTGTTGCTTAAAAGAAAAGCTAAGTATTAGTAACTTAAATCTGACTGAGATCTGCATGATAGAACAACTTCTTTGCATGTAGTTTTCAGAGCTTTAGTATCTGAACATTGTCTGTCAGTCTTCAGAGGCACTGAGACCCTACGCCAGCGTTTGGGAAGTCCGCACGTAAATGTCAGTGGGTGTGGGATGGGGCCAGTGTGAGCGCACCGGCTTCCCTGGAGCTGGCCCAGCCCCTCGTAACCGCGAGCTTTCCAAGCAGGACGAGGCCGTAGAAGAGCCCCCGCTGCTTCCGTCCCCGCTCAGACGGAGCGCGGAAGCCGACTACCCACGCGGAGCATGCTCTCCACTTACTTACCCTGTGTAAGAACAGACACGTGCTGTTGACAAGTAAATATTTAAATAACATGATAGTTTTGAGACCAAATATACATGAAAATATAGATTGAAATCCGTGTTTATGGTTTAAAAAGAAACAAACCATGTTCTCTTTGTCTAATGTCCTCAAGTCTTAGGGCTAGCACTTTAAAAGCCACTTAAAAAATGACTTGGGCTAAATCTAGATGGTGGAGTATGGAGGAAGTCCAAAAATACTTCTGAGCACAAGTCGGGAAAGCAAGACAGAACGACACATGAGGGTGAGAGTCTCGATTCCCCGCCAGGGAAGTCTGCCTGTCTACTCAGTACGCTGCTCTGTCTGCGAACCGCGGTTGTCCTGGTCAGATGGATGATTGTGCGGCCCCCGGGGGATCACCCTGATGCAAACCTGGAATATTAGCTCTCTGTCTCTGGTCTGTCTGCTCCTCGTTAACTTGTGCTTCAACATCAGCGTCCCTGTGGCTATGCTGGGGACTGCCCGCTCTGGACGGCAGAGGAGCCGGCCCTGCCCCACGTGGCGCTCAGAGGAGCCGGCCCGGTGGGCTGAGGCGCGGCCGGCGGCCGGGGCTTGCTCCCTGGCCTCGGGTGTGCGCACGGGCACCCCCACTGCGCTTTCCATTGTCAGCACATCCAGTCCCGCCGTCATTCAGATGACTGGTGAGAGACCGAGCTCAGCGGCTGTGAGCGCGGAGTGACGCGGACTCGGGGAGCATGCCTGCCGGCCTCTGTGGTGTGTGTGCGTGTGTGTGCGTGTGCATGTGCATGTGCGTGTGAGAGAAACGCAGCTGGGATCCACTCTGCTGGCCCTTGGTCGGAAGCCCTTTCTGATGGGCGTCTCCGGCTCTGTGGCCATTGTCTCCATGGAGGTAGTGGGGTGCGACGTGCATGGGGCACCGCTGGGGGGGCCCGTCCATCTGCCCATCTCTGACTCACGGGAGGGATGAATGAATCACCTAACAAATAACCACCCCCAATGTGGCCGCCGGGGAGGTGGCCGGGTGTGGCTCTGGGCGTGCGACGCTCTCCTGTGGGGACAGCACTGCAGACTCTCAGAGCGCCGTGGCAGGACAAGCTGATCAGCGGCTTCCCTGCCCCAGACACGCTTCCTGAGCCGGCCGAGTCCTAGCAGGCCGACCTGTCAGAGAAACGGACACCCGTCTGCGCGTCCTGCAGCGACGCCTGCCCCAGAGCCCTGCAGCCCGTTAGGGACCATGACGCGAGTGTACGTTGTTACAAACTGAGAACCAGTGGGGAGAGGTGACGGCAGCCGGTCCTGGCAACAGATGCGGCAGTTACAGAAGGGTATTTCAGTTTCCTGAGCAAAGTGGATATAGAAGCAGCAGACTTCGGGCAGGTGCCATGGGCCACAGCAGCTTAGCCGGGACGGGGCATGGCGTTGGGGAGGGCGGTGACAGCAGGGCCACGAGGCAGGATGCCAGGAGGGCTGAGGGCGGCAGTGGGAAACCGCAGGCTCGCACGCCGAGGGAGGAAAGCCAGTGTAGACGGAAAGACTGCAGACACCAGAGAGAAGCTGAGACGCTTCGAGGAGACAAGAGGTGGTCCAGGCCGGGGGCCGAGTCCTCACTCAGTCTTTCCAGTTTTTAAAGAATCTTTTTCCGTTCCTTTCCTTAGTTACTAACTATTTTTTTGTAGTTTTTTTATGTGGCGGTCTTTCACCTCCTTGGTTAAATGCGTGCTTCGGTATTCGTATCTCTGTGGCTCTCGTAGTGGGGCCTGCTCTCCTTGTCCCCTTGGCCCACTCATCACGGGTGTCGTGTCTCACGATCCTGCAGCTTCACGGCAACAGCTTATCCCCTGGGCGTGACTCCATGGAGCCTCTGCCCACGTGTGCGACCGCGTGGAGCCTCTGTCTATGTGTGTGACTGCGTGGGGCCTCTGCCCACGTGTGCGGCCGCGTGGAGCCTCTGCCCACGTGTGCGGCCACGTGGGGCCTCTGTCTATGTGTGCGACTACGCTGTTGCACGCAGGGTCGAGCTCACTCTCCCTTCTTCACGTGGAGGCTTTGCTTCTCCCCTCCCGACGGCGCTGACGAGGACTTGACGGGGTGGAGGAAGCGGACATACTTGCCTCATTCCCGCGTGAGGAGGAAACGCCTCCAGGCTCTGCCCACGTCTGCGATGCCAGCTACAGACTGGTCTCATGTGCCGTTGTCACGTAGCACACACGGCTCTGTCCCACTGAGCTGTACTTTCCAAGGGCTTTATCTGCACCAGCTGAGCGGACTGCCCGGGGATGGCGGAGGGGGACAGGCAGGCAGATACAAAGCCACCTGCCCCGCTCATGCCCTGCCCTGCCTGTGGCCGGCAGAGGAGGCAGGTGTGCCAATAAACAGAACTCCGAGGGGATGCGGGGCCGTGAGGAAGCTCTGGGAGTGGAGAGCAGACGACGCTGGCCAATCGGGAGTCCCTGGTGGATCTTTACACCGAGACCGGAGGGCAGGTAGAAGTCACCCACGTCAGCGAGAGGAAGGGGCGGGAGGAGGGGAAGCAGGTGCAAAGGCCCTGGGGAAAGGGAGAGCTCGGCGCCCGGGCCCTGACGGGAGGCCGGTGTAGCTGGGAGGGCACACAGGGGAGGTGGGGTGCTCTCCGGAGTCAGGACCAGATCCCACCAGTACGAGGCCGTCGTGGTGAAGGTTCGGTTTTATGCCAAGAGTGATGATGGGACATCGATGGGTTCGGGGCGGAGAGCGACACGGCCCAGCCAGCGTCTAACACGGAGGGGCCTCTCTCGGGGCTGGGCTTCCGGAGCAGCGGCTGCAGCTGTGCCTTCCTTCTCTTTCCCGTGAGGCCTCAGTTCGTCGTGGAGCTCCGGGATAGACGGCTGGCTCTAAAGACAGCGAATCGCTTTTCCTTCCTTTGTGGTCTGGCCATGCTGTGCTGAGAGGTGGGGATTTTGACGACAGGCTAGAGGGTACGGGCGGAAAACCAGGAGCCTCTCCGAGCTGTCGGGGACCCGTGAGGGCTGGCTGGGCCGGGGCGAGGACCACGGCCGGCAGACGGTGCTTAAAGTCGCACCGTTTTTCATTAGCCCGGATTTGGAGCCGGAGTTCCTAGCTCTGCGGTCTGCTGCGGGGTTATCATCAAGATGTTCTCTTCTCCCTTGGGGAACTTTGCTTTAAGACAGCACCGCCCCCGCCACCTTGTTACGCATCCTACGCTGTCGCTGTCGGAGCGCTGGTGTGTGACAGCCAACCCTTCGGGCTTCCTTCAGGATGATGCCCCCAACTGCTGTGCTGCTGGGGTCTAGCGCACTGCCTGGGAGGAAGAGCCCCTGGCTGTGATCTGAAGGTCCGTCTCGGAATATCCGACACGTTGAGCTGTAGCATTGGGTTCTGCAATGTGTCAGCCACAAGCTTTATGTGAGTATTTATGTAAATAATTAAGGTGGGATAAAGCTAAAAATCCAACCTCCGTTCTACCAGCCACATTCCAAGCACCCCCTGCCTGGTCCCCACACCTTCCCCTTCTGGAGACTATCGGGAAGGAGCTGTTCTTGTGGTTTTTGTTGTTTCTGGTTTTTTTTATTTATTTTAATTTAATCATCAGAGGGCACAGGCCCTAGAGAGAGAGCGAGAGCACCCCCCGGGGCACGCTGCAGTTCTTTAGTCCCATCTCCTTACCCCGTCAGAATCTGGGGGCACACGCCTGGCATGTTTCTCAGGCCCCTGGAGCTGGGAACGGAACTGTGGTCGTCCATGCCGAGCACTTCACGGCTGAGGTGTGGGGCATGTTGACGGCGGGGGCAGAGACAGAGGCCTGGCGGTGGGTACACCGTCCCCCCGTTGTGCGGGCAGCGGCACCCAGCCGGCCAGGTGCATGCCGACCTGGAACCCATGTGTGCTCCTGGCAAGGAGACAGGTCTACACGAGGCCTGCACCGGGCGGTGCAATCCTGCAGGGAAGGGGACTGTGCCGGGGAGCAGAGCTGCACCTGCCACAGCACGGCTGCTCCAACACGGGGGTGTCTCTCAGGGCTGGGCTTCTGCAAACACCACGGCTGCAGCTGCGACCTGCTTTTCTTTTCCTGTAAGGCCTCAGTTAGCCGTGGCGCTCTGGGATAGACGACACATTCCAAAGAGAACTAGTCGTTTTTCTTTCCTTCCGGTCCAGAGAAAGCTTAATCCCATTTTGCCTCCCTGAAAACGCATTTGGACTGACAGAGGAAGACTCAGAAGACGTTTCCGATTGCTGTTAGAGCCCTGTCCTGACTCCCTACTCACCGTCAGTGTGGGTGCTGTGGCTAAGTTCGGACGTCCATGTTTGGTCCCTTTGCGTGTACCCGGCTGGAGGAGGGGCTGCGCGAGGCCCGTCGGCGGTCGAGTTCTCGCCTTCGGTCTTCTTCTTCATTTTCTCCGCCTGCTTCCTTCCTTCGGGAGATTTTTGTTTTTGAAATAACTGATGAGTGTTTTTATTTCCGCCATTAAGTGGGCTGGAAATACTGTCTCTGGACGAAACGGGGCTTTTTGTGGTGGCCGCTTCTTTCCGGACAGAGCCGGGCACCTGCCAGTCTCCAGGGCAGCGCCTCCTCGCCGT
>NW_006199647.1:1881518-1890128 GCF_000334495.1 Tupaia belangeri chinensis
TCCAGGGCACCGCTTCCTCGCCGTGGCCCGTGGGCGGCGAGGCTCGCCCCGCACAGCCGAGCAGCAGCCTCGTGGGCCTGCGGGGCCTGCACCAGCAAGGAGGGACACGCCATCCTTTCCTTTCGGCGAAGACACTTTACGACGAGAAATGCCTGCAGTGGTGACAGACAAAGGAAGGCCTCTGCGAGTTACCTGCGGTGAGAATGATGATGAAGACTGCTTTTAAAGCAAGTAGAAAATGTTCAAGAAAAAAGTAAAGCCGTTGCTTAAGTCTGACAGGCTCCGGGAAAAAGCTTGAAACCACGTGAGGATCATTGCCTCGTAAATTCCTCGTGTTAACGTTCGGAAGAGAGACTCGACATCACCGTGAAGTTTATGATTGCTTTTAAAGTACATGCTTCACTGCAGTAAGAGAGAAACTCACAATTTAAATTTCACTTTCATGGTTATAAATATATGAAAATACCTTTAACGGGGTAGTTATTTGTTAAATTGAATCGTTTAGATTTTGGTTAGGTAATTGCACGGAAACATAGGCAAACATAGTGCATTTATTTAAATAATCAAAATGGTTAAATGTTTCCCTATTATTTGTGTCGAAGAAAACGGCGTCTTTAATATTTTACTTTGCATTCTGGTACTTCGGCATTTCACCCCTTTAAATGGCCGGTGCCGTCGCTGTGACTATGGCAGCCTGGAGGAGGAGGCAGGACGGTCTGCGCAGACGCTGCGCAGTGCTCACGCAGAGCCGGAGCTCAGGACTTTCTCACAGCAAACCCCTGCCTCCCCTGCCTTGCGGCTCACTGTGCTGTCTTGGCCAGTCTTCTAGGTCCTCATTTTCTCCATCTACGAAATAAATGACGCGTATTTAAAGTAGGTGAATTCTGTGCCTTCTTAAACTGAGGCAGACAAATAATTCCGTTTTCTGGTTTGCCTAGGATGAATGGCCTCCGGAGCCCTGGCACTCGTGTGATTACTCTGGCTACTCTTCCCGTAGACACCACTCGCATACGTCACTTTTCCCTGGAAAGGTCATTGGCTGCCGTGAATCAATTTTTATAAAGAGCTTTGAGGAAGGGCTGTGGCATGCGAGCAGGAGTCTGGGTGGACAGTGGCGCGATGCAGTGAGAATCAGGAGATAAACCAACTTTAAATGGGCCTAATAACACGAAAGAGCCAGCAGGTGGCATGGCGGTTAAGGGTGCTGGGCTCCCACATGGCCTACCACGGTTCGAGTCCTGGACCTGATGGCTTGCTTTCTCACTGGGACCAGCAGTTAGTGTAATGGCTATGTAGCTGGACTCCCATGTAGCCGACCACGGTTCAAGTCCCAGACCCAGTGGCTTAAACTCACACCAGGCACATGTGCGTGAGTGCCCAAGATCCCGAGAGGAGAATGGAGGAGAAGGGATTGCGGCGTGGCCATCCCCCTGGGGGGTGATTTCTCGCTTTCTGTCCCTCTGTCTTTCTCTGTCTTTCTGGCAAGCGCATGTACCCTATAGCAAAAACCTCTTCCCCCCCAAAAAAAATATATATTACATATATTATATATATATAAAACACTAAAGAAACGCATGACTCCCTTTTCTGAAGGAGAAAGTTGCCTGAGATTGCACATACGTAGTGGATGTGCATTTATTAAACTCTTCTACAAAGACAAGCTGCTCCATACGACACCCATCCCAACGTTTCGGAACTGGAATCAGGCTGTTCCTAAAATATAGAGGGTGTGCTTGTGGTAGTTCTTCTTCCAGAATCGCCTGCTGTCCGTGATGCGCACTGGGCTCAAACCTTCGCTAGCCGTGCATGGTGGCCTCCTGAGGCACACGGACCTGGTCTGTGTGTAGCGAGCGGCCGGCCAGCCTGCGCCTGCGGTGCCCCGTGCTGTCCAAGCGTGAGGGTATTTAAGCTCCGTAAGTGCTGACTGCCATTTCGCTGTAAGCAGAGGTAAGTGCTTCAGGTTAGCGGTTTATTAATCACATACACCACACACTTTAGGAGCTGTGGCTAAAACGTACCCCTAATCCTGAGCTGTGAAACACGGCTTCTGCCAGGCGAGTCCCAGTGCTCCCCGAAGGTGGAGAGTCAGGGAGAGAACGTGTCACCACAGACGTCCCCCCGCGGCTCTGAGGCAGGGCACCGGACACAGGCTGACGCTGGACATGCTGTGCTCCGGATCGCGGACCTGTGCTGTGTGCACTGCCACAACGTACACGTGTGTGTTACACAGAGCACGTACACGTGTGTAGTGAAGTGTGTGCAGCCCAGACTTCACTGCAATTAAACTTTTATCTAAATTCCATTATATACTCACTCTTTCAGAAGCCACCGGTGACGTTTAACGTGCATGACCTTGCATTTCTGTACTTCAAGGAGAAGCAGCTCGCTTTCACATCATAAAGAATACGACTTTTCTAACAAACAATTTCTACCATTCTAAACATTTTTCATGTCTTTATGTAGAAAAGTTTTCATCAGCCAATCCAAATAGTTCTTAATTGTAGTTGTTTAGAAAAAATATAGGCAAAAGTATTATCATCTTATAATAACGCACACACGCGGAGAGGGACGATCGTGTGAATTCGTCACCATTTTGTGCGGCTAACTGCAATTTTTCACAGCCGTTTCCTTCCCAGTAACCCAAGGTTTGTGTACATAATGTAGGAGATTTTGTGTCTCATAAACTTTTTTTTTTTTTTGAGAGGTTTTTGCTATAGGGCGCGTGCTCTCACCAGAAAGACAGAGAGAGACAGAGAGACAGAAAGTGAGAAATCACTCCCCAGGAGGGATGGCCACGCCACAATCCCTTCTCCTCCATTCTCCTCTCAGGATCTTGGGCACGCATGCACACGCACCTGACATGAGTTTAAGCCTCCAGGTTCAGGACTTGAACCGTAGTCAACAGCATAGGAGTCAGCAACATAGCCATTACGCTAACTGCTGGTCCCTCTCATAAACTTCTTAGCAGAGTCTCTTGGCATAATTTGTCTATTGAGTCTTAGTCCTAATTGGTTCATTTATTTAAAGATGAAAAGACAGAAACGTGAGGCTTGCTGCGGCCCGACTGCCTGTTGCTGCTCCTTCCGAGCCACGTGGGCACGGCTTTCAACAACGCACAGCAGAGGGGTGTCTGACAGGCTTCCCCAAGGTCAGGCCCGGTTTCGAACCACGATGATTGCAGGGAGAAAGACCAGTACTCTAACATGACTTGCACAGGCCGGTCCATGGGCCATTCTGTGCCCGGTAGCATTTGTTTCGTTAGGCCTCAGCAGGTCTGTGAAAAAAGTTAACTATCAATTTAAAAAAAAAACCCACATACAAACTAGCTGCCTAGTATCCACGTCTCAACACACAGCGTGGACACAGCGGTTTGCAGTACGTATCAATGCCTGGCCTACGTTGAGTTTCTCTCCAAATAAAGTGAGAGGTGGCCTTAAAACAAAGGGAGACACGTTTTAAATTTTTAAAGGAACTTTCTCAAATTCTTGTGAAGAGGTATTTCCAAGAAACCCTTATAATCCTGGAGTTGAAATGGGCGAAGGGACGGATGAGCTGGGGGGGCGTTCCCGAGGACTGGTTACAGAGCGAGCCTGGCGTGAGCCAGCAGCTGTGAGGGTCAGCCTTGCGTGGGTCCCAGCTCAGAGCCCACCGCCACACCCCGAACCTGCCGTCGCGGTCCCCAGCATCAGAGAGCAGGACTTGATGTCAGACACCTCATTCCTTGTCTTCGTCTTATCTCCACAACTCTCAGAAGCAGAGAGAGGTGGCTGGATGGGGACAGAAAGCAAGTGAGAGTCAGGGAAGGACACACGGCCTGAGAGGGCCCGGCTTTATCTCCACCTGCCGGCCTGTGACCTGCCCGTCCAATCCGCCTGCCTGTGGCCACACTTCAAAAGCTCATCTTTCGATTTTGCTGCAGTTGGGTGACTCCGCCTCCTCTGGACAGATGGCGTTATAGGGCTTGTTGTAGCTACCGTGCCCACACCCTGCACGCAGTGGAGGGAGAGGGGGTGCTCTGCTCCTCGGCTGGGGCCGCGGTGTGGCTTCACCGTCTGGCCTGACTTGGCAGGTCCAACCCCTCTCAGATGGCCCGGGTTTTGCAAAGGTTTCCCAAGTAGGACACTGTAAGCTCCACACAGAACTGCAGGGGCATTGAGGCATTTAGATTTATCCCAGGCGGGTCTCAAATTTAGAATTATTTCATTGACATCCATTTAAATATTGAACCAACTGACATCGGTGTGTCCTAGGGTTCCCCGAAGGCAGTTTTCACAGGCACTGAATGGCTATTTATACTGCATAAATGTTTTCACAAGAAAGAGTCAATATGCAAAGTGCCTGGGAAAGTATTTAATTAAAATATTGGCGATGTTAAAACAAAGGCAGGCACTATATTAAGAAAGAGTTAAATCATGTTATGGAAGTCCCTTAGATTTGCAAATACTTCTTTAACTCCTAGCAGTAACAGATTATCAGCTGGCTTGAAAACTAGTGATTTATTAGCTAAATTTTAGAGAGATTCTGATTGTAATCACTTTCAGTATAATGGAATCCTATCTTTAAATAAGACGTAATCTTCCCCCTAGAAGTGTTCTGAAATCTAAGTTAACCGAAATTAATTACTAATGTCTTTGTCTCCTTCAGAATAAGCCTCAAGATGACCGACACTGGCCTCGGGCGGAGGCAGCAGCCCGTGGCCTTCCTGTGGCACCGTGTCCGACCTTGCCTGTGCTGGACAGACAAGTACAAGGCTTATTTTGAAAATACGAAGTGAAGTGTCCGTTACAGGGTCCTGCTGTGATGGCTGTCGGCAGTCACTGAAGGCCTCGTGTCCCGTGGTCCCATGGCAGGTTCACCCACACGTTCATACACCTGTCCCTGGTGGCTCGGGGGCACCCCACTGGTTCTGAGAGGCACAGAACAGGGGTGGCAGTGCCGTGGCTGGGGCTTTCCTCTGTTGCTTTCTCTTTACATTTACCATGGCAGGGAGACGGCAGGGCTCCTCCGCGCCCCGACCCTACCACCACCTGCAGCATCGGTGCATTCGTGGTTTCGAATGGCCCCAAGGTCTGAGCCCCGCCCAGGCCCTCCCACAGGCTCCAGAGTGACAGAGCAGTGCCCTCTGGCCAGCCGCCGTCACCACAGAGGGCGTGCGGTCATACAAGGGTGACTTTGCTTTTTGAAGCTGGCCCTTAGCTGGAAACATGTGGAGAGAGGTCCACTTAATAACAGGACTCATTCTGTACATTGCAGCAAGACAGTAGTTTGAACAAGGAGTATTTCAAATAATTTTCTGAGAAATACTCTTTATTTCTTTGTTTATTTATTTAGGTTTTTGCCGTAGGGTATGTACACTTGCTGGAAAGAGACAGAGACCAGGAAAGTGAGACTCCCCCCACCCCGGATGGAATGGCCACGTCATAACCCTGTCTCCGCCGTTCTCCTCTGGCATGTTGGGCACGCATGTACTCACTGCCAGGTCCGGGACTCAAACCACAATCGGCCATGTGAGAGTCCAGTGCCTAACCACTATACTACCTGCTGGCCCCTATGTCATGTTTATTCTTAAAAGTTTAAAATTTTACATGAGGGACCGGCTGATGGTGCGATAGTCATGTCTCGTGTTTTGTCTCTCTGTCTCTCTGTCTCTCTATCTCTCCAGTGAGCGCACACGCCCTATAGCAAAAATCTCTCTAAAAGAATTTGCTTGAAAACATTTCATTTATATACCTTGGGATGGGTCCTATTTCACACATACACAGCCAGTTAAAGACCACGTGAGTAGTCTCGTTTTGGAAATAGTGGATAGATCTTTCAAAATATAATTTTAAGGGAACCAGCAGTTAGCGTAATGGCTATGTCGCTGGACTCCCACGTAGTCGACCACGGTTTGTGTCCCAGACCCCGTGGCTTAAAACTCACGCCGGGCGCGTGTGCGTGCGTGCCCAAGATCCCAAGAGGAGAATGGAGGAGAAGGGATTGCTGCGTGACCATCCCCCCTGGAGGGTGATTTCTTGCTTTCTGTCTCTATGTCTCTCTCTGTCTGTCTGGCGAGCGCACGCGCCCTACAGTGAAAATCTCTCAAAAAAATATCTAATTTTAAGTACCCGTATCTAAACAGAGATCAGTTATTACTTGAGAATAGTAATTTTTTAATCACAATGAATTAAATTTTTTTATCTTTGGAGTTGCTCGTTTTAAACATTCATATGCTGACCTGCTGAAGAAAATGTCATTTCTTTACCAAGTTATTCTGACGGTTTTGAGCTGACACCCAGAACACTCGCCTTTGCGGTCGCTGGCAGGAGGGTGTGCAGACCTGGAGAAGCTTGTTCTGGGACTCGTCCTCAGGTCCACCCACCCCCCGGACATTGGAGCACTCCCAGGAGTGACACTCCCAGGAGCCCGAGCCCTCGGAATCCATCGTGTGCATTCCGGAACGTGCCACCCGTGGAGCAGGACTGTGCGTTTGTACTGAGGGGCCGCAGCACACCGACAGCCTGAGCTCCTGACGCGCCACTCAGGGTTTTCGCTGAGCACGACGCTGGTTTTACTTATTTTTTATCTTGCATGCGATCTAACTAGTCACCCATCTCTTAAACAAGCAAACCTTACGGGACCATCCACACGTCAGATTTTTAAAAATCCATTTGTCGTTCCAACATGAGTACTTTTCCATTCCGTCAGTGTTTTACACCAGAGACAGATATGCTTAGAGGCTCGGAACAGTTGCCGTAAGCACCAAACATGTAACTTTTACTTTATTATTGTGAGACTGCCTAAAAAAAAGCTTTATTCAAAATTCTCTGTGTTGACGTGCGGTTGCTGGAGTCTGGTTCTGAGGAGGTAAGTGTGCGTGCTTACTGGGGTGCCGGATTATGTCCGGGTGTGGAGATGGCGTGGTGTTGACATGCAGGAGCCCACTCCGAAAGGCAGGGCAGATGTGAGTGTTCCAGTGTCTTCCAGCTTTGAAGTGCACCACCTCTGATACCTGCACTCGGCCTCCTCGGCCACAGCCTGGCCTCCGAGCCTCAGCCTCCGTGGCCTTTCTGGTGCGGCAGCCTCTGACCCCTGCTTACTCACAAGTCCGGCTCTCTGTTCCTGAAATGCTTGAGCTGTAACAAGAATGTTATTCTTTTCCGCTTTTACACGCTGTCCCCTTCCTAGACGCCGTTGCTTTATTCTTCAACTGCCCTAGCCCACATCCTAAAGAGGCAATCATGGCAGACTTCCAAGCAGCGTCAAGCCCGGCTGCTCGGAGCGAGGGCTGCTCCGCGCTGCCTATGACTTTGTTTCCTGAATAGAGACTTCAGCAATTTGAATTTATTCCTAGAACGAGAGTGGAAAATGATTTAAAGTACTAAAAAACGAGTGCTGCGTTCATGGTTTATTTTACTCTAGTTTACGTAGATTGCTTTAAGAGCCCTGTATAAAACTCGGGTCTAAGATTAAAGTGCGTTAGAAAAATAAAGTACTCGCAGCTTTCGGACTCCTCCCGGGACTCTCACAAGGCGTCTCCGTGTGTCGTCAGGATACTCGTCACAGAAGGAGCACTTGTTCTGCAGGGTAGGGTCGGAGCGAGCGTGGGCACACCCTCGCGCAGTCTGTGCAGGTCACTGCCCGGCCTCCCACCCAGGAAGCCGTGCAGCGCTGTGGGCTGTGCTGAGCCGGGAGGGAGGGCGGCTGAGCAAATCCGGTGGGGCCCGGGCCTCCATGACTGCGCCGTCGTCACAGCCCAGTCACCTGCCTTTTCTGCAGTAGAGGGGCCGAAGAGAACCTAAACTAAATCGATTTGCCCTTCAGTCTTCAGTACAATTTCGCTTTTATTAGCAGTCCTCAGGAGATCACTTGTTGTGACTAGTTAATAAGCAAAGGGTGACACCAGCCTTGACAAGGAACCAAGGGTGCTCCGCGGACCTGTCCCCATCGCTGCTGCTCTCACTCCACGTGTCGTTTTCTTTCTTTCAGAATTTACTAAGAGAGGGATGCCTTTAAGACAAAGCTCCTGATAGCTCTTCAATAATCTCAGTCATAATCTTGATTGTTTTTACCCCAATTGATAAAGACATTTTTCTGCTAACTTGGAACCCAGACCTATGATCTTCAAAATCAAAACAAAGATACTACTTTTGTAAAGAATACACTGTAATCTAATATTTTTGAATAGCAAATCTCTAAACATAACTGTGACCACATTATGGAAAAAAACACTTAAAATTATATTTTGCCTAATGGCTATCATCTTATTTTTTCTTTAGTAAGAATTTAGTAATGGCATGAAGAATAAACTTATTTTATACAAAAAAGTAGATTTATGACAATGACTCCACTGCGACGCTTGAAAGTCCACATTTCCTATATTCTATCCGCAGGTGTGCTTTCAAACAATAAACGGTTAACATTCTGTGAATTATTTTTAACTCTCTAAAATAAGCAGAGGAAATCCACCCCGTTTGTTAGGGGTCTTACTCTCTGCGAGAGCAGGCTCTTCAGGGACGTGTGTGTGTACGTGTGAGTGTGCGAGTGCAGTTTTACATGCACACGTGTATATGCACTCCCTCCACACACGCGCATACAGAAGTCAGTCCTACTTTCTGAGGGAGGCCAGTT
>NW_006199647.1:1890454-1904014 GCF_000334495.1 Tupaia belangeri chinensis
TCTTTCCCTCCCTCCTGATTGATCTCTGAGGCCTGCTCCACCAGCGCTTGACCTCTGAGTTTCCTGCAATGGTCCCTTTGTCAAGTCGCTAATGATCTGCAAACAAACACTTAAACAGGGACTCCCTATTTACTGGAAGCCATCTGTGAATTCTTTTGTGATGTGAATAATCACATTCTAATTTATCTGTTTCCTAAGTCATCTGCCATTTTTAAAGGAAGGCCGGCTGATGGTATTACTTTACCATATGGAAACAAAGAAGTCCAGCTCTCTGGTACTTTTAGTCTTTGAGAACCTTGAAAATTCTTCAAAGTCTAGAAACACATTCCATAAAGCAAGAAACAGGGCTTAGTGACAACATGGAAGCCCGGGTCAGGAACACAAGGCTCAAGGCCCCTAAGGACACGCCAGGCGTCGTGTGATTGCACATGGCTGCCGAGGGCCCGTATGGTCCTCAGGGAGAGGCGGAGACAGCCTCCTCTTCCGAGTAAATTACACCCAGTGTTATTGGAAGAATTCGTTGGCCTCCTCTTCCCGTATCTCTCTGTATTAGTTAAATGTGCTCATTCTTAAAACAGTGTAGTTGAATCCTAAATGTATGGATCAAGTGAGATTTAGTTCGTCATCAAATTTTAGCAGGAAAAAAATTACTAGGCAGGCTTACAAAAGCTTTTACAAAGACCAGTGGTTAGACTCGCCGTGACCAATAGCTCAAGTGGTTTCTATGGAAACCATGAAAGTTAAGCCATGAGATAATTTTCGATAATATTTAATATTTTATCTATTTCCCTTACAATAAAAATAGCAACCTAAACTTTTTAGGTAACTATAAAGAAACTTTTTTTAGTGTGCTGAATTTAAAAATTCTATGAAATAAAGATACTGAAAATACCAGTATTACATATTATCCGTATGTATAGGAGTCTACAAGGAACAAAGACCGTTTTTATTTCTCACATATATAGGCACTTTCATTCAGGATCTGCGTGAAACTGAAACTCAAAATACACTGGAGAAGCATTGTGGTAAGATTTGGAGGAAAATGCAGACTTTTGTTTACATGTTGATATTTACCATCAGATGATGGTATTGCATAAATCTATAAGCTATCTAACTTAATGATTTTATTCATTGGCATTTGACTGATTATTTGGGAGGCACTTGTTTGTAGGGAATAGTTTCTCGGGGAGAGTACTGTAGGTCTTCTTAACTAATACCCACTGCAATGCCTGATTTCATGTGAGTAAAAATATGCTTATTTATTTAAGAACAGATGTTTTGATGCACACAGGTCAGTGTTTGACACAGCCACATGGCATCATGAGCGCTTTTTATGAGAACTTTCACTAAAGGCTGGAATACGTTTTTGAAATAGATGATTTCTTATTTTCTAGGGATACTTGGTTAGCGCATGCAGCTTTACTAGAAAAAGTAAAAGATCTCCAGACTTTATTTTATCAAGTCTTACACTATTTCAAAAATGTGAAATGACTCAACTGTCTTTAAGCTAGCTTCCGGTAATTTGTTTTATATTTTGAAAGTGAATTCTTTCATCAAACATTCAACTTGTCTTAAGATGGCATAAAAATACTTCGAGTAGGAATTTTAAATACGCTACATCTGGAGGCACCGAGTGTGTGGTGTGTCCTTCCCCATTGTCTGTGCATTCACGGCGCTCACACGCTGGACAGCCCGGGAACGCTCGGAGACACTCTGTGAGTGCGGGCGTGCGCAGGGCCCGAGGTGGTGCTTGGGCGGAGACGACCCGGCGCAGTCCCAGTGCGGGACCCGGGGGACGGCCACAGCAATACATCCTCTCTCGGTCTTGTCACCTCGACTCCACCAATACTTTTCAAATCCCCTCATTAGGGGCACTGCCCTCTTCCCAGATCCATGAAAAACATGCCCTCTAACCAAAGTACCGGGAGATGTGAAGTGAGCAGATCAGATCAACAATTTTGACTTGGTTCCAGAATTGTAAAAGTGGTTTTATGAAATTGACAACCAGTAGGATTGTACTACGGCGTGAAGCCACAGCGTGAATTTCTTGTGACACGTTTTCCGACCTTGGCTCAGTGTCTCAGTCTCGCAGTTCTCAGAGACGCGGTCAGGAGCGCGTGCACGTCCTCATTCAGGGCACACCAGCAACGCTCTCCAGCATGCGCGTTTAGCACACCATAGGGCCTGCCTCACGCTCACTCCCAGGCTCCTCTCTGGGGTGGACTGAAGTACCCGTGCCGTGAGTCTGAACTGAGCCGTCTGGCACGTTTGTGTTTACAAAGCTACCGTACTGCACGTGGTGTGGGGCTAAGACGCCTTCCTGAGTTCTCAGAGTGTCGTGGAACGACGGCGAGGTGCTGGCCGGCGCGCGGCGTGGCGGAAACGCGGCCGGCCCCTCCTGGGTGTAAACAGAGCCCCGCCGTGCTCAGTCCTCGGAGCTACAGTGTTCCGGCTTTGTCCTTGCCGCCGGAGATCAGTCAACAGGATTTTTTAAATTTCCTATAAACATTTTGTTTCTACGTTTTGTATACACAGGGGCTGAGTTTATTGCATCCTCACTGATTTCTGGGCAGCGTGATCATGCCGACCCCGCCAGGCGTGGGTGGCCTGGCATACTCAGAGCTCCCTTTAGGCTGGTTCTTCTGTACAGAGAGGTTCTGAAGTTCTCGAATGAAATTTAACTTCATTTCTTATCTCTACTGTATTTTTCCTGGTGAAAATAACTGTGTTTTCAAATTTGATATAATTTCTCAAATTCAAAAAGCACAAGAGTCTGCACTTGGGTTCTGTGAGAACGGTTTCAGAGCTGCTTGTGTCCCTGGGTCACTGACTACCCCTGTGTGTGTCAGCCGGGCTGTGGCTTGCTTAAAAATGCTGATATTTAATAATATGAATTTTTATTGCAAACAGTAAAAGTTGGCTACACAGTATGATCTTATTTGTTTCTGATCCTAAATACAAAGCGAAAGCTTTGCTTATTTATTCGATTAAAATGCAAAAGTACAAGCGCACCCAGGTTTGTGTTGTAGAGGCTGGACTTATTTTATCATTCCCTTTCCTTTAAAGAGCCTTAAATAGTACATATGAAACACACATTCATCTCGGGCTCCTCCTGGGGATTTTTCTTTGGTTTAAGAAAATTTTATTAAAAATCGGCATTGCAAATAACATTTTTCATAACTATATGTAGACCTGTTAAAATTTTTATTAAAACTGGAGTTGGGCCTGTTCGTTTTCATCATTCTATCAGATATTAAACTCCTGCGGCAGCTGTAGGAGACGGGGAAAGGGATTTTCCAGGGGATTTGCGTGTCCTGGTCTCTGCGCCTTCCCTGGTCATATTATCATAACTATCACACGTAACAAAGCTCGAGATCTGTAATTCAGATAAAGTGCGGACTCCGAGGTACAGAAATCCAAACATGTGCTGGGAAATTTTTTACAATGCTGGCTCCTTTAACAGGATTTTGTAAACTTAGAGAGGCGTTCCGAGATTTTGTAGAGGAACACAAGCTGCACAACACGGCGAGGGCGTGCTGGGCAGAGCTTTAACGAGAGGTATTTTCGTCCATGCAGGCGGCTCCGTGGAAAGACCATGCAAGCCCCAGCAAGACCGTCAGACCTCGGCAGGTTAATAAATTAGGGCGGAACTGGAAGCTTGCTTCAGAGCAAGGTCTGCCTGAATCCACGGCCACCTCTTGGACAGCCTGGGTCTTTTCAGAAGAAAGCAGCCTGCCTTAGACGCAGCTGAAGGTGGTAAGTGCGACCACGTACTTTCTTAATGAATTCAGGAGGTTAACAAGGAGGGGAAGAACGCTGTGAACCGGCTGTCACCCGAAGGAAAGTGACACACGAGAGCCGTGCGACGAGCTTTCCTTCACGTGTGCGGGACAAATGCGTCACCCTGCCCGCGTGGAAGGAGCGCGCTGTGACAAGTTAGGGCTCGCGCCTTCCCAGCCGCGTGGATGTTTATCGTAACAGCGCCGTCTGCTGGCCGCACCTCGTTCCGTGCGGGGATCCCAGCCCTCCTGCAGGACCCCGTAGCACGTCCACTGCCTCGGTCAAAGTACTCCCGTGAACCGAAACTCATTCAGAGCGAGTGGGAGGTGAAGGGCTTTGTTCTGCTGCGCCAGCAGCGCTGGGCCCTTTCCCAAGACTCGCCTGGAGAGCCGTTTCCTGCAAGGCCGCGGCAGGGGAGCGGGGGAGCGGGCCCACCTGTTTATTTGTATTGTCTTTTTGATTTTGAAATTGATCTGGCACTTGCTGGCATTTTTCCTTCCAGCTTTTCAGTCACACCGTGTCTAATTAAAGCTACAGTAGAATCCTTACAAATTATCAATATCTATAAAATTTGAGAATCCTAAGATTTATTTGTAACTTGAGAAAAACAGTGGAACTGAAAATACAACTTAATTGACAAAGTGCTTAATAACACTTAAATTATGTAAGGTTGGCCTAAATACGAGGGCGTAACAAAGCTCCTTAATTTTGGATGTGTTTTGAAAAAGAATCTCAGAATCTAAAAGAGAACCATGTGAAGTAACTACGGGAAGTTGTATTTTCCAGCAAGACCTTATGCCTAGTATTACTTGAGGCATTGATCTTTAGTAAATGAGGAAAATACCTATAAAATCTTTAGATAAACCCATGTCATTTCAGTTTTAATTCTAAATAATACTTAACAGAGAATGCGCAGAGTTGATTACAGAGTAACTGTTTTCTAAATGCTCCAATTCATTTTATGTAGATAGGATTTACACTGAATGGACTATATTGCTAAAATAATCTTTTAAGAAATTCTGAACATAAATATTTGGCCATATGCAATAAAATCAAAATTTAGGATGCAGGGAAAATATTTTATTTTTGTTTCCTAAGTCACTGAATCCGGCTCTGATTGCCTGAAGCGGCATTTCAAAGAAACCTCATTCCACACAAACGGAAGGCCGGGGTCCTGGTGAGGCCCAGCCTGCGCGGTCGCAGTTACTTCAGTGGGCGACTTCTCGAGCAGCGTGCCGTTCCCGTGTCGCCGCGGTGGGAGCGCCCGCCTGCCCGGCTGAGGCCACGGGCCCTCCTGGGGAACCCGCCCACTCCGGGTGTGCAGCCGCCCGTGCCGCAGCATTCGACACCCAAGTGTGTCTTTCTTTTTACAGAACCGTTCATTTCGAATAGTCGCCTTCTCGGGGAAGGGGCTGCGTCATCGCTGTGTGCTGACGTGTGCAGAAGGGGCGAGCACTGGGGACCCAAGGGTCAGCGTTTCCAAATCCCGCTCCAGGAAGATGGCTCTCAGCTCTGAAAGAAATGCGTTTTAATGGGAGAAGCTAGAAAACGAGTTACCAATGCAGAGAAGGTGCCGTTTCGGGGTCACAGACCAGTGTGAACCCCTCTGCTCTGTCAGGGCGCGGAGGGCTCCTGCCCTTATTCTTGCGAGGGAAGTGTGTGGGCATGGCTTGGGGCACGGCCCACGGGGCACGTGCACGTGCACACTTGCATAGCTGCACCGTGGACAACACCCTGTGTGCACGGGCAAGCAGAGACACACCCGGTGGGCAGTGACGGCTCGTGCTTTGGTGAATCAGGGTAACCGCTTAACTCACGAACGGCAGTGAGAAGTCACAAGCGTGAGTCACATGATTGAGGTGTTTAACGGTGCCCTGTCGCACTGTTACGGGTGGACTTGAGCTAACAGCATTTGCAGTTTGCCATTAAGTCATAAAGGAATGAAAGAAAAATCTGCCCCAAGTAATGCAATTCTTTCCTAATAAGAAACAGACTATTGATAATCAGCACATTCTATTTTTGCTTGATTTGCCCCAGTTGAATTTTCATATCTTTGTGTTGTGATTTCATTCATGATGTACTTTATGTCAGGTTTCAATGAAAATGAAATTGCTTCTTTTTTCTTGGAAGTTGCCTCATCATTGCTCAAGCCCTAGGCTGACTGGAGACAAGCCGATCACAGCTGTGCCACGTGCAGTGTGGACACTGGTGTCCCATAGACAGTGGTGACGGTGACGTTCAGCTGAAACTGCAGGAGCTCTGTTCGTTTCTTGAAAAGTATAAGATGATCCCCTAGGCTTTTATTTTAAATTTTTGACGGGTAGATTTAAACTAAGCACTTGGTAACTAAATCTTCATTGAGACGTACTTTCGAGAATGATTGCAGTAGTCCAGCTCCGTGAAGTAGCTGAGACGCTCCGCTCTGTACGAGGAGTAACGGACTAGCCACCCTCTCTAGGACCAAGGACCGCCGTGGTGGGCAGTAATAGCGGCCGCGGGTGAGTGCACGCCTCCACGCAGCACTGCACGTGGTGTAAGAGCACAGGTCCAAGCGCGGCTGACAGGCCAGCACCGTCCCTGGAGGTACAGGTGTCTGACGACTGAGGAGTCGAATTTAGCCTTCTGCTTTATAATTAAAGTCTGGAGTGCGAGGCGACATCAAAGCCTGCCCATCCACTCTGAGCAAAGACGGTGGGGACCTCTTCTGCAGGGCGGTTACCACGCATCTGGCGAGGCCAGCCCTGTGCTTCACACCCAGTCCAGAGTCCCGTATTGCAAGAGAAAAACTGCTCAGTATTTAGGCAGAAGCCCTGGGATACTGGTTTTCTAAGAGCCACTCTATTGAGCGACAAAATGCATTTCCTCATGTTGGAAATAATTATTTGAGATTCAGGTCCATATAGCTCACAGAACGGAAAGGTATTAACAGCGCATTAAAGGAAGAATGTGAACCAGGCCCACGGCACCCCCGCTCAGAGCACAGCACCGAGCCCCGTGTCTGTTAAACTGCCTGCAGTCGCTCAGCGTGGTGGAGCACACCCCGCTTCCCGTAGCTGGGACGGACTGATCGCATGTTTCAGCGGGCTGCTGGAGGTCCATGGGCAGTATTATTCCAGTCACCCCTGGGCATCAGACGGGTCCTTCACAGGGGGGTCTGGGTTGTCCTGCACGACAGGAATTGGTTGGGCTGCATCTCCAGGCTGGGGTGAAACGCATCGATAGAGCCGTGAAGATTAAATTCGGAGCAGACGCAGCACCTCTGAAGAGCTGGCCTGATTTCACAGTGGCATTAGGAGCCTCTGCACAGTGTTTAGGCAGTTAGAAAGAATGCTGGTGATTAGCCGTCGAATTTTCTAAAATAGATTTTACTGTCTTTAACCAGCCGTGGCTACAGTTCGTTTATCCCGTGCAAGGCTCTCGCTGCCCTGTGCTAGAGCTGGTGAGCACGGCTTGGCGCTCCCCTCTCCAGGTGGATTCCTGTGTTTATTAGACCCTGGGCCATTAAGTACAGGAGTACGTACATATCTATACACATAAATAAACAGAATATGTAAGTAACGTTTAATATTATTTTATAAGTGACCAAATGGAGACATTCACCATTCCATTTCTCCCAAATAACATTTTATAATCAGATACCAAAATATCTCAAGCCTCACAGAATAGTATGTATAAGAAACTTAAACAGAAGATGTCATGGCACCGAACTTGGCTCTTGATCATCTTGAGAGCGTAGCCTCAGCAGTGCATGAAGCAGTTACACTTTGCTGCTAAATTCGAGCACAGCTAAGTTTGCTGTTTTATATGTCACAAAAGAGTCTGATTCCTAAAAATAACGCCTAGAAATCCAGAGGTACGCAGCGAACTGCTTCCTGCTGGGAACATGGCCCACGGATGTGCTGCCGGGGACGACCCTGGCTCGGGGGTTAAACCTGAATACCAATGTCGAATGTGAGTCACTTCATCTTGAACTTGGGTAATGCCGTCCTAACGACTGCGGACTTGAGCGGTGGACTGTGTGCGGGTCAGTTTCGATCTCCTGGCCGTGGTCAGGAGAAGTGGCTTGGCTGCTCTCGTGTGGTGCCGATGGTCGGGTCTCACGGCGTTTGAAAGCCTAGCACATCCCAAGGGGTTACCTTGGGGTCGCTTTCTCTCTTTCTGTATTAAGTCGCTCATCGCGAAGTGGCTGGTGCTGGCTTTGAAAGGACTTCTAAGAGGCTACGGAAAGCGTCTCTCTGAAAGCACGTTTTTGCTTGTGTGGACAGGATAGAGTTTGCAGCTGTTGGGCTTGTGACGGCGGTGTGGATCTGATTGTGCACAGTATAGCCAGAGCCGTGGGTGCAGCTGGAAGAGGGGCTGTAAATTTTGAAAGCGATGCAGATTTTTGTCATTAATTGGCTGCTAATAAAAGCAAACTGGATGGCTTCTAACTGTGGGAGCCTGTGGCTCTGTATCTGGTATCAGGAATTCGTACACATTACATAGTTTTAGGGACTCAGACCACGACTAATTGAAATATGAGGCATACTGATCAAATTTAGCATTACCAGCATGCACTATGGTTTGGGACTGGACGGCGACAAGGTAGCACTTATTACTTCTTCCCCATAACCTGGCTGATTGAAATAGCTCGCGACGTCGCCAGCCCCAGCTGGGCTTCAGGACAGCTAATTAAGTCATTAAAAGGGAGGTCAGGCGATCTGAGTTTTGCATACTAAAGTACAAAAAGTCTTTTATTATATATTTTAATAAGTTAAGATTTGAATTTTGAAAGAAATTTCTTTTTAATCATAGATGCATTTATTGGTTTATTTACTGAAGTCTTCATTTAAATGTACAGACATAAGAATTTCTGAGCTTGTCCATAACACAGCTTCCAGACCCGCTGCTTGGCTCTGCCCCTTCACGAGTGATCGTGTGTGAACCCCGGGCACCGTGTGATCATCGACATGTCGGGAAGTGAGGGGTGCAGCTTCTCACGCTCCTCTGCAAATGCCGTCCACACAGCAGGGGTTTGAGGGGAATTTCCAGCACTTTATGCATCCCGAACATCAAAGCAAATCTATATGGTGACATCCCTGTTTTGAGGGATTTGGGGTAAAAGTCTGAGGTTCAAATGATTTGTTTCTTCATGGCTTACTAAATGTCTCTTTAAAGCTCTCTCGTTTATCCACGTGAGAGTGTGTGAGCTCGGGTGCACCGACTGGGTGGGGGCAGCCGTGTGTGCGTGGGCGTGTGTGAACACCACTGGAACCCACTGTGTTCACGTGGGGTGATCAACACATTGCAAAAGCGCTGCTGTTAGCAGTGTAAGAACGGCACGGTGCGTTCTTGGTGGCGATCTTGTTCCCCTGTGTTATTTTAATATATACGTGGTCCAACTTGCATTTTCTCACGGTAAGCTCCTGAGGCAAGCAGTGAGCGTGGTGGGTGTTCCAGACGTGACGACCTGACCAGTGGACGGCCACCGCAGTGCGGTGTCGAGTGTTTGGAGGACGGCCACGGCCTCTGTGTCCTCTTCTCTCCCCTTCGTGTGGACTCTCAGTCAACTGTGGTCTCCAAGCTAGGGTAGAAGACAGACTGAGAAGCATAAATCTGAATCTGCCGTGTTATTACTACATAGGAAGAGATCTCGGACCGTGTTTGGGAAAGGAGTGTTTAAACGATGTGTTAATTAACCACGGGATTGCGTTCTGCTGCTAACTCTGCTCCCACTTGGTATGCACCGCTCACAGTAGGAGAATTCCTAAGTGTCACCCATTTGGGTCTTCCTCTCAGAGTATTTATTGTATTATTAAGAAATTCAGAAATCAAGTAATAGTAAGAGAAGAGTGATTGGCGAAGCTTTAGAAAATATGGGCAGAATGATACAAAGTAGTTCAAATTTCAAGGGCCGTCTTAGTTAGAAATGGTCTGAAATATCAAATGAGGTCTGCTTTAGAAAGTCCTTGGAGGGAGCGGGAACAGAGACGTCGTCTCACTCCAGACCCCGTATCTGCCGAGGATCTGCTTTCAGCGTGCGATTGACACGGAACAACTGTTAGGAATGTGTGCGCTTTCTCAAGGAGAGCCGCAGGTCTAAAGAAGCTACTATCATTTTGGCAGGAACGAACGATTTCAAGTAAACATGTTCTGCCATCACAAGGTTGTTAGTGGTGGCGTTTCAGAGCGCAGAGCGCTTCGGACTGTGACAAAGGCCGGGTCTCCCTAGCTGTCCTGGTTTAAAAGTGAAGCTGGCGCATAGAAGGCTGTGGATCTCCGTGTCCCGACGCGGTTCTGGTCACGGGTCATCATTCGTGGTCCCTGTGGACGACCTCCCGCATGTCGGGGACCGGGTCTCCGGCGCCTGCGGCAGAATGCAGACTTGCGGAGTGCACACCCACAGAGCAGGCGTAGAGGCAGCCCCCCGACCACTGCCTGCGTTCTGTCCGAAGACAGTCCTGAGGCAGACACTGACGGGGCTGTTTTAGGTCTGCTCCACTGTGTCTGTATCGTGCCTGCTCGGTCGACAACCCGTGTCCTCTTGTTAGAGAAGAGTAAAATCACGCCTGCTCAGAATCACTCTAACAAGCTCGCCAGTTGTTTATTTTGGTTCAAAGTTAACATAGAAAATTTATTCTGTGTACCAAAACAATTTCTGGACTTCTCGTACAAGTAGATTTCTTCATAGTAGGCTTTGTTGGTAATAATTAATCTTACACATGCCATTTGAGAGACACACTTAATTAGACACATGATAATTAGACCAAAGAGTAATCATATTCTTTGGCGGATAACTCTCACTGTGCCCCACTTAAAAGGAGTTCCTGCAATTAGAGTGACAGACAGATGTCCTTGTCAGCTCTGCCAGGCAGGCTTCTTGTCGACTGCGGCGGGGCTGTATTGACGGTGCGTGTGCTCACTGCGGCCCTGGGGGTCCGCCCGCGGTAGGGCTCTACGTCACCAGTCGTCAAAAGCAAACTGGAGCACACCTGTCCCTAAAGCCCACTCGAGGCTTTAGTGCTGACTTTATAAAGTTGGGCCAAAATAAGAAATAAATGCTTTTAATAAAATGTATTTTTCTTCTGGGAAAAATGCTGTCTACAACTTTTCTTCGAGACTTGAATATGTACTCTTTTTGTTAGCTTTCTATTTACAGTAAGGACTTCACTTTTCAGGGTCAGAAAACTTAAAGTGTCTCCGCCTCCATTTACTGTAGCGACCATGAGTATGGAACATAGCTGAAGACCAAAAGTCTGCTCTCGAAAGAATTCTAGCCCAATTTCCAAATCAGAAGCTCTGGAAGGTTAGGGGAGCCTGCGAACCTCTGGGCACCTGTCCAAGATGAACCTCCAAGTCTTTGAAGTCTCCCCATCACCGAGACCCGCAGCACAGCCTAATCCTGCCGTCTGCCCCCTTTCCTGTTTGCCTTTCGGGCCTCGGTCTGTCCCGAGTCCAGCAACTGCGCTCGGTGGGAGACGTTTAGGAGGAGAATCTGCCCTTGGACGCACCCACCCCGAGCCGAGGGTGTTTGGGAAGGTGGAGACGGGCGAGCAGGTACCACGCCGGCTGACACGCGCTTATCCCGAACAGCGGCGGCCTAGCTTTCCAGTCACAAATTATTTTAGCTATCAGCAGTAACAGTAATATCTCTGCAAGAATTGTTTTTGGTTTCAACAAAAGATCATACAATTTTAAGGAGCAGTACTGAGTCACAGATGAAAGGAAACAAAATATAATTTTAGCAAGTGAAACTAATTAACACTTTTAATACCACAGGACTTGATATTAAATACTGCTAAAGTTTTTTTGAGGGGGTAAGTCAGTAGAACATTTGTTATTATTTTTTCACATTTTATAGCTGGTATTTTGTTTAGTTACCTTAGTATTTTAGTGAATATTTATTTCAAATTCTTTTATTTAACTTTTTTGGCTAAGAATGAATTTTAGATAAAGACAGAAAAATTGAAATTAAGACAAAGTAAAATCTAATCACCTTTTCTAAGAAATCTTTGTGAATTGCACATTGAAGGCTTTAGACTGTGGTTAGAAGATACCCAGCTCACAAACACACTTAGAAATAGCGTGTCTTTTCAGAGTCTGCCCTTTCTTGGTCATCGACTGTTCATGGCTGGGTGCTGGGTTCTTTCTTTTTTTGAGGGGGCGGTGGGGGTTCACTCTATTGAACTGTTTCTCAAACGGAAATTCTTTAAATATTTCTTAGTATATCTTCCAAAAACAGTAGCAGAATCAATTTAAAGAATCTTGTGTTGTTATCTCAGAACCTCCCACCCGTTCACTGAGACAGAGCAAGCGCGGCCAGCCCCACCGTCGCTCTGGCCCGTGCCGAACCGGCCAGCTCCACCACTGATCTGACCCGTGCGCTCGGACCTCGTTCCTGTCGGCAAAGGACTGGCAGGTTGGGAGGAAAAGACACATGTCTAGAGAAGAGACCACAAGATCAGGCAAAGAAAATACTGGAATCTTCTTTCTTTTTCTTCTTTCCTTCTTTCTTCCTTTCTTTCTTTCTTATACAATTAATCATGCCCTTCTATTTTCTCCTCATCTTTACGATTAAAATCTTTGAAGCCTTGAACAGCCCCTGAGTGCAGCTCACGTACTGAGATGTCTGAAGTGCTACTGAAGGAAAAAGGAACCCCCCCTTTTTTTTAGAGAGAGATTTTTGCTATAGGGCGTGCATGCTCATTGGAGAGACAGAGAATCAGAAGGCGAGAACTCCCTGTGGGGGGTGGCCTCTATGGATTTGGGGTACGCACACATATGCGCCTGGCAGCAGTTTTAAGCCTCCGGGTCTGGGACTCGACTACGTGTGAATCCAGCAATGTAAACATTTCGCCATCTGCTGGACCCAGAATTCACAGTTTTACAAGTGAGTGAACGGGGCCGGCCGGTGCATGGCGGTTACGGTGCTGGACTCCCACAGGGCCCGGTGCAGCGTGGGTCCCGGACCCGGCAGCTTCTTCCTCACGTCCGCTCTTGCTCTCCGCAGTCACAGGACCCCTAGGCCGCGTCATCAGCCTCTGAGGCAGGTGAGCTGGCCCTGGGCGTCAGGGAGCGAGAAGGGAACCGTCTGAGAAGGCCAGTGGCGTTGCACACTCCAGCAGGGGCTGTGGGAGCAAGAAGTGGAAGCTTCCGGAAGAGGAGGACCGAGGGCGCCTGGGTGCTGCAGGCGGGAGTAAGATGAGCTAGGCCACAGATGGCATAATGGGTGCTTCACTACCTCCCACTTGGCCCACCGTGGTTCAAGTCCCGCACCTGGTGGCTTGAAAATCACGTGTGCATGTGCGCCCAAGATCCTGGGAGGAGAATGGAGGAGAAGGGATTTTGATGTGACCACGCCCCACCCCTGTCCTGCGGGGTGACTTCTCCCTCTCTCTGTCTCTGTCTCTCTCTCTGGTGAGTCCCTTCATATGGCCCTGGCACAGAACAGATTCACTTCAAGGTACACAGGGAAATGGCAAATTGCTCAAAAAGTAACACCGGGGGCAATGGCGTGGCCATGGAGAAGGAAATCCCTCAAGAGCCTAGATGAATAAAACAGCTCGGTACTAAAAGCTGAAGTTGAAGCCTTTCAGAGGAATTGGGAGGAAGCACAGCACCAGGGCAGAGGTGTTCCCTCAGACCAGGACAGCACAGGCCGTGGAGGAAAAGAGGGCGTGCTGGTCCAGCGAGATGGCACAGATTTCTGTGAGTCGCAGGGCTCTGAGAGACAGAGCGGGGAGTCGGAGTCTCCTGGGTCCTGGAGACGAGAGGACCCCGCAGGTGGGGAGGGGGAGCGTC
>NW_006199647.1:1904326-1910833 GCF_000334495.1 Tupaia belangeri chinensis
CGCTCTTCCTGAGTGTCATGGACCGCGGGCCAGGGCAGTTACTCAGACTCCTCAGCCAGACGGAGGAAAGGCGCCTGGTGGCCATCGGCGACCGCGGGCCGGGTGAGGGGTGGGAATGTCGGCTCCACACTGTGAAGGGCGCGTCATCTCCCCAAGTTAAATCGAAACGGGGTCTGCCCGCGGCCTGGGAGCTAAGGGGGCCAGATCCCACGTGACCTCCTGAGTTCAAATCCCAGCCCTCTTAGCTTGAGCCTCGTGCCAGGCAGGCGTGCAAGCCCCAAGTGCCAGCAGGTTGGAGGAGTGGAGGGGAAGGGATGGTGGTGAGGCCACAGCCCACTGGGGTAGCCAAGCTTGCTCTGGGTAGATATGTACGACTCAGCACGTGGTGTGGACTGGGCCCACGGATCCCGAGGTGGTGAATCCCTCCCAAGGGGGGCGTGGGGAGACATGTCTGGGCGGCCGCAGAGGGACTTCGCCTGTGTTTGTGAGGCTTTCTGTCTTCCAGGTGCAATCAGGGTCAGTCCTGTGCACAGTGGCTATGGGGACTGGGTCCCACGTGGGCACCATGGCTTCATGTCCTGCCCTTGAGGCTCGAGGGCACACCGGCTGCTCGTGCCCAACCCTGGTGGGCAGAGGGATGGGAGACGGGTCCTAAGGCGACCTCGTCCCACGGGAGGCCCTCTGATGAGCACGTGGTCTGTCAGGCAATTTTAAAAACAATAAGTCATTAAGGTTATTGCATTCTGTGCTTTTTTTGTTTGCTCGAAATATCTAAACGTTCAGGAGGTTTTTTTTCTTTCTTTCTTTTTCTTTTTTCTGCAGGAGGAGACTGAGAGATGAAACCAGAAGGGCCCGGGGGACGGCCAGGCCACCGTCGCTCCCCTCCCTGTGGCCCTCCTCCAGGGTTTCGGGGGCCTCCCACGGGCGCCTGTCTCTCAAGGGGCCGTGCGGAGGGCTCAGCCTGGCCATCGCACTGTCTGGGAGCCGGCTGCCTTAACCTCCCAGACACGCCCCTCAAGGCTTTCTGCTGTGGTGGACTTTTTTTTTTTAGGCTTTTGTTAGGTACTATTCACATTTGTTAAAAATAGTTATTAAAAATGACCTCACATGAAGGCACAGTGAATGACACAGATTAAGAAGCTAGGTTCTCACAGTCCAGACTCAGAGGGGCGGCCCCGCGGGGTGGACTCAGCCCTCAAAAGGGCGCACCCGGGGGAGGAGGAGGCGTCCCAGGGCCAACCCAGAGGGGTGAGCAGGGACCCACAGCCACAGTCACCTGCTGCCCAGGGCGGCCACTGCTGGGTGAAGCAGTGCTGAGGGACAGTGGGGCCAAGCCTCTCCCTGGCTCCAGCCTCCAGACCCCCTGGGGGCCCCTCAGGTCCAGCCGTCTAAGGGAGGGGCTGGCTGGATTTGCAGCCCTAGTGTCACAGACTCGAGCTCTGTGGAGAGGCGGTTGGGAGCGGCGGGTGTTCCTCTGGCTTCTCGGAACCTCGGATCTGGGGGGAGAAGTCCGCCCGGCCTGGCTGCAGAGTAGGGCGCCCGGCAGCAAGCCCACCCCCGGAGCCCTCCTGGAGGGCCCTGGCTCCCTGCCGGCTTGGGTCTCCCACACTAACCCAGGCACCCCAGCCTTAGTCCCTGCCACGCCCTCCAGGGGTGATGGAGAGCACTCACAAAGCCCGGGGAGACCAGCTGCGTGGCCTTCGCCCAGGACCCTGGCCTTCCTACCGTCTGCTCCGGCATCCAGGCCCTGGCCACCTTCGCCCTCTGCCAGGCTCTCTCGGTTCCCTGGCGTGCACACCTTCGCCTGCAGCCTCGTCCTCCACCCGCACCTCACCTCTTCGCAGACCAGCTCCCCCTCCACCCTGGGCCTCCGACTCCGTGCCTTGTCTGGGAGCTCTGGCCGGTCGCAGTCAGTGGTGAGAACCTGCACTCCAGGCCCCAGGGACTTAGACCGGGCGGTGCCGGGGTAAGGCCGCCAGGGAGCTCACGGCCTGCCACGATGACCAGGGGACTCCACCGTGTGGAGAAATTGAATTAAACTGTGTTTGTTTTGGTACAAAACCTTTTTTGGGGGGGAGAGATTTTTGTTATAGGGTGTGCGCTTGCCACAAAGACAGAGAGACACAGTGAGACAGAAAGGGTGAAATCACCCCCCAGGGGGGATGGCCACGCTGCAATCCCTTCTCCTCCATTCTCCTCTCGGGATCTTGGGCACGCATGCACACGCGCCTGACATGAGTTTAAGTCACTGGGTCTGGGACTCGAACTGCGGTCGACTATGTGGAAGTCCAGTGGCATTGCCATTACACCAACTGCTGGTCCCTCATCTGGGCATTTCTCACACTGCTCTGTCTTCTAAGCTGGAGATGGTGCTGGCCTGGCCCAGTGAGCAGAGGACAGTGGGCCACACAGCACTCAGTGGGAGGGCTCTAAGGTCCGACCTCGCTGGACACAGGATGCCCTGGGGGTCGGTCTCCTGGGCCTGCGTGTCCCTGGGGAAGTTGGAGCACCTGGTGGTCAACGGAGCCCCATGCCCAGGTGGGAGCAGAAGTTCCCAGCCCGGGAGGTTTGTTGCCGTGGTCACTGGTGCTATTATTTTGCTTTTCTGGGTCCTCATTTTGATGGAATCACTCATTTTGGTCATTCATTTTTCCCCAGCGGCAAAGGGCAGTCCATTTTCTGCCTTCCTAAGTGCGGCTCCACGGCGCCTTGCTGGAAAAGCGAAGTTCATCCGCTCGAGGGAGACCTGGTGCACAAAGCCCGAGCCCATCCTGAGCCCTGTCCAGCTGCTCTGCCCGACAGCTCAGGCCCTTCCAGGCGCACCGCGAGTCTCCCTGGGCCACGTCGTGGTGTGTAGTCACTCCCAAAAAGCCGCAGCTTGCCTAAGCCCCGTTCTGGCTTTAAGTCGCTCTTTGGAAGCTGTTTGTTGCCATCACACCCCGTTCTCGTGAGCCCAGACGCTGTGTCTGTGTTTAGAACTGTCCAACTTTGCCTCACGGGGCTGTCCTCGCGTACGGGCCTGACGCGGAGTGCAGGGGTGCGTCCCTGGGAGCGCCGTCTCACCACAAGCTCGGTGCAGCGCCCTGTGCGGGTGCTCAGGGTGCGTTTGGTGGGTTGAGGTGGGACTGGATGGCAGTGGGGAGAAGATGAGAGTCAAATCCGACCAGTGAGACTGCGGAACAGCCGACAGTTCTCATCCTTCACCACGTGCTTTGAAGGAAATGCTGAGCCCTGCTCAGAGAGCAGTGTGCCCTGCCCGTGCGGTCCTCGCTGTAGATACACCTGGGCCACCTCTTGTGGGTGGACGGCTGGCATAGACCCGTTCTAGGTGTTCGTTTTTGGGCTATTTGTTCTTATACAATTTGAGAGAAAACAATCTTTCTGTATCCTTTGCTAGTTCAAAATGAAATCGTCATTTCTTGTAAGCCTTAGTTCTACGGGGCCGCGAGGGATTCCAGCCCCGTTTCCCCATGGGCGGGCTCTGTGCCTGTCCAGAAGGAAAGGAGACAATGTATTTTGTTTTTAAAAACCTACCGTGACCATCACTTGCAGCCGTCCCAGGACACGAACAACCACCCTCGACTGTGGTGGGGCGCGTTGTTACCAGTCCTGCTCTTTCATAGCGCTTATCCACTTAGTTCTCCATAGCAAGAGAGACAGAGAGAGGGAGAGAGAGAGAAGGGCAGAGAGAGAGATGGACACAGAGGAGGGACAGAGAGAGAGAGGGACAGAGAGAGACAGAAAGAGGGACACAGAGAGAGGGACAGAGAGAGAGTGAGAACACGTGTCCCTGATAGGGTCTTGGTGCCACGACCCACCCCGCTCCAGCCAGCCCTGAGTCCTGGGCACGCACAGGCCCCGTGTGTTCAGGGAGGTCCCCAGACATGAGTCCAGAACCTTCCCACCTGAGCCGGCCTGGGCGCGTACAGCAGGCTGCAGGTGTGACACCATCTGGCCCGTTCCTGTTATCCTCGTTCCCGTTATCTCTGAACACATGGAAAAGCTGAGACCAGACCGTGTAAACGAGACACCTCATGTCACGTCCCTTGAAAAGGCCATTCCTGATAGCGGCGAGAGTGGAGCAACGAAGCACAGGCTGAAGGTGGTGACAGGCGCAGTGTCGGGCGCGGTGACAGGCTTGGAGCCCACCGAACCATAGGCCACCGGCAAGAGAAGGGGCTGAGAACGTGTGTCTGGGAGGTCCTGGGAGGTCGCCGTCGGGGACAGAGAGCCAGCGGGAGCCGAGGGAGGAGCGGCCGCCGCCCCGAGCAGACTCACGTTCGGATCCCTCTGCCACGAGGCCACGGGGTCCCTGCTCCCCAGCACGTGGGCCTCATGGGCTGTACCTGGTCACACCCCGCACTGGGAACCCTTGCCTGGCCACCGGTGCCGCTGCCAAGTTTCAGCTCCACATGGAAAGGCTTAGACAGTGAGGTCCAGGCGCTGCAGGGCCTTCACCCTCATGACAGCTCCGTCCTCACTAGAGAAGCTGGAGCCGGCCACATGCTGTGGCCCCCGGGCTGTGCCGGGACGCAGGGTGACCCAGGCCTCGGGACAGAACTCTGCTCTAGGACCTCGTGTCTGCTGGCTTTCATTAATTTATTTTGGAGAGATTTTTGCTATTGGGCAGGTGTGCTCATAGGAGACACAGAGAGACAGAAAGTGAGAAATCACCCCCCGGGGGGGATGACCGCGCTGCAGTCCTTTCTCCATTCTCCTTTCGGGATTTTGGGCACACATGCATACACGCCCGGTGTGAGTTTTAAGCCATTGGGTCCAGGACTTGAATGGCAGTTGGCTTCGTGGGAGTCCAGCGATGCATTATTATTCCCCTTGCCGGTCCCTTCCGGTCATCGTTAATAGCTCCCAGTGCACAGCCACACCCACCGGAGTCCACGTGGAGCTTGTTTGAGATGCCCACGAGTGACCGCCCAGGCCCCACTGCACCGTAACACGGACCCGCCACCCCAAAGCCCGCCCCCACTGGGAGGTCTCATCACGGGCAGGTGCTACTGGTGCTGGTGCTGGTGCTGGTACTGGTACTGCTGCTGGAGCTGGTGCTGGAGCTGGTGCTGGTACTGGTGCTGGTGCTGGTGCTGGTACTGGTACTGGTGCTGGTGCTGGTGCTGGAGCTGGTGCTGGTGCTGGTACTGGTACTGGTGCCGGTGCCGGTGCCGGTGCCCGTCACCGAGCCATCGTCCACGTGCGGCTCGAGTCTTACTCTGCGGCCACCTCCAAACCTTCAGGCTTCCTGGCGCAGTCTGCCCGGCGCTGGGCATGATCCTGAGCCGGGGAGAAACACGGACAGCACCTTCCCTGGGGCCTCGCTGGCCCACGTATTCTGGAAGGACCAGCTTCCAGGTGCCCGCCTTGGCAGCGCCAGCCCGTCGGCCAAGTGAAAGCACGCTCTTCACTCTCGGGAAGTTGCGTCCTCTGCCCCGCCTGGCGTGCCCAGACCTGGGGGTCAGCTGGGAGGGCCTGGGAAGGCCTGGCCTGTACTGGACGCCCGGAGTGGGGTGAAAGAGTGCTCAGAGAGCACCTTGAAGGCTGCGGGAGGCACGAGCCACGTCCGCTGCCCCGGATCAGCCCAGTTCACGTCCCGGCTGAGTCTTGCGCATGTGCCTTCCAGCCACCTGTGGGTGAGGTCACGGGTGGTCAGCGCCCACTCCTTGGTCCTTCTTGCCTTGCCTGGTCCCTCCCGCAGACGAGACGTGGGGACATGGGAGCTCCGCTTTTGCGGTTTGAAGTGTGCAGAGTCTAGGAAACGCCCGACGTGGAGTCAGTGAGCCTAGAACTCAGAGAGCGAGGGCAGAGGTCGGAGTGTGCACCCTGTCAGCCTGCGGTTAGTGGTCAAGCCAAGTGCTCGTGGGGCCAGCAGATGGCGTGAGGGTTACGTCACTGGATTCCCACGTAACTGATTGCGGTTCGAGTCCTGGACCCTGTGGCCTAAAACTCATGCCAGGTGCGTGTGTGTGCCCAAGATCCTGAGAGGAGAGTGGAGGAGAAGGGACTGCAGCATGGCCATCCCCTGGGGGGTGATTTCTCATTTCTCTCTGTCTCTCCAGTGAGCGCATGTGCCCTATATCCAAACAAACAAACAAAACTTTAAAAACTGAATAAATAAAAAATGAAAATAAAAAATAAAGCCAAGTGGCTGCAGCTGAGCCTCAAGGCAGCAGGCGCTCCAGAAGAGGGGCGGCTGAAGGACAGCCTGGGACACCCACAGTGTGCAGATGGGGAAGGGGTGTCCACGGTGGGGGCCCTGAACCTGAGGAAAGAAGACGCCCCACAGGAGGGACGGGGAGTGGTGACTGGCACTACGGGTGGTCGGCTGGAGGCCTGGAGCGAGGTGCCACCGCGCTTGGTACCCGTGGGCTTCGGAGGGACTTGGCTCAGGAGGGCAAGCGTGGAGGAGGGGACCGTGGAGGAGGGGGAGCGTGGAGGAGGGGACTGTGGAGGAGGGGGAGCGTGGAGGAAGGGGAGCGTGGAGGAGGGGAGCGTGGAGGA
>NW_006199647.1:1911122-1912333 GCF_000334495.1 Tupaia belangeri chinensis
AGGGGAGAGCGTGGGGGTGAGCGTGGGGGGAGCGTGGGGGAGGGGAGCGGCGAGGCGAGCACACCGTCCTCTCATCAGGTCACGTAGTTCACAACCTCCCACAGTCAGCCTGTCTGAGATTCCCGCGTGATCTGAGAAGGCTAAATTTGTGGGGGTTTTATAAATATAGGAATCGTTAGTTGATATAAACTAAACTGTATTTTGGGTAAAATATAGAACTCAGTATTGTTGATCGATATTCTGTAATGCACCCTTTAAGTTTGTGTTTTAGTGGCACCTTTTGAATGATATCATTTTACAAGTGTTACTCTGTATTCTGTACTTTAGGCATCAATATTTACTGAGGGAAAGTTGTCAATTAAATAATTTTTTAAAAGAGAGACTACAGAGAGAGCTTTCCTAACAGAGGTAAGTATTTTAAGCTAATACCCTCTAAAATCTCACTCTGGGAACACGAAGCCGTTAGGGGCATACACGCGCTGCTCACGGCTGTCGGCAAAGCCACCCTGAAGCCGCGCAGTACTGTTAGCTGAGTGCTGAAGCCGCGGGCGAGGCGCGGTGAGGCCTTCATACCTCCCCTCGTCTTCACACCAGGCCCCCGGATCTGAGGGACAATCTCAGCTGCTAAGCCCCTGAAATGTTGAGTCTTTGCTATTTGTGCTGTTAATGAGATGCAACCGAATTTTGCAATTTGTCTTCCAAATCTTCTGATCGTGACGGAATTAAAGCAAGTGTCCGGTCTGCAACTGCTGCTCCTCGCAGGGCGCCGTCTGCTCCGGGCCGCCTTCCTCCCCGCTTTTCGGAGGTGGGAGCTCTGGGCTTTTAAACGCTTTGGCAGACGTTACAGGGGACAGTGTTTATGGTGATGGTGAGGGTGAGCCTGTCCTTTAAGAGCAGGAAGGGACGGAACCTCAAGAATGGGTGGCTCAGGACCAGCAGTTAGCGAAATGGCTATGTCGCTGGACTCCTACGTAGTCGACCACGGTTCACGTCCCGGACCCGGTGGCTTAAAACTCACGCCGGGCGCGTGTGCGTGCGTGCCCAAGATTCCGAGAGGAGAATGGAGGAGAAGGGATTGCGGCGTGGCCATCCCCCCTGGGGGGTGAGTTCTCGCTTTCTGTCTCTCTGTCTCTCTGTCTGGCGAGTGCACGAGGCCTATAGCAAAACCCTCTCCAAAAAAAGAAAAAGAACGGGTGGCCCAATCCCCGTTC
>NW_006199647.1:1912751-1916276 GCF_000334495.1 Tupaia belangeri chinensis
CAGTGTTTATGGTGATGGTGACGGTGAGCCTGTCCTTTAAGAGCAGGAAGGGACGGAACCTCAAGAATGGGTGGCTCAGGACCAGCAGTTAGCGAAATGGCTATGTCGCTGGACTCCTACGTAGTCGACCACGGTTCACGTCCCGGACCCGGTGGCTTAAAACTCACGCCGGGCGCGTGTGCGTGCGTGCCCAAGATTCCGAGAGGAGAATGGAGGAGAAGGGATTGCGGCGTGGCCATCCCCCCTGGGGGGTGAGTTCTCGCTTTCTGTCTCTCTGTCTCTCTGTCTGGCGAGTGCACGAGGCCTATAGCAAAACCCTCTCCAAAAAAAGAAAAAGAACGGGTGGCTCAATCCCCGTTCCTCTCCGGGGCCCCAGACTTTCAGTCGTCTCTTGCACGAACTTTGAGGGGGTCTGAGATCACAGGGGTGTGTAAAACCTTCGTCCGAAGGTCTTTCTGTCCTCAACTGTCAGGGAACATCAAACATCAGCAGAACGATCCAATCGAATGCCACTTCGCTCGGCGCATTCATGGCTGGCTATGCTACCGTGCATAGATGCAGGCACAGCCCAAGTGTCCCCGTGGAGGCCTGGACACGTGCCCTGTACAGGAGTCTCAGCCTGTGGGTTTAAACTGGTGTTTCCATTTCACAGTTCTCACAGATCTGAGAGATGTTGGTCACCGAAAACCTCTTCCTCCACGCACTCCTTGGCATGTACTTAGAGATGAGTTTCGGTGACTTCCTGGAGGTGACACGTGTTGGTGTGCTTACCGGAGATTAGGGACTCACTAGGCAGTCACCATTCTATGTCCAAACGTAAGCTCTTCAAAAATCTCTGTTCTTGTTTGAATTCGAGTATCCAAATATGCATGTTTGTTGTTATATGTAAGTCGAAAATGTCAAAATATAGTTATTATAAAATAGGGCTTTTTTTTAATAAAAATATCATTTGGAAATACATGTATGTTTCGGGACTATGACCTTTGGTCTCCTCGGTTGTCTCCTGTATCCACTTCGCCGTCCGGCCGTCGGAGACACACACGTGTGCTCTGCGCAGCGCCTTTCTGAAGGACGGCTCCTCCTGCAGTGGGAACAGACGTACGCAGTGCAGCCACACTGATTAACACCCGTATGGCCAGTTTCACCACAGCTTGCTTACGTCGGTATCGCCACTACAGGAGAGAGCAGAGGAGGACTGGAGGAAGAGCGGGAGAGGGAAGTCGGATGACCAGGACACAAGGTTTACGTAAACGGCCGCGTTGAAAAGAGCCACTTACTGGCTCTGTCCAGGTTTAGCGAATACCTTAAAGCCCCATGTTCAGACTTGGCAGAGGGAGGAGGGGTTTGGAAGCTGGTTCCAGGTTGAGGCAGGGATCTGTTTGAACTGCAAACAGTGTGAATGGGGTCCTATGCAAGGCTAAGGGATTATTTTTTCCTTTTTAGAAAAGCACTGCCCTGTGAATCGCCAAGTCCAGATCTGTACAAAGGAAAACTAGTCCGGGCTGAGTCTGAGAGCTGATACGTTTCAAGGAGGACCAGCCTGCTGCAGCGGCGAGCAGCGCAGACCTCTGTGAAATACAACCCTGATTAAAAATGCATGTGTGGGCCTTCCCAAGAAAGCACGGCCCTGCCGCCCGCTCTGCGCTCTCATGTGGGGAGGGGAGGCTGACGCGGCCCTCCTGTGTGCCCCTCCACCAGCTGCCGGCCGGTCCACATTTCTGAAATTGTCCCTTCTTCTAACTTCGAACCAGGTACAATCATACTTTTTGTTGTTGTTTTAAAAAGTATTGATAAATTGAACCTGGAAATCCAGGAGTTCGAAGCACACAGACTTAGGCAGAATCTTTGAATCAATGCGACTGAGCGAGCCAGTGCACGAAGTGCTGGAAGGCTGTGGTTTGAAGCGCGTCAGTGGTGATGGCACTTAGGCCTCGTCACTGCATGGCCGTGGAAGGAGCGTGCGTGGACGGCCTCACGCTGCTGCTCAGACAAAACTGAGCTCCCACTGCACGATTTAAGAGTGTGCGGAAGCTGCTCTGTGCCTAGGGGTTCAGAGTGACGGGAGTCTGGTACCGAGCCCGAGAGGCTTCTGACACAGGGATGAGGTGTGTCTGTCCAGTTGAAAACGAACAGCCAAACCACACCGCCAACGACAGAGGAGGCCGAGCAGGCCGCGGCCCTGCACCCCGGCCATCTCGACCAGGTGTGATCCCAACCCCGAGACCACGTGGCGTCACACCAGGGGGCATTTGTTTCTGCAAAGCCTGGGAGTGAGGGGTGGGGCGAGAATCAGCAGAGTGGCCAGAGCACACGCGTTTGCCTGGAATGACACGCAGCTCCAGCTGGTCATGTGACTGTCGCACAACCGTGTGCACGTACACAGTGCATGTATACATGCATAAGGACGAACAGAGCAGGAAACAGCATCTGCTGAGCTGCTGCTCCGCGCACTCTGGCTATCGGGCAGGAGCAGCTTGTTAGAAGTCCCTGGATATTTTTCCACGGGTATTAATTGTATTAAAAATGTCCTCACACCCTCCACCTCCCCGCCCCGGCGCCCTGTAACCGCCACCCTACACAGTGGGTCTTTTAAAGAGTGTTTCATCTTACATGATTCAGAAAATAAAGAAATGCTAATCCGAAGTTTCCTAATGAAAACGTCCTGCTGAGAAAGTCAGTCTCCTGCATCTGCACGTCGCAGAAGGCACGGGGCGGCTCGGGTGCGCGTCCCTGTTCTGCTGCTCCGGCCCAGGCGGCCCCGCTGCCCCGCAGCCCTGCAGCCCTTGCAGAAGGACCAGGATGAGCTCGCAGGTGCAGGGCGGGGCACACGATGGGCCCAAGCTTGTTCCCTAACCATGGACTTGAACGCGCTCGAGATGGGAAGGCCCTGGTTTACACAGCAAGAGGGCAGGCGGGGGCCGGCCAGGGAAGCTGCCGTCCGTGGTGTTTGTTCCGGGAGCATGGAGTGAACACTCCCGGCACCACAGCTGCGTGTGCACACACTCTGTGTCACCTGAGATTTTGAAATGAGTGTCATCTGACAGAGATGCAGCAGCAGTGACTTGTCTAAATTTGGGGCGTGCGGCTACTACGTCATACACGTTACACCTTTCCCGAATGTTCGTTCACGTGTTCAGTCACACCTCTTACAGCAGGGTTAATTCTACAGAAAGTCTCCTTTAAAATACTTGCTCTATATTGTGACTTTCCTGAAGTGGGTACTCTTGGGGAGCACAGACGAGGTGGCCTACCGGCACCGTGAGGAGCACGCACAGCAGGCAGACCCCACCGTGCCCGTGCGGTAGGGCCGGCCAGCGACAGACACTGCCATCATCGGGAACTGGGGCAGAGAAAGCACTTTCTAAGACCTTTAAGATGCAAATATTTTCTTCCCTAATCCCTTGGTGCCGTCTAACAACTGAAACTATTTATTATTTTTTTGTTTGCTTTAATAAAATTGTCAATGGATTTTCTTCAGATTTATTGGGGCCCTACTTAGCTGGCCTGTTTTGTGTTTTCACAATT
>NW_006199647.1:1916950-1919730 GCF_000334495.1 Tupaia belangeri chinensis
CTCTTCCACGCCATTTTTGTGCGTGCACACACCAGCACACGGGGCGTGCCGGCAGTGGGAGCGTGTGCACCGTCATGCGGCGCGGCCTCGGGTCCGGTGCGGATATTAAATGGGGAAAGCTTGTGTCTTCTCTTCCTCAGGAATGCTTAGGTGGAAGGAGTGAAATGTGATTTATCCTCATCAGTCTGTATATTTTACTTTATTTGCAATTAATTCTCTTGCTATATTAGATCTATGTTAACGTATGTTTTCTTACAAATTCTAAAGAGAATTCTGCCTCCTGCTTTATTTCCCTCCCTGCAGTTAATTTAAGCAGGGGCTTAATGCCGGCGGGCTCCTTCTCACACGTGTACACGGTAAGTGTTCTGAGATTTACTATCAACCCAGATTTAGAAATGAGTTTTCATTACTCTTTTTGATTTAGAATTAATTATCAATCATCAACTTAAACATTCACAATGAGAATTACTATTCTCAGATTGCTGCTTGGTTTGCTCCTATTATTTTAAAACTTTGTTATTGATATTAATGTTTTTGAATGATCTTTCTAGCATAAAAGTGTTCTGTAAGGTTCATTGGTAGTCTGAAATCATTGGATGTAGGTAAATAATTTAAAATTTTCTTTTTTGATGTAGGAAAACTAGAAAAAAAATTGGTCTGAGGTTGTTAAAAATATTTTTTCATGATATCAACTCCAGAGTTCTATAAAGATAGGATAATCTTGTTTATATTAAAATGCCGTGGCTTTTCATCCGTTTCAAAAAATTAATAAGATAAAAATCACTGAATGGATTCATTGACAAGAGTTGTCATGGAATGTTTTTAAGAGTCTGAGACTTTAAATGTCAACTTTCATCCCCTCAAAAGAGACAATCTGTAAAACAAATGTATTTAAAAAAAAAAAAGACTAACTTTAAAATCAACTCTAGCTCAATAGAAACAAAACTCTATGATTCTAAACAGTCACAGGAATTACAAGGAGATGGAAACTGTGAAGAGATGTTTCCAACTGGGAAATGTTTCGCTTCCGTGCTTCCAGCATACCTGAGCGCTTCATTTTGAAATGCAATTTAATACAATGCCTGCTGTGAAGCTCGCTAGGGAGGGAGCCCTGGGTGCTGTAGACCGGACAGAGACACGCCCTCCGCCCTCCCCAGCTGTGGTTTGCATCCACCATGAGCGCAGGGCTTCCTGCAAAGAAGGACTCCTTCGTCAGTCCTCCTCCCGTTCTCCGGGTACAGAGGCGCAGGAGGTCTTCAGCATAGGGAAGGCAAACCCAAGAAGCCCTCCACACGAGGGCGGGTGTGGACCCTCACTGTCCTTGCTGACCTACCTCTGTGAAAGGCAGCAGTGGGTCTGGTCGGGATGTGGTGACTGTTACTTGAATGACACATTTAGAACCCGAGAAAGACGCACTGCTGAGCGTTAAGCACAGGTAGAGCCAACGGCAACACCCTCCTGGCCCCGGGTCCTCAGTGAGCTCATCAGTTTGTTAACTGCTGTTTGCAAGGAAAACCCTCCCTCTGGAATGAACTTCTTTAAAGCAAAATGAAATAAAATAAAGGTAAGTAAAAGTAAATAGATTTTCCTATTGAAGTTATTACTTCAGGAATGGAGAAGATAGCTATTGATCGGCACCATGCGCCGCCTTCACCGCGAGGCCCACGCAGGCAGCTAGGGCACGTTATTCTAAGCAAACAGCCATTCTCTCCTCTGACATGGGATTCCAGTGAGGATTGAAAAACTAAAAGGTTTGTAAAAACATTTTTCTGTCCTTCTAACAGGGACAATTGATGTTGAAGCAACAGTTTCTGAGACACTTGCACCTGCTATTGATTTATTTCTTCTTTGTCGTCAACAATCTCTTGTTTTATAATACAGGGGATTGCATGCTGCCCCCAGGCAGTAATTTAGAAATAATTTGTATTGCAACAACTTCCAGAGAGGCTCAAAATATCGCAAGCATATAAATGAAAGAATAAACTGTGTACCTGTTAAGGGTGCTCTCTGGCGATTATCAATAGTGGTGATTTTTATTTCAAACATCCGCAGGCGTGACACCACTGTCACATTGCACACGGCATTCGAACCCACGAGGTCCCACGTGTTCTGGTCAAATCACTGCCAGCATGACCTTGGGGACCCGTGGATGGAAAAGCAGGAGGGCAGATAGCGCCGGCCTGGCTTGCCCAGGCTGCTCATGTACTTTGTTCCTGCCAAACGTGAGCGGATGCTACTTGTAAGAAAGCAGAGCTGAGCCAGAGATCAGTCAATAGGAGAGACCCGCTTCACCCCACGAGTGCCTCTGAGATACTCCACCACACCTTTGCGCACCCGTCCACGCGGCTCTGCGTGCACCCACGGAGCGCACGATTGCTTTCCCTAGAAATCAATACGCCTGTGATCCCTCCATTGCTCACTGTGTTTATGGAGAGGGATTAATGCTTGACCTGCTCTTGCCTTCTCGGCTTGAACTGATCACTTCGGAATAATTTTTCTGGTTTAACTTTTTATCACATCTTCTGACATTTTGGTGAATAATATTTGACAGCTATGGACATCTGCAAAAGTTATTGTTATCATAAGTTGAGCTCAGTGAAATACCGTCACTGACGCTCTGAAGATCAAATTGCACGACAGAGTAGGAACACACTTTCACAGAAAAGTCGTTTGATTTTTCACTCGGAATTCTAGCTTGGCCCGCTTTCACAAAGGCAGATTGTTGCATGAAAAAAAAAAAAAAAAACACGGGGGGGGGGGAAGCACGCCCGCCGTCTGTG
>NW_006199647.1:1920001-1936363 GCF_000334495.1 Tupaia belangeri chinensis
AAGACACGTGGAGGTGGGAAGCACGTCTGCAGTCTGCGCTGGGAGCCTTCTGGGGTGTATTGTTCGTCCTGAAGTTTATATATCATTGGCGTGTAGGAAACTGCCATTCATCTTCGCTCTCTGTGTGGGTTTTTTCGTAAGTGAATTAAACAAACATCTTTGGAAGCACTGGCGCTGCATACCAGCTTTGTGCATCGTGGGTTTGTAAGTAATTTCTGCTGAAATATTTCACTTGGGCGTCCTGATTCCTATTCAGCATGCACCAGCGAAGCCCGTGTACCGTATTCTCCTTGAAGCAAGCCAGCAGCAGAGAGAAAATGCAGTCAGTCATTTATGTGCATATAACAATATAAATCGCAAAGATTAAGGGAATCATTTTGGGGAGCATCACGATTTTGCAACCAAAGACACTTAAATAATTACCTTTTTAAGCAACTTGTATTGACTGTGCAGCAGGATAAAAAGTAATCTTACTTGTTTAAAATGGCATAAAGCAACCGGATGCCAGTAACTGAGTGTTACATTTCTTATTTCACTAAGACGGTTGAGGCTTACCCGAAAGGGATAAAAAATGTATAAATTCAGGAGCACTGGCTGGTCATATCCCAGACCATTGTCAGCCGACTCCTGCTTTCTCCTTCCAAAATATGTGGAAGCATGCATGGGCTGCACTAGATTAGCCGAGGGGCCCGCTTCTGTGGCATTAGCCAGGTATCTTAGCAACAGGACCATACCCGATTCCAGCAGTGCTGTGCGCTGTGCATGTAATACCCTGGACATAATCTGTCTTTTAATTTTCTTTGGATTGTCGTGATATTACAGATACATGTGTTCAGTTATAGATCTTTATTTAATAAGAGGAACGCCTGAGCTGGAGATTTGTACTGTGCCAGGAGTGGGCAACTCACAACGGTGCTGCGGCACTGCCGCCCAGCGCTGCCTTGTCTCGCGCTGCAGATTGACAGGGCAACTTCCTCCCTTCATTAAGATGTGCTTCATAGTTCATATCTTTATGCTGCGGAGACGGGATGCTGCTGGAATTCATAATACTGAGAACGTTATTTAATGTCAGATAGAATGCAAATTGCTCGTACAATTGAAATGTCATCTAAAACATGCCACCGTATGCAACACCACTTTATTATAAGTCACTGAGAGCAATATCTTAAATTTGGAATCGCACTAATCCTTCATCTGCTTTGTTTACCTTTCATCTATAATAGAGATGTCGAATTTCCTCCAAACTGGATTTGCATGTTTTAACTGCTTGCTCGCGGAGCTGAAGATGTGTAGGAGAGCCATCTCGGGTTCTCCCTTTGATTTTCTTGTCTTTTGGTTGTTTGTTTAATGCAAATTAACAGCAAAAGATAGCTTTCAGATACAGGAGAAAATGCCATGCCAGCCCTTTTGGGGAAATAAGCTAAAGCTTATGGAAGAACATTTGATTATTTAAAGGACGGATTATAATACAAACACGCTGTCAGGGTATTGGTAATTGATTTTCCTGGTAATTTAGTTTCATGCAGCATTTTCTTGCATTTAATTGAAACAATAATAATTTCGTAAGATTAATTATGCTCACAGTAAGCTATTTAAGACTTTTGTCATGCTTGCTGGGAAAAAGTGTCCAGAACCATCACCTTCCAAAATAAAGCTCTCCCGTCATAAAGAACACCGTCCACAAGGGCTCTCCTGCGTGGTTCCTCAGCGTTCGCGGAAGATGGCGGCCTACGTACGTTTTGTAGATTAGTTCTCGGTGTCAAAGAAAGCCCGGGACACCTCTTTGATCAGTGCTTTATAAGGGTTTCCAAAGAATTGTGGACGGGCCGCGAAGGTGGGAAGCAGGCAGAGAATCCTTAGACCCCTCCCCGCTGTCTCCGGTCAGTACCCGTCTCCTACAGCACAGCTCTCCTGCAAGATCCCGGCTCTAAGTCGTACTTGGAGCCTGTGGATGGGCTGCAGTGAGACCCTGTGTGTTTCGATTCTGTGCATTGCCCACGACGAGCACCCTAACCCTCAGTGTCCTCCCACAGAAGGCTGTTTCTTGGTGAGTACGTCTGCTATTATACCCACGAGTGCAGGAACCCCCACTCCGGCCGGCACGAGGCCCCGTGTGAGGCCACCGCAAGGCCTGTCCATGTCCCTGTAGGCCTGCCTGACCCTTTCTAAAGAGCAGCCCACGGAGTCGGCCTCGCTGTGGTCGCCGTCACGTTCGGGCTCGTCTCCAAAGACCTCCAGACCTATCTCGAAAACTCTCTCCAAGGGCTGTCTAAAGACTTTTGTGGAAAATTTGGATTCCTTGGTTTTTGCCCACAGTTATTGTATAAGACTCTTCAACAATTTAGAAATATCTCCATTTTTTTTTCCTCTGGAACATTCGACTTTGAAAAACATCGGTTTAAAATAATGAATAATAATTAAGATAAAACTTAAGTGTTACAGGTGTTAGTTTTGGCAAATTAGACTATACATGTAAATACATGATAAATGTAGGCACACGCATGCCATGTTACATATGTGTTATACATTCACGCCACATTACATACATGTTTTACATACACGAAGGTTCTGACACACATGCTCTATATATGCTGCACACTACACCACACACATGTTTCATATATGTTTATGTGTGTAGTTTATATATACACATACGTGTTTTGTATGCATGGTATGTCACATGTGTGTTATACATATATGCTATATACATATATGTGTTATGTATGTATGCTACGTTACACATATGTTGTATATTTGTAAAATTTGAGAATCTGCTAACACCATTTCAAACATTAGGATCCAGATTTTTAAGAACGTGAAAATTTTGCACCTTGTTGAGGCCATCTTGCCTGTACTTTAAGCGAGGCCATCAGCATCGAGTGTCATGATGGCTTTTTTCTCTTTTCGATATTTCTCCACCCGGTGCAGTAGCCAGCCAGACAGAGGGACAGAGAGTGGGAAACCGCCCCGGGTGATGGCCACGCTGCAATCCCTTCTGGTCCATTCTCCTCCTGGCATGTGGGGCACACCTGGAGTGTGTCAGGCTGCTGGGTCCAGGACTTATGCTGGAGGTCCCCATGTGGGAGTCCAGTGCCTTGGCCACCGTGCCACCTGCTGACCCCCTTACATGTCTTTTAAAATCATATGGGAAAAAAACTTATTTTTATATACACTAGAATTGTATTTTAAAATTTCCCTGAAAAAGTAAAAACTCAAAAACGTGTGTTAGGGCCCCTTAGTGGCCTAGCTGGCCCGGGCGAGAAAGGTCCCGGGTTCCGGTGCCAAGGACTGCCTGACCTACAGTGCTCACCGCGACCCAGCTGGGCTGAGGTGGGCAAGACCGTGGCATGAAGGCCCGGTCAGGGGTGCTTGTCTCCCTGCCAGGAAATGAGTAAATAAATAGGTCATTAAAAATAGGCTTTATAGGGAACCAGCAGTTAACGTAATGGCTATGTCGCTGAACTCCCACGTAGTCGACCGCGGTTCACGTCCCAGACCCGGTGGCTTAAAACTCACGCCAGGCGCGTGTGCGTGCGTGCCCAAGATCCCGAGAGGAGAATGGAGGAGAAGGGATTGCGGCGTGGCCATCCCCCCTGGGGGGTGATTTCTTGCTTTCTATCTCTATGTCTCTCTCTGTCTGTCTGGCAAGCGCACACACCCTATAGCGAAAAACCTCTCCCCCCAAAAAAATTAAATTAAATTAAAAAAAATACATATTAAAATACAAATTGTTGCATTCCTTGATGTAAATAAAGAAGAACCAAGCTAAAACCGAGCGTTTGTGCATTTTAATTTAACGCCTGGCCTTTTGCCTCTCACTGTGCTAAGTTTTGTTCTGTCTGAGGACTGGGGACCATCTTTGAGCTCTCAGTCGCCCTCTGGCCAGCTCTCAGTGACCAGCATCACACGGACCAGCATCTCGGGTCCTGACGTGTCTCTGAGCTTTGTAAAACAACACGCGGCGGTCACTCGGCCGCCTGTGAACGACATGCAGTGGCCAGTCGGCTGCCTGTAAAGGCCATCATCTCTGGGTGTAAGGCCACGTCCAGGCAATGATGCACTGCATGGGAGAGTGACACCAGAGAGAGAGAGAGAGAGACTGAGAGATAGACAGAAAGTGATGCCAGAGAGAAACAGAGAGGTAGAGAGACAGAGAGTGACACCAGAGAGACAGAGAAGCAGAGAGACAGAGCGATGCCAGAGAGACAGAGACAGAGAGGCAGAGAGATAGAGAGGCAGAGAGATAGAGAGTGACACCAGAGAGACAGAGAGTGATGCCAGAGAAACTGAGTGATGCCAAAGTTACGTGCGCTGATCGGGGAGCAACTCGGACGCCGTGCGACCTTGGGGGCCTTCTCAGCATCCTGACATGTCACAGACAGCCAGACGTCAGCTGGCCTCGTCCCGACAGATGTGCACAGCCCGGAGGCCCCGCAGCCTCCCCGGGCAGACTCGGGCTCCCGACGTGCACAGGAGTCTGTGCCCCTCTGCGCCCGCGCCCGTGGAGGGGAGCGCCACGCCTCACCTGGGCAGCGCGGTCTGAACCCAGCTGCAGTCTGCTGTGACAGGGTTTTTAACAAGGAGGCCAGTTACCATCTGGTCCCTCCGAGGTGTCTCTTACACCCCAGTGGGCAGCCTCGGTGTGATGTCATCAGGTCCCCTGCAGCCTTTCCACACCAGAGTCCACGCTGCCTGAGCAGGAGGCCGTGCGGAAGCGTCCCGCCGCTGCGGCCGGTCCCGTCGTCTCCCTCTGCTGTGACCGCTCGGGGATCTGTCTGCTGAGACTTTTGGGCAGATGTGCCCTTGGTCCCCTGCAGTGGTTTGTTTGGAAAGTTGGCCGTGGGGAGCCCGAGGAAGAGGCCCCTCAGATCGAGATAGTGAAGCCCAGTGAGGCGACATGTCTCGCGCGTTGTCCAGGACAGTAGGAGACTGGGCTTATGGGAGGGGTTCAACAGTACGAACGCAGCTAGCAAAGAGGAGCAGGGCAAAGAATTTGCACCTGAAAAAAATCAGGACAGATTTTTCTCTGGATGAGGAAGGGCTGGCCGCTTTTGTCTGGCTCACTGGCTGACAGACTGGAGGCTCCCTCTCCGGGCCTGTGTGCCCCCTTTCCATAAATGCACACGGACCTTTCCACTTCCCTTCCCCGAGTTCCTGCCGGACACGGCACCGCAAGTGACGGTGCGGTCCGGGAGGAGACTCGTGGCACCCGTGGTCAGTGGGCCGAGGTGTGAGAGGAGGAGCCCTCTTTTGTTTTTGTCTAAGGGTTTTGCCCTAGGACATCTGCGCTCACGCAGAGTGAGCCAGAGGGAGAGGGAAGAGAAGCCTCCCCTGGGAGGGTGGCCACAGCGACCCCTTCTGCTCCCTTCTCCTCCTGGGACCCTGGATACACGTGCACATGCGTCCGGTGTGATTTCAAGCCGCTGAGTCTAGGACTCACCATGGTCGGCCACGTGGGAGTCCACACCCTTAGCCACGCCACCTCCGGCCTGCAGCTCCCCACTGTGAAGGGCCTTGGTCCCGAGGGCCTCTGCGTGCCATGGGCCTTGCTGAGGGCTTGCCATGACGTCGTCCCTCAGTCCTCTCCGCAGCCCCTTGGGGCAGGTTCTGGTATTTTAGGGGTGAGGTGCTGGTTTTGGGGGGTCAGCCAACCCTGAGGACGTCACTGCGCACATGACAGTAACAATAACAGTGTTCCAACGATAAAGCAGGCGTCTGCCCGGCGCTCGCTGCGAGGGCTTAATGTCTCCCGAACATTCCGAACCCGCAGCAGCCCTACGGTCCACGTCCGGCAACTGTTCTCATTTCTCATCGATAATTAAAGCGAGGCCCAGAAAGATTAAGAGCCTCGCCCAAGTCACAAACGCAGTCATGGCAGAGACAGGCTTCACGAGCAGGCGTTCGGCTCCCAGACTTGGCCCTCAGCCGCTCAGGTGCGCTGCCATGTCCCAGAGCCAGGTCTGAGTCCCTGCTGCCGAAATCCAAGTGCTGCTACGAAGACCTATGCGCCACCCTTAAAAGAGCACTTAGCATGAACACATTGCTTTCTCACTTTTCAGGGGTTTTAAGCTGCTTTTTTATTCCTGAGAGCGAGTGTGCGTGCGTGTGAGGAGCTGAGAGAGGAGGTTTCATGCATTGCGGTCCCTAAGACCTCCAGCTGTCCAGGCCCCTGAGCATGTGTGCAAAGCTGCTGGTGCAGTCCAGGCCCACGAGTCCGGCCACCTGAACCGAGGCCCTCCACTGGCTTCCCACGGCGTCAGGCGTTTCCGCTCCGCCACACAGGCCAGACCACTGCTCAGCTTTTTATACCAAGGTAGATATACTTCATGCACACCCTTTCAACAGCGAAAGATCAAAGCCATGGAAAATAAGAACAAAACGATTTGAGCAAATAAGCACTTTGGGATGTCTGTCCTTTTGACATTTTGAAATTTTAGGTGCATTTTACTTGAATATGTGTATATGTTAGTAAATTAAGTCAACTGTAGAAAATTTCACTATTGATGTAATTTTTGTGATTATACTGCCAAACAATCAAATTATCTCAAAATCGGCCCTGCGTCAAAAGATGATATTTTTATTATAATTTTACAAATTTATTTCTAACATGTATACAATAATTCTACCTTACTATTTGCGGGCAATAATGATCATTCTGCTATCTTCAAAGTTGCCCCAGTTGGAACAAGCACAATGCACAGACTCCCTTCTTTACTTTAATCTGAAATTGATTTTACGTTTATAATTAATTCATCTACTACGCGGATTTGGGGCTTTCCTAACTATGCAAAACAACAGCATGGGACGAGGAGGCACTTTAATCTTATTATTTCCGTTATTATTGAAGGCTAGAAATATGTCACCACTTTTATGATGTCATTTTAAACTTGAATAAGCTTAGACCACTTATCGAAAAATCCTGGGTAATGTTAAATTGATGTTGACATTAAGAAGGATTGGCTGTACTGACGGTGCCTCCCCGCTCTACGCCGCAGTCTGAAATAAATCTGATGATAGCTATGGCTATGTGGTGATCACTTGCCTTTGCCTGCTGGTTAACCTTATAAAGAAACACCCCGTTAGAGTCACCGTTAATTCAGACGGAACACTAACCCCTTCCATCCCACCTCAGACCTAAAGTCAAGGCTGTCTCGAGACGAAGCTCGGCTCTCAGACCATTTTCCCGGAGGAGTCCCCCACGCCAACCGAGTCGGGCCTGAGCTCCCCCACAGCAGGGCTCAGAGCTCCAGCCCTGACTGCTGCCAGCCCTTGGAGAAGCAGCCGGCCAGACTCGTCCCAGGGCCTGCTGGAACCAGCTAGAGGCTGAGCTGACAAGAGCAGCCCACTGGGAAAGAAAACAGCAAACAGCAAAAGACAAAAACTCACCAGCAGCTAGCTGGAACTGCTGATCCCTGGAGGGTACTCCGAGGAAGGTTGGAAAAGATTATGTAAAATAGCTCTCATATGTTAGGCAGGAAAAGTACTTACTGCCTCTAAACAAGAAAATTGTAAACAAGGTCTCCCCTTTGTGCAAAAAGGAAGATCAGCTGCGTGAGATGCTGCCCTCGAGCGCAGCCTTCCTGTGCGGTCGGGCCTGGCTGCATCCGCTCAGCCGAGCGGGAAGGCAGACGGGAGTGACTTCTCTCCGTGCTCCCGTCTGGGTTGGACAGCCCTGGAAGCCTGGGTAGGCAGGATCCTTTATCCAAAACACACGCATCTGCCTTTTCATCCTGAACTCGAGGCCAATCAATTTGACAGTGCCATAAACAAAGAAACAATAACATTTTGCAGAACGATTCTGAAGATACGACAAGCTGGCGTTTGCTACTGTCTGCATCCCCTTATTATTGAGAATATGCATCTTATACATAAATTTGCATAATTCTTACCTGGTACATTTTAAAAATTTATCAATAGAAGCAAAGTGAAGAGAGTTATAGTAATACCAACGACGTTATTAATTTTAACTATGGTTCCGGTTGATGGTTTCTGTATATAAAGTTACTGATAGAACCAAAGACATATATGGTACACATCACCTGTACGCGGTATTTGAGCGTGTTTGTGGTGCGTGTGTGCACGTGTATGAGAGAGGGCAGGGAGCAGGGTGTGGGAAGGAGGAGAGAAGGTAGGCATTCCCGATAGGTCATGCCATGTCCCAACCTCCCAGCTAGCTTGGCCCTCAGGAAAGGACCGCCTCACCCAGTCTCTTTAGGTTGAGCTGGGAATCGAACCTGGGTCTCCCATGCAGCCTCAGCTGCTAGGCAGGGGCTCACTCCCTTTATGACACTGCGACTGCACCTCTTGTGTTTTCTGAAAGTTGCTGAAAAGAATGGAAGTTGGAGTGTCTGCCTGGTTCTTCCAAACTCCCTGGGCCCAGGTCCCACCACACTGCACTCTTCCCCGACCACTCCAGCCCAGAGAGCTCATCTCTTTCTAACAAAGTTTACTGGGGCTGCCAGGTAAAGAGGTGGTTAAGGGGCAGGACTCCCACATGGCTGACAACAGTTCAAGTCCTGGACCTGGCAGCTTGCTTTCTCACTTTCTCTCTCTCTCTTTCTATCATTCTGTCCCTCTCCAGTCAAACTAAAATAAATAAATAAATAAAGTTAAATAAAACAATTATTGGAAAAAAGTTTACTTAACTTGTTCCATGAGTGATAGAGACAGTGACAAGGCGGGGAGGTCCCGGAGCTGCAGCACCGTGAGGGCCCCGACGCATGGTCCCTTCACCCGGCTGGCTCATGGCCACACACGTGCCTGCAGGGTTCCAGTGGTTTCCGGGGGTCCTGACCCCCCCCCACACTCAGCTCTGGGGGTCCTGGGTGCCCCCGCCCCGCACTCGGCCTCACAGAGAGCTGTGTCTCACCGCTGCCAGTCGCTGGCTCCAGTGGAGGTCTGCTCTTTGCAAGCAAATAGTCGATTCTGAACTCCAAACTTCATGCTGTAAAGGAATTCGGGTTCATGCCAGCGGGCCCTGTGTTTCCGGATGTTATTCACGTTTGGTCACGTGCTTCCCATCTCACGGGTGCTCCTAACCCGCCGTGGGCGACACTGGCAGCGACCTGCAGGGTGACGCTTAGGCTGAGCCAGCGCTGGCAGAGGTGGTCCTGGTGCTCAGAGGACGTGAGCCAGAGCCCGGGACCCCACAGTGGCACCTGAGCCTGTGGGTTAGGGCCTGGACAGAAGCGAGCGTGCATGGCCAGTGCGAGAATGCTGGGAAAGCCAGAGGTGGGCCAGGACCCGGTAACCCGATGGGCACACGGGCTCTGATTGCAAGTGAGGAAGCAGCCGGAGCAGTGACCTGGGAGAGCCGAGGGTGACGGTCCTACCATGTCTACCCCCGTGGAGCTCAGCCCCATCGTCGGAACCGCAGCCCCACACGGGGCGTTTCCTGCTGGGTCTTAAAAGTCGAGTGTTTCCCTCTTTACATGAATACCCGCTTTAAAAAATACATTCAAAATATCAATGCTTCTGCTGCATCGCTGGGCCGCTCCTCCCTCTCCCGGCCTGTCTCCCTCGGCCGAGGACAGTGAGAAGGCCGTGTGCTGGCTCTTTCTCTCTTCCTCTCCCTCCTTCTTCGCTTTTCTTTTTAATTTGCTGGAGGGTAGAGTGAGGAAGCGCCCCCAATGGGCATCCTGCCGTAGGCCTCCTCCCGTCTCTCCCAGCTTTCGGGGTCTCGGGCACGCTCGCATGCACACCCTGATGTTTCGCAAGCCACCTGTCGGGAATCGAACCCGGCCACCCACCATGCAGAGTCTTCCGCCTTACCACCACCCCCGCTGACGCCCACAGGCCATTTCTCTTTTAATCTTTATTTTAATTTATATGATCTGCTCAAGCACTAGCCACCACTTAGCTTGTAAAGCGAATCTGCCCGACATGAACACACGTCACGCCCGGCCAGTTCAGGACACCATCCACGTTACCATCCACAGATCATAATCCTTTTCTGTGCCCCACACATGTCGTGGCTCTCTGCCCTGCTCCTTGGTCTCTGTCCCTGCTCTCTCCTCCTCCGGGCCTCTTCCCAAGCTGTCTCCAGTATCCATAACCGTTCCCCGTGATTCTGTGTCCCCGTCTCCTGAGCAAAGGCGCCGGGAGCCCTGGCTCTGCCACGCTGGCCTCTCCGCTTGTCCTAAGACCAGCCACATTTTAAGCAGCCCACGAAGACACCTGCACAGATGCTGCGCGCACCCCGCGGACGGGAACGTAGGGAGACAGTCCTGGAGACGCGGAGCGGGTGGTCGTGGCGTTATTTATTCATTTCCTTATTTATTTGTATTGTTTGGTCCACCATATGCACTTGAAGTCTCAAGATAAAACGTTTTCCATTCACAGTAAGACAACACTCACTCATATGGACCCCCCACAGAGTCGCACTGGGAGTGACACGGACGCGTGGAGGAAGGTGAGAGGACATCTCCATAGTCGGCAGCCCGTGACAGCTGTCAGTCAGTTCAGCTGCTGTGACGGAAAATCCAAAGAGACCTTGCTTCTTAACGGGGCATCTCGTTAAGGACGGTGCACGAGACCTCCGTAAACACCCTGTCAAAGCGGGACCGTACGGGTCCAGTGCCAGGCCTCTAACTGACGCTGCTGAAGCTACGCGCCGCAGGTAGTAGTGTCCCTGTCCCCCGGAGGGAGTTACTTTAACCCTCCTTTTAACGTGGGGTGGCACCATGGCCTGGTGGCTAGGGGAGCTGTGTGGTTCGAGTCCTAGCCGCAGTGCTTGCAAACACACTCAGCACACACACGCGTGTGCCCCAGATCCTGACAGGATAGAGAAATGCGGGAGAAGAGATGGTGGGGTGACCATGACCCACCAAGACATCGAAGCTGTAGAACCCAAAGGTCACTTAATGTCCTCAACTCACTTAGAAGCAGATTCCAACACAGACGACGACCCTCCTCTCCCTGGGAGCACAAGTGGCCTCTCGGGGGCCGGTGGTGCCCTGGGAGCACACGTGGCCCCTGCCTCCTTTGACCCCCCGCTCCGTCGACCGAACTTCTGTCTCTGCTACCGCCGTGCCCCGTCCCAGGCCTTCACGGCGCGTCGTTTGTAGTCGCCGGCCGCTGCCCTCGAGTTCTAGACCCTGACAGCCTCGGTTTGTTTGACGTGTTCAGGAGGTTGTCTGCCTCGCACTTCACACCGACTCTTCCACCTCCCAGTCGGGTGCTCTCCCCGAGCCCCCCGGCTCCTGTCCTTACAGGGTTCTTACCTCTGCTGCTGGGGCCAGAGACCACATGAGGCCTTCTTACCCCGGGCACCACTCTCTGCACCAGCCCGGTTCTCTGGCTCTACCGCTGCGTCTCATCTAGAATCGGACCCTCTACTCCCTCCACGTCAAGAATCTCAGCCCAAGGCAATGCCGCTTCTCACCAGGGTGCTTCTGGTTCGTGGCGGTTCTCGCCTCACCCCGACGCTCGGCTCCTGTGGAGAAGATGGCCGGTGTTTGCATGGACCCGCCGCCGTCTGCAGGGACACGCTGCTTCCTTATCACGCCCAATACACCGCAAGGGTGCTGCAGTGTGCTGCAGGAGTATGCGCCCCAGAGTCGGCCACGTCCAATTCAGACACAGCCACTTTTAAAATATTGTCATCTGTAATTGGTTGAGGTCTGGATGGAAAATCTGGATATGAAGGACTAACTATTCCTGAATATCTTCTTTCTCATAGAATCTTCTTGAACATCCAGAATGTGTCAATTTTAATTCTCTAAGAGCTCGCTTTTATTTCTGAATTAATCCCCTTATTATAAAATCGTGCTTTCTGTTAATTTATACAACTTGTTTTCTTTTACATTGTTCCTCTTTCCTATGTGTCTGAAAATCCTTGGTTTTCATGTATATTATTATATCATATTTCATTTAATTATTATATTTCTGTTTGTATTCCAGGAAGAACTGTTGGTTAGCGAATGCCGTTCCCCTTGCTAGTGGGTAAGTACGTGCGTTCCGAGCACGGTGGGCCTGGAGCCATGTGTGGCTGGATGTTCACGGCTTATTTTGAGTCAGGTGAGCAGAGGGGCTCTCGGATCTCCAGTCTCCAGGAAGCCCAAACGAAGAAGACGTTCTTCTTGGCAGTAACATTCTCAGGAGAGACCCTAACCAGGCAGATCCATTCACACTCTCCACGGAAGACTCCCCTGGGGCTTTACCTGGGGAGAGGCACTCCGAATTTCAGGTGCTGCTGATGGAACCCCGGGTCCCACTTAACACCCCTGCCTTGCCTTCCCAGCACACGGGCTGACCTAACTTCGCTGCCATCCCTCACGGCACTCCGCGAGCTCAGACTCCGAGAGTCTCAGCCAGCAGAACTTCCCATCCAGCCTCCACAAGTCTTCGACTTTCAGAAGCTAACTACGATCTTCCGTTCTTGCGAGCTCCATTTTCCTACCTCCATCCCCCTTCGGTTAGGGACTTTGATCCCCATTTCCACAGTGCTATGACAGAGTGAGCACTGCCCGTCCGTGTGCTGCACAACTGTGCCGTTCCCACCGGGGCACCATCACCTATGCCGTGGCGGTTTTCTGCTTCTGTAACCACGGTGTGAATCCCTCCCTCGCCCCTCGGATTTCCCCCCACTTCTCCAGGGCTATTCATTTCTATCTGTGCTAGTTACAAGGAATATCTCCCTTCTGTCTATTGGAAATTCATATTCATGGAGAAAATAGAATTTTCTATCATCAGTTTCAAAATCTTTGTGATACAAAATTGGGTGGGCAGGGTTTCAGTCCAACAGGATTAGTAAAGGTTTTTCTCTGTGGAACATGGCACAAGCGCTGAGAAATAGAGGGCCCGCCTTCCGCTGGGGCACCGCCGCGACTGCTCGCCGCCGCAGCCCGGTACCCACACGGGGAAAACCCTCGGCCACAGTGGTTTCTGCAGGGTACTCTCTCAAGGATTTGGCATTTGTTGATGTTGACCAAATGTGGTATATTTAAAAGAAAAAAAAAAAGAAATAGAGACTTCTTCCCATAATTAAGTCGAAATAACTCACAAATATTCTCTACAATAAGTACCAAATTCAGGTTTCCATTAAAAGGGTTTGTGACTCAAAAGAGAATTGTTTTTCATTTTCATATTTTTAATTTTTTTAACTTTAACACTGTAAGTCTACTTTAACATTTTCCCCGTCATTGGGGAGACGATGTTTCCTTGTTTTACTACCAATTCCAATTTATAGCCTACATCTACTGTAACCGCAAATTATTTCCCTAATTTACACGTCAGTAATCACCGTACTTCGGCACCTAGTGAGGTGGAGGAATACGAGCAAATGCTCATGTTTGGGTCTAACGTTGACATCCTCTCCCACTTCCAATGTTATTTGCATGAATAAGACATTTATATGATCTTAATTCAAAGTCTCCTGAATGTTCATTAATATAGCTTTGTCACAGAGTCCGGCTTGGATCAATCACTCCAGATGAAAGTTAGCAGTTAAGTATGCAAGAAACAGGTCCGCTACCAGGAGGCAGTGTCGTGGGTGCTGAAACACGCAGTTACGGCACAGATGGGTCTGGGTATTTTGATTAAAAACGTGCCGAGCAGATCTGACTCACAGAGGTCTAATAGGAACGCCATCTGAAGTCAGGAGAGTCCCCCAAAACTGAGCCCTAAGGTGTGTGCTATGCACAGAAAAGTAAGAGTGAAGTTTTGCAAAGTCGAATGCTGAAGCGGCAGAGCCTCTCCCCCTTCAGCCGATCTGCTGCCTCACACCTGCTCTGTGATCCTCACGTGGCCTCGCCTCCCCTCAGCCTCCCTGCTGCCCTCCACCCCGGGAGCCCGCCCCGCCCTCCTCTGACCTGCAGTCCACACCTGGCCTGACGTGCTCAAGGACTCACTAAAGACAACTTTTACTGTTTCTCTTCTTCCTGTGAAGCTTACCCACCTGATAACTCAGGGTCTCCAAAGCTTCGCTCATGAACCTCATCGATAAAATGCCTTGAGCATTCGACTTCAAAATACTATTTTTGGTGATTTGTACCACAGATACGCATTTCTGTCCTAGCATACTGCATCACAAGACACACAAACATAGAGATTGAGGATGGCTGAGGAAAGAAGTTTCTCCACCACAGTCCAGCAGCTGAGTAGCGGAGGGAGGCGCAGTACCCTTGTGTGGCGGTAACTGTGTGGCCCGCCAGTTTGGTATAGCCACGGGGTCGAAAGCAGACAAGCTGCCTCTCGTAGGAGTGAAGGAAAGGCCCTGATCTCCTGTGTCTTCCCTTCCAGAACGCAGTCCCTCCACCTGAGGAATAACACTGTCATAGCTTGTGCGACAGCGCTGAGGACGGACGCTGTGAGGGGACAGATGACTCCGAAGTTGCCTCCGCACAGTGCCAGGGCTGCCACCGAGACGGACACGGCGTGGAGGAAGAAGATGCCAGTCGGGCGGGCAGAGGGACAGGGAGCATGGGGAGGGCGTCCCTGTACTGGGGCCCTGGTGCAGTGCGGCAGTCCGTGTGCAATAGGGAAACCGCGGACACCTCACACTCCCAACAGGTACTGCTCCAACGTTAGAGCTGTACAGAGCAGATCCATTGCCCTAAACGCTTCCTTTGGCAGTAGAGGAGGGTGAGGCCAGGAGGCTGGAGACCCGAGGAGGTGCGGGTGCCGGAGGGACTCCGGCCGTGGGCACAGTTCAGCTCTTCTCGCCGCCTGACCCATGGCCCCTGCACTTGAGCAGCGGACCCTGAGCGACCCTGCACATGGCCTCGGCTGCCCTGGGCCTGCTGGGCTTGTCGGCAGTGACTCCAGGGTTGAAAACCTCGCCAGCGGGGGACCAGCAGTTAGCGTAATGGCTATGTCGCTGGACTCCCACGTAGTTGACCGCGGTTCGAGTCCCGGACCGGTGGCTTAAACTCACGCCAGGCGCGTGTGCGTGCGTGCCCAAGATCCCAAGAGGAGTATTGAAGAGAAGGGATTGCGGTGTGGCCATTCCCCCTGGGGTGTGATTTCTCACTCTCTCTCTCTCTCTGTCTTCTGTCTGGCGAGAGCCCCGGCCCTATCACAAAAATCTAGCGCACGCGCCCTATAGCAAAAATCTCTTCAAAAAACAAAAAGAAAAGAAAAGAAAAAGAAAACCTCGCCAGTGGTGGAGGTGTGGGGCTCGTCTGTACAGAACTTCCTGTGTAGTCACAGCAAGGAGGACGGGGACAGGGGCGAGGAGGGCTGAGCGGAGGGGCCCAGAGCTGGTGGGTGCCATTGGAGCACGCAGACTTGAGAAGTTCAAGCAGTCCAGAAAATGGTACTGGGTTTCTGGGCCTCTCTGGAAAAGGGACGCTTTAGAGCACGTTTAATCTGAATCAGAACCGGGTTTGGATCCGAGATGGCCCCGCAGGGTGGACGCTCAGGGATGGCCACAGCGGGAGCTGAACGTGGAGGAGCCCGCGCGGAGGGAGCGGGAAGAGACGGCGCTCCCTGAGTCCTTCCTGTGCACAGGTTTTGGCAGCTCACAGCCCTGCAGCTCCCTCTGGGATCCCGGGGTCTCAAGTGGGAAGCGCGCAGCGGTCCGACAGCGTGCGGGTTCACACCAGCGGCCACTCTGTGCCAGCACGTGCGGCTCCCAGTGAGAGCTCCCGGGCTGCGGGGCCTCGGCCAGGACTGTCCCCTCCATCCGAGTCGCTCAGCTTCCCCAAGTCTGCGCCTGGGCGGGTCGGTTCCTTCTCTGGGGTTTCTCAGGTTCCCTGGGGATTCCAACTGCTCTTGCTTAGAAACTGTAGCTGAAATGGCCTGCAGCTCCCCTTTAGGCCCTGGCAGGAGAAGGGAGGAGCCGGTGCATCCCTACCACCCGGCGGCATGCAAGGGGAGGGCGCCCGCACGCGGTTCCGCCCAGGACGCCTTTCTGTGCGGTGCGCGGAGCTGCAGTTTATGACAGAGCTGGTGGGGCAGAGGGACGTGAGGGCCGAGGCCCAAGGCTAGGTTTATCTGGGGTGACGGGAGAGTCCTGGGGCAGGGCGGATGGCGGTATCCATGAGTGTGTGAGTGCCCCTGTACACGGGCGACGTTGTGGCATGTAAGTGCTATGTCAATAAACATGCTTACAGGAACCTGAGGTAGCGCCCGCTGGGCAGGTTCGCCAGCGAACTCGGGTTCTAGAGGGCTGAGAGCCCACGAACAGCAGAGGCACCAGCGACTGCAGGGAGAGCAGGCCAGCCTCAGGCACAGGAGAGCTGGGATTACTCAGTGGCGGCTGGTGGGGAAGACATTGCGGTCCAAATTGCGGTCTGGCTAGGTGTGCTGGGCCGGTGGGTGGAGAAAGTTCGAGAAAGCCCCACATGGGCTCTGTGCACGCGGGAAAGGCTGCCAGTGGGCGTCAGCGGGACAAGCCGCTCGTGCCGACTGTACGGGGGG
>NW_006199647.1:1937035-1942842 GCF_000334495.1 Tupaia belangeri chinensis
TGGGGGAGGGCGGATGGCGGTATCCATGAGTGTGTGAGTGCCCCTGTACACGGGCGACGTTGTGGCATGTAAGTGCTATGTCAATAAACATGCTTACAGGAACCTGAGGTAGCGCCCGCTGGGCAGGTTCGCCAGCGAACTCGGGTTCTAGAGGGCTGAGAGCCCACGAACAGCAGAGGCACCAGCGACTGCAGGGAGAGCAGGCCAGCCTCAGGCACAGGAGAGCTGGGATTACTCAGTGGCGGCTGGTGGGGAAGACATTGCGGTCCAAATTGCGGTCTGGCTAGGTGTGCTGGGCCGGTGGGTGGAGAAAGTTCGAGAAAGCCCCACATGGGCTCTGTGCAGGGGAGAAGGTCTGCGGGGGGGCGGCAGCGGGACAAGCCGCTCCTGCAGACTGGCAGGGGTGGAGGATGACTGAGGTGGTCATGGAGCAGGCAGGGAGTGCCCACCCTAGTCCTCCAGGGCCAGCCCCTTCTCCAGCCCCAGGGGCAGAGCCTAGAGCAGGGCAGCTGGCAGGGGAGAAGTGCAGGGGGTAGGCCTGCTCCGCACTGGAGACCACCTGCACTCAGGTGGGGTCAGCCCAGAGAGCGCGCAGCCTGGGGTGCACAGGTGTGGCTTAGTAGCCCAGGGCCCTACCACCTTTCCGGTCCCTGGAGGGGCAAAGCTCCCACGAAGAGAAAGCCCACGTGTTGTGCCGGGGCGCCGGATCCCTGGCCCTGCCAGGCCTGCCCTGCACTCCGCACCTCACAGGAAGGTTTGCTTAGGCAAGCTAGTCTTCACAGACCAGCAGGAAGCTGCACTGGCCCGCCCACACTGTCTACCAACGGGGTCTTTCCACTTAATACTAGCTACATAGACTCAGCAGGTGGGTGACACAGTGGCTAAGGTGCTGCACTCCCACATGGCCAACAGTGGTTCCAGTCTGTGACCCAGAGGCTTGAAAATCAGATCAAACGCATATGTGTTCATGCCCAAAATCACAAGAGGAGAATGGAAGAGAGGGGATTGCAGCGGCCAGCCTCCTCAGGGGGCGATTTCTCACTTTCCTTCTCTGTCTCTCACTGTTCCTCTCCTCTCTGGGGAGTCCACGCACCCTATGGCAAAAACTTAAAACCAAAACAACCAACAAACCGAACAACAACATGAAGCTGGTTATCTATGCCAGCTCGTCAGGGTTCACAGAAGTATGATTCTGAAAAAGCCGTGCATGGATTTAGGCTTTTGCTGCACCAAAATAAACTCATACTTCAATTTCATTTTTCCGTAAGCTTTTTAAGGTCCCCTGTAAGAGATGACTTAGGATTTAATTTCCTCCTGGGAGCAATAATTACCACCCACGACGTGAATGGCTGTTTATCAATGATAGTTGATCTTCTCGACTCTGAGAGAATTGTCTTAGCGGTTCTTCAGAGCCATTGATAAGTGGTTGAGGACTTCCTGGGTGAATAGCGCCATCCGGCCAGGTCCCGGACCTGTGTGGGTGCTGGCATTCTCCCCTGAGCTTCAGGTAGTGGTCAGGAGCGGCGACACAGGAACAGTGAAACACCACGGGGACTTAAGCCTCAGCATGAATATGACACCTTGTTTATGACGGTTAGCTCAGGCCTTTCAGTGAGAGGCACCTTAAGTAGACGTGAGCTCTAAGCCAGTGGGGGCCAAATGCTCCACGTTTTCAGGAGCTGGAGCGTAAGTGCCTTTTAGCGCTTGACGTGTTTGTTTTAAACGTAAACCAGCTTTTAAAAAACGAGTTCCTGGACTAGATGACCTATAATAATCTTGCCAGTCTCCCAGTTGTATGTCTTTACATGGTATTACCTATGTGGATTTGTACGTGTCACTGTGAAAATAGTCTATGAAGCCTGTACTCTTTTTAAAAAGAAGCGCCTGCCCCGATGGGTCCTATCGGTTTTTAAATAAACTTCCCAGTAAGCAAAGTTTGCATTTTGTTGGCAAATTTGCCAGGATGGCCGTCGTGCCGTTTGCCCCATCCTGATTTCCGCTCATTCCCAGCTTGTTACCGATCCTGCCTCAGAGGCGCTGTCCGTGGGGCTGGGCAGCGGGCGCTGCTCTAGCCCAGCGTCTCAGCTCTCTGCCAGACTCTGGAAATCGATGCTCATTTCGCACCGCGCCCTCCCCCGTGCCCCACAGACACCAGTGCCAGGAGAGATGACCCCTTTTAATTCCCTGATATAGGCCACAGTTCTGTCTGATTTATAGAAGACTCAGCCTGTTTATAAAATATGTATCTGCAAGATGCAGTTTATGAGAAACTCGGCTTTGGGGACACATTAATTCTAACTGCAGATGCAACTTTCATGTTTTATAATGTAGCCCTGACGGCTGTAATTTCAGATTAAAGATTTTTCATTCACAGTCCCATCCCGACTGCTCTGCCCGGGTGCTCTCTGACCTTCCCGTCAATAGCAAGTGTTCGCCCTGCTGGGAGCCATTTAATAGCTAGCCGCCAAAGTGTGGGCAGGACGTTTGTCTCGGCCAGGCCGTCTCGCGCTGAGCTCCTGAGCAGGCAGAGCTGGGACCTCATCGACAAAAACAACAGCTGGCCCTCCCGATCGTCCCGACTCTCCCCTTCTCGTGGTGGCTAGTGAAAATAAACATGACGCTGTGGACACATTTTCCGCACGCAGCGAAGAGTTGCCTCGTTCTTCAAGTTGCCCAGATGTGTATCCCTTAAAAACCCCTGACATTGGCGACTCAGAGTTGAGCGAGGTGGAAGTAGTGGGTGCTTTGGAACCAGAAAACATCTGTTCTGGCGGAAGCTAGTGTATCAGTTTTTACAGATTATGTTTGTAAGTGTTCAGACTGTAATTAATAGCAATATAATTATAATAATAATCATTAGGCAATCTTTCAGAAATAGAATTACAAATCCTGGTTTACCTATAAAGTCTTTGAGACCTGCAGTTGATGTATGAAAATGCGTTTGTGATTGGTAATGTTTTTATTTAGCGTCTCCCTTTAAATTTCCTTAACTTGACAGCTGGGGATTAGGTTCTGCAGCAGGCAGCGGTAAAAAGAAATAAAAATGAAAAGTAAAGGAAGGCTTAAAAAAACGGACTCTTTCATGGCTAATTAAACCAGAGTACGAATCAATCATTGGAAATAAGCGATGAATTTATTGTGCTTGCAAGCCCACAGCGCCCGCAGTGTCCGCTCCCGTGGGAGGGGCAGCTCCCGCCTGCGTGAAGGCGGTCTTTTCCTCATCTGTCCTGCTGACCCGAGATCAGGAACGGAGGGTGGCTACGCGGGGTGGGAGCCCGAATGCTGAGCCCCAGCACAGGGGAGCCACCGCCTCCTGGTCTCCGGGCTTGTTTTCTCTGGTTTCATTTCAGCTTCCTCCTAAATTCGAGGCAAATGGAATCCAATAAATGGCGGGGGCCGGGACGGGGAGGCTGGGTGCAGGGGCCCCTGGGTGTGTTCCGGTAGGCCTCGGGCGATCGGCCACAGCCCCCCACTCCTGCTGCCGGCCGGCCGAGAGGTCTGTCACTGTGAGAGCTGCCCCACGGTGTTAACACATCGGCAGTGAAATACCTCATCTTCGGATTATTCTCTGCCTCGTGATTCCTTTGTTGACCTCATCTACACTTAGGGGTGGGCTATAATATCAAGTTTTTTCTTGTGAGTCAGGCACACTATCCATGTAATCACAGGGTTTTTCTTTTTACCGATGTCATAAGCGTGTCATGAGGGGTCACTCAGACCTCTAAGTGGGCTCCTCGTTTCCGGAACAAAAATACGCTCTCTGCACAAATACTTTGATGGATAGATGTGAATGTCTAAAAACTCTGCAGAAGGTGGACCATCTACCCTCCTAGACGGGAACGAGATGGAAGGGCTCTGCTGACTGTGACGAAGCCTGGGGTGATTCCCTCGGCTGGTGGAGAGCGCGCCGGCCTTTCTCACTGGCCTCCTTGTCGACCTGTGGGTCATGGACTGGTTCCAGGAGTCAGTATGCCTCCCTAGGGACAGTGCCGTCCCCAGCTGCTGAACTCCCGAGTCCTAGGGGACTGCTCCTGGGACTCAGGCCGGGGACCTTGCCAGCCGGCAGCCGGGGCTCCTCCAGGCTCCCAGCCACTCCCAGACCGGGGGCAGTGGCCCCAGACATGGCCAGCCTTCCCTATGTCGCGGTCCAGGACAGCAGTAAAGAATGGGGCCAGCTGCACGCCAGAGATCCCGCCCCGAACATCTGCATTGCGAGTAGGGCTCTGGGTGAGTAATAAATCGCGATGTCGCTGCCTTAAATTGGAGACGAGGTCCCATGACTAATCACACCCCAAGAGCTCGCTATGGAGCTCAGAGAGCAAGGGGGGTGTCTTCACTTCTGCCTCTGCCCGGGCTCCTGCTGCAGGTGGTTAGCAACAGGAGCCACAGTACTGACATGCTCTTTTCTGGGTTATTAAAAACAGGAAAGTGAGACCAGGGCCTGCTCAGAAGTTTGAAGGACAGGGAGCAGCAGAGAGCCCTGTGAAAGGCAGGCCGGCAGCATCCCAGTGACCAGGGCCGGGCCAGGCCCTCCCGCTCCTGTTTACTGTAAACAGAGTGGGCAGACGGAGGCTCAGGGGGCTGCTGGTGTTTACTCACCCCTGCAGGTCTGGTTTCTGGTAATCCTGGACCCCTGTGTCCTGACAGTGCAGGGGAGAGGGGCTGGGCTGCACAGCCTGTTTATTTGGAATTCCTCTCAAGTTCTCTAGGGCCCTGGCAGAGGCTCAGAAGTCGCATTCCCCAGCGCCCTGTGTGTCTCCGGGAAGCATCTGGTGTGAGACTCAATAAGAAGTCCACAGCATTCTTTCAAGGCGTCCAGGTGTTTTATCTATATTTGTTGTTTTTCCTGTACAGTGATGTTTTGGAAGAACATTATACACAAGCAATTTCAAACTGAATAGGGACAAGGGAAATGTTTGACATTTGTCCTAATGGGAATATTTTTTAGGGAAAATGTCATTTATGTTTTAATGAAACGTAATTTTCTCTGCTCTGATGGGTCTTTGAGGCTTAAGATTTAAAGGCCGGTCCCAGCACTTCTGACCGCTTCGGCTTCAGCAGAGCTCAGTTGTGAGTGCACTCCGGGAGGAAGCCTGTGCCCCGTGGTGGTGGTTCTGGGTAACGCACACCACTTCTGGGCCGGCTCATAGCACAGTGGGCCAAGGAGACAGGTCCTGCACGGGCACCCACTCAAATCCCGGTCCCGGTGGGTCGGAAGCACCGCGCACGTGTGCATGTATGCCCAGAGTCCTGATGGGAAGGGGAAACGGGGTGTGGGCAGGATCCCGTCGTGGCCACGCACCCTGGGGCTTTTCGCTCTCTGTTTCTCTGGGAAGTGCATGTGCCCTTCGGCAAAAAAGGAAAAACAAAATAAAAGAAAGGAATGTAACTTCCGGATGTGTAACCCCAGATTCAGACCTTCTCTGGCCTCACGGGCAGAGGTCACGCGGTTTCTGTCTCGGCACCACGAAGGCGTGTAGGTAACGGGCTTCGTGTAGACTCGGGGACACGGAGGCCACGGTGAGGCACTGCCCGTTGGGGTGCTCCAACGTCTCAGTGGGTGCTCGCTGTTCTTAGAGTTAACTCGTTTATTTCCTTTGAGAGGGAGACAGAGAAAAGGGGGGAGAGGGCTAGAGAGAGGGAGACAGAGAGAGAGTGGTGGAGAGAGGAAAAGAGAGAGGGAGGAAAAGAGAGAGGGAGAAACAGGGAGAGGGAGAGAGGGAGGGAAGGAGGAAGGGAGACCCCACGTGGCCCATGGCAGTCCACCCGGCCTCAGAGGCAGGGGCACCAGCCTGCCCTGGGGGGCC
>NW_006199647.1:1943215-1945122 GCF_000334495.1 Tupaia belangeri chinensis
GAAGGCGTGTAGGTACCGGGCTTCGTGTAGCCTCGGGGACACGGAGGCCACGGTGAGGCACTGCCCGTTGGGGTGCTCCAACGTCTCAGTGGGTGCTCGCTGTTCTTAGAGTTAACTCGTTTATTTCCTTTGAGAGGGAGACAGAGAAAAGGGGGGAGAGGGCTAGAGAGAGGGAGACAGAGAGAGAGTGGTGGAGAGAGGAAAAGAGAGAGGGAGGAAAAGAGAGAGGGAGAAACAGGGAGAGGGAGAGAGGGAGGGAAGGAGGAAGGGAGACCCCACGTGGCCCATGGCAGTCCACCCGGCCTCAGAGGCAGGAGCACCAGCCTGCACTGGGGAACTCAGGGAGGTGTCGGGGTGACCACCTGGGGACCTTGCCGTGTGGGTGGGGCTGTTACTCCTGCGCCATCGCCAGGCCCCACAAGAGGTTATTAGATTTGGGCAGAATAACGCCTTTTCTGCTCCCGGCAGATGGTCAAAAGCCTGCGTCTCTCTCCACCGGTGGAGTGGCCTTGCTGGGCTCAGGCCTCTGCCACCTGCTGACCGCTGCTGTCTAGCGTGTCCCTCGCTCCTTGTCATTTTCCTGCTCTATCTTTGTAAGCCCTCACTGAGGTCCTCAGTAAATTACTATGTTAGCTCTCTTTCAGAATCTGGGTTTTTTTGTCTAGCCTAAGAGATGGCAGCACACAGTAGGAGAATGACAGGCCTCTCGGTTCATTCAGTTCTTTGTCCGGAAAGGCCATTTCCGCGTCAGCCTCCCGGGGCAGCGGCGGGAGCCGGGGCTGTTTCCTCCCCTTTCTCTCTCGTGGGCAGAAATGGCCAGAGGTGGGCCGTGTAGAGCGCTTTTGCTGATAGGGTAAGAAAATACAAACCTGCGTCTCTCCGTCCAGAACTGCTGGCCAGCGCCACGGAAGTGACCGTGCCCAGCACAGAGACTGCTCGAGTCCCACGGGGACTGACAGCGGCCGAGGGGGCCACGAGCCCGGGGCACACGAGAGGCGGACAGTGACAGGTGGGAGCGGCCGCGGCTGTGCAGTTGAGCTGATGAGCCAGATCGAAACCCACGAGGCGCGTGGCCTAGGGGCCTGTCTGGGGAGCGGAACTTGGTGCGAACCTGCAGGAAGGCTGGAACCCAGAGGAAAGGAGGAGAGGCTCGTGTGGGCCCTCATGGCGAGTGACCGGAGCCAGCGGGTTACCTGCCTGAGGAGCGGCGAGCTGCCAGGAAAGGCCTGTTGACAGCTACAAGGATGGCAATCCAGGAACGGAAGTCAGACTCCATGTGGTGGGTAAGAGGTAGCCATTGTGACTTTTGGGCAGAAAAGTGAAATTTAAAAACACGCGGAATAATCCGGGTAAGGGAAAGATCTCGATCCAGCGAGCAGAAGGCATACATGAGGGTGGGCAGTGGAAACTGATTTTCTGGTTAAATATGACTGTCATACTGATGGATGTTCACTTCACTTACTTACATTTTAGAGAACTTTTCCTATAAAGTGTGTGTGCTTGCTAGAGAGACAGAGACAGAGAGACAAAAAGCCAGAAATCACCCCCCACGGGGGTTGACCATGCTGCCGTCCCTTCTCCATTCTCTCAAGATTTGGGCACGCACACACATGCACCTGGCATGAGTTTCAAGCTTCCATGTCTGGGACTCGAACTGTGGTTGGCCATGTGGGAATGAATTCAGCCACATAACTGTTCGCCATCTGCTGGTCCCAACTGAATATTCACTTTAAAAAACTATAATTTATGATATTTTGCTTTTCTCAAGGTTGTTTTCTCTTGAAAGTTTAAAAAAATAACACTCTTGAGTTCTGTATGTGTAGGTCGTGGGCCGGCCGGGCCACACCAGGTCTTCCCACGAGGTCGCAGCTGGCGCCCTGGCTGGTGGAAGCCAGTGGAGGCTGGCG
>NW_006199647.1:1945177-1948192 GCF_000334495.1 Tupaia belangeri chinensis
TGAGGGCCGGCGGGGGCCCGAGGGGTCCGTCCCGCACTCCCTGTGTGACGAGGATGCAGAGGGGCTGGGGCTGTAAGACTGCTGAGGTGCTGGACTCCCTCTCTGTTTCTCACTGTTCTGAAAGAAATTAAACTTACATATTTTTTCTTTTCAAAAGTTTTGTGTTTGTGTTACCATAATGATACACATACACCAAGGAACTTTTTGAACTATTGAATCAGCAACAAGAAAGAAAATGTTTTAATTTATAAAATTCCACTTTACTTTGACATCTTTATCATTAATTTTGTAGCATATCATTTTTTACTTCCTTCCTTCTGTAATCTCCTTTTAAAACCTTGAGCAGATAAGGGGCTTTTAAAATGGCATTTAAATAGTCATCAATATAGTAGCAATTGAAATGGTTGCATTGTTCTGAGTGGTAGGAGCAGACTGTGTTTATCTCCCAAGTGTCCGGTCCTTGGACATGAGGTTGTTCCCAAGCTTTTTTATGGTAAAAGTGGTTACATGAACACTCATAGCGAGACCTCTTAGGAGATAGAAGGAATTGGTTCTATTAGAGTGAAATTCATTTTTATAACATTTTAGACTTACATATAAAGACACAAGTAATTCAATTTTTTCGCCCGTTAACAGAACTCGAACCACGTATAATTGGCACTGCTAAGTTTCTGTAAAATGAGAAATTATACAAAATAAGGTCTGATCGTTACATAACACAGGGCTGTCCAGGTGACGGCACGCCCAGTCGTGCTCCAAGAATGAACAATTCTGAGCAGCAGGGAATGAGCTGGGAGCCTAGCTCTGGGTCAGAGAGTAGAGATGCAGATACAGACTGAGCGCATATGCCTGCTCCCGCCAGTTGACATCTGCTGAAACACGGTTAGGGACATCCGAGGTGGCCACTGGAGGCTTAGGGAGTGCAGTGAAGGGAAGACCACGTGGGAGGAAGGGTCCCGCGGTAGGGCAGGCGACCTGGGGTGTCCTGGGATGTGGGGCTGAGCTCAGGGCTACCTTCTGCTGGCACTGCACCACCCCTCCCCACGCTCACGGCACCGACCAGAGAGCACTGGTCGGTTTGAGAGCCGCCACTAGCCGCAGCTCCTGGGTGAGCCTTTGCTTTGCCTTCCCGGTGGGTAACGACAGCCTCACATTAAAGTACCCCACTGTTTAAAAAAGAACCTTTGCTCCTGGGGCTCGTGGTTCTGCAAGACTGAGCCCAAAGCTGTCACTGACAGCAGCGAGAGCGAGAGCGGGGGCGGGGGGGGGGGGGGGGGGGGGGGCGGGGGGGGGGCAGCGATGGTCCGGGCATCTCAGACGCTTTGAATAGGAGAGGCGTTGGGGTGAACGTGGACAACTCAGATCGTGGGAGGCCAGACAGAAGAAAAGATAGAACAGGAGAGCTGGGGAACAAAGTAATCGTAGCGAAGTTCTAAATGAATTAATCGTACTTGACGTTCTTGCTTCCTGTTATTTTAATAAACAAATTCATTTCACCTCGAGCACTGACCCCAACTCCTATTAAAACTAGAATCTCCTTTGATGGTAGAAAACTTTTTTTTTTTAACTTCTCTCTGCTGTTTTCACCCAGTAACTTTTTTTTTTTTTAAACTTCTCTCTGCTGCTATTTTTTACCTTGTTCATTTTCTGCTGAAGTTTATATTGTCCTTACTTTAGAAAACGAAGGTTCATTTTTGTTGGGAATTTCTCAGATGCCGGGCAGGTACTGGCACAGCATGGGCATCGTCCCACTTACACTCGGTGTCACGGACTTCGTGTTGGGATGCTTTGGCGTCGCCGCTGCTGTTAGCGGCCGAGTGAAAGTGCGGTGTGACGGCCTGGCAGTCACGAGACCTTGCCTGGTGTGGAGATCGCCTGTGCGCTCAAGCTGTCTGTCTGGTTGCAAAGGCGATGGTAACTAATGCCCGATGGACCCTAAGGGCGCCACCCCAGTGGCGTTTTCCACGGCTCACATGCTCAGTCGCTGTTCTTAACGGTTTGGCCACGTGTCTGCATCACCCTTCATAAGCAGTAAACTTGAAAACATGCCTCGCCTGTGGGCATAAATGGACAGCGCCATTCAGATCGTGTGATACATTTGGCTCTTGGAAGCAAGGTTTAATTTACCAAAACCTACAACAATGCCTTTGTGTTTGAGGCACAAACACAAGTAAGCAACTGGCTGCTCCTTCACGCCTTCTGTGCACTGTGATGTGCGCGCTGGGTGTGCAATTCCCCCTCCCTGCAGAGAATGTGGCAGTAAGAGACGTGTGTGCGTGTGTGTGTGCACATGCCCGCCGGTGTTAACCCCGCAGCAACGTCTGGAGTGCAGAAAGCACAGGCACCTGGTGAGCGACACGCGGAACCGCAGGTAACAGCCGGCGGTGCTGACGCTGGCCCAGGAGCTTTTTTCCCTTAGAGGTCTTTGCCTTAGGGCGTGTGCTCGCTGGGGAAAGAGAGACTGAGACAGTGAGAGGGAAAGTGAGAAATCACGCCCGGGGGGACCACCACACCCCAATCCCTTCTCCCGCATTCTCCTCCCTAGATCTTGGGCACACATGCACACATGCTGCCAGGATTTTCAAGACATGGGGTTCCGGATTCGAGCTGCAGTCGTCCATGTGGGAGGTGAGGGACGTCATTTGCTGGTCCTCAAGACCACGGGTCTTCAAGCCCCCATGCACATGCTGCCCACAACTTGCCCAGGTCCAGCTTCTAAGCTGCAGTCACATCTAAAGGAACAGACAGAACAAGCCACATCTCCTCTGTGGTCGGATCTCATAACTTGTCCCGGCGAGCAGACACCTCCAGAGCGTGACGGCACAGTGCGTACGACACAGTGCACACGCAGCACGCATGTCACAGTGCATACGTCAGAGTGTATACACCATGCACACGTCACAGTGCATATGACAGAGTGTATACACCATGCAAACGTCACAGTGCATATGTCACAGTGCACACGCAGTGAATATGTCACAGTGCACACACAGCACGTATGTCACAGTGCATACG
>NW_006199647.1:1948315-1967946 GCF_000334495.1 Tupaia belangeri chinensis
TACGCCGAGCACACGTGCCAGTGCATACGGCGCAGTGCACACGCAACACATATGTCACAGTGCATACGTCAGAGTGTATACACTGTGCACACATCACAGTGCATACATCACAGCACACACGCAGTGAATATGTCACAGTGCACACACAGCACGTATGTCATAGTGAATACGGCAGAGTGCACACACAGCACGTATGTCACAGTGCATACGACAGAGTGCACACACAGCACATATGTCACAGTGCATACGTCAGAGTGTATACACAGTGTATACACCATGCACATGTCACAGTGCATATGTCACAGCGCACATGCAGCGAATATGTCACAGTGCACACGCAGCACGTATGTCACAGTGCATACGACAGAGTGCACATGCAGCACATATGTCACAGTGCATACGTCAAGAGTGTATACACCATGCACATGTCACAGTGCATATGTCACAGCGCACATGCAGCGAATATGTCACAGTGCACACGCAGCACGTATGTCACAGTGCATACGACAGAGTGCACATGCAGCACATATGTCACAGTGCATACGTCAAGAGTGTATACACCATGCACATGTCACAGTGCATATGTCACAGCGCACATGCAGCGAATATGTCACAGTGCACACGCAGCACGTATGTCACAGTGCATACGACAGAGTGCACATGCAGCACATATGTCACAGTGCATACGTCAAGAGTGTATACACCATGCACATGTCACAGTGCATATGTCACAGCGCACATGCAGCGAATATGTCACAGTGCACACGCAGCACGTATGTCACAGTGCATACGACAGAGTGCACATGCAGCACATATGTCACAGTGCATACGTCAAGAGTGTATACACCATGCACATGTCACAGTGCATATGTCACAGCGCACATGCAGCGAATATGTCACAGTGCACACGCAGCACGTATGTCACAGTGCATACGACAGAGTGCACATGCAGCACATATGTCACAGTGCATACGTCAAGAGTGTATACACCATGCACATGTCACAGTGCATACGTCAAAGCGCACACACAGTGAATATGTCACAGTGCACATGCAGCACATATGTCACAATGCATACATCAGTGTATACACCATGCACATGTCACAGTGCATACGTCAAAGCGCACACACAGTGAATATGTCACAGTGCACACGCAGCACGATGTCACAGTGCATATGTCAGAGTGTATACACCATGCACATGTCACAGTGCATACGTCACAGCACACACGCAGTGAACATGTCACAGTGCATACGTCACAGTGCACACGCAGCACGATGTCACAGTGCATATGTCAGAGTGTATACACCATGCACACGTCACAGTGCATATGTCACAGCGCACACGCAGTGAATATGTCACAGTGCACGCGCAGCACGCATGTCACAGTGCATATGTCAGAGTGTATACACCATGCACATGTCACAGTGCATACGTCACAGTGCACACATCACAGTACATACACCATGCATATGTCAGACTGCATACGTCAGAGTGCATACACCATGCGTACGTCAGAGTACATACACCATGTGTACGTCAGAATGCATACATCACGGTGCATACGTCACAGTACATACATCACAGTGCCATGTCACAGTGCATACGTCACAGTGCACACGCAGCACGATGTCACAGTGCATATGTCAGAGTGCATACATCACAGTACATACATCACAGTACATACATCACAGTACATACATCACAGTACATACATCACAGTACATACATCACAGTACATACATCACAGTACATACATCACAGTACATACATCACAGTACATACATCACAGTACATACATCACAGTACATACATCACAGTACATACATCACAGTACATACATCACAGTACATACATCACAGTACATACATCACAGTACATACATCACAGTACATACATCACAGTACATACATCACAGTACATACATCACAGTACATACATCACAGTACATACATCACAGTACATACATCACAGTACATACATCACAGTACATACATCACAGTACATACATCACAGTACATACATCACAGTACATACATCACAGTACATACATCACAGTACATACATCACAGTACATACATCACAGTACATACATCACAGTACATACATCACAGTACATACATCACAGTACATACATCACAGTACATACATCACAGTACATACATCACAGTACATACATCACAGTACATACATCACAGTACATACATCACAGTACATACATCACAGTACATACATCACAGTACATACATCACAGTACATACATCACAGTACATACATCACAGTACATACATCACAGTACATACATCACAGTACATACATCACAGTACATACATCACAGTACATACATCACAGTACATACATCACAGTACATACATCACAGTACATACATCACAGTACATACATCACAGTACATACATCACAGTACATACATCACAGTACATACATCACAGTACATACATCACAGTACATACATCACAGTACATACATCACAGTACATACATCACAGTACATACATCACAGTACATACATCACAGTACATACATCACAGTACATACATCACAGTACATACATCACAGTACATACATCACAGTACATACATCACAGTACATACATCACAGTACATACATCACAGTACATACATCACAGTACATACATCACAGTACATACATCACAGTACATACATCACAGTACATACATCACAGTACATACATCACAGTACATACATCACAGTACATACATCACAGTACATACATCACAGTACATACATCACAGTACATACATCACAGTACATACATCACAGTACATACATCACAGTACATACATCACAGTACATACATCACAGTACATACATCACAGTACATACATCACAGTACATACATCACAGTACATACATCACAGTACATACATCACAGTACATACATCACAGTACATACATCACAGTACATACATCACAGTACATACATCACAGTACATACATCACAGTACATACATCACAGTACATACATCACAGTACATACATCACAGTACATACATCACAGTACATACATCACAGTACATACATCACAGTACATACATCACAGTACATACATCACAGTACATACATCACAGTACATACATCACAGTACATACATCACAGTACATACATCACAGTACATACATCACAGTACATACATCACAGTACATACATCACAGTACATACATCACAGTACATACATCACAGTGCATACGCCGTGCATACTTCACAGTGCACATGTAACAGTGCACACGTCACAGTACACACGTTCCAGTGCACACGTCACAGTGCGTACACCGTGCATACGTCACATACAGCAGGAAGACTCGGAAGCAACGCTCGTATCTTTTTCAGAGGAAGCCTCTCGGCACCAGTCGGTCTGCTTCGGCTCCCCGAGTAAAGACCTACATGATCAATTTCTCTCAGAATTTAGCTGCAGCAGAAAAACACAATTTGCTTTAAAAACAAACAAACAAAAAAGAGCAGCTATGCTCCACCCGGCTGGCCCGTGAGGACTAGACCACTCATTTCCCGAGTCTTCAGCCGGGCCTTGCCGTAGGCTCAGTATAACGCAGACAGTTTACACGTGCAGCCCGAGCATTTCACAGTAATCCCTCAGCTCAAGTCAAAACCAAACGGGGACCAGCAGTTAACATAATGACTATGTCACTGAACTCCCATGTAGCCGAGCATGGTTCAAGTCCTGGACCCGGTGGCTTGAACTCACATCGGGTGCATGTGCATGCGTACCCAAGATCCTGAGAGGAGAATGGAGGAGAAGGGATTGCGGCGTGGCCATGGCCCCTAGGGGTGATTTCTTGCTTTCTATCTCTCTGTCTCTCTGTCTGGCGAGCGTATGCGCCCTGTAGCCGTCTCAAAAAAACAAAAACAAAAACAAACCAAAAAAACACAAGGCCCTGCGTGACCGATAGGACGTCTGTTGGGAAGACTGGCTGCAGCGGCGGAGCAGCGGGGCCGTCGCCCTGAACCGAGCTCAGTCCGCACCAGGAAGACCACCTGCCTGTCCTGTCGGCCCACGCCCTGCTACTTCTCCAGCTCGGGGCTGCTCCTGCCGTTCTTAGCCACCGCCTTCATTTTAGTCCTCTTCCTTTTCAGACCAAACAGGACGGCAGCGGAGTCTGGTCTCTGATGAAAGCCTCGGCTTTGCTTCTCAGCCGTGAATGGCTCCCCGAGGATGTCCCGTAAAAGAGAGTCATGGAATGATTTGTGGCCCTCACAACAAAAAGGCATTCTCTATTCAAATATATTGGAAAGTTTCTTGAAGTTAAATGGATTTTTTTTATTATTATTGCAAAACCATCAGAACCTTTGGTATTCCAGGTTCCCTGGAAACTGCGGAGAAGGCTGCGGAGACCAACATCCGCCTGCCCAGACCCCCAGGTGTGAGGGCGCAGAGTCACCAGGTTCCGGCCGGGGGGCCTCCAGGTCTGCTTCTGGTTAGTGCATCCTCGTCCCGGTCCCCGCCGTCATCTCGTCCCGGCCACACGTGCTGCCACCGGGCGGGAGGACCTGGCACGTCCAGACCACACGCTGCGTGCCGTCCCAGAGCAAGCTCGTGCTGCCACTGTGACTCGGAGACACACTCCCCTCCGTATAGAGGGCAGAGTCACCCTTCCAGGTGCAGTGGGGTGTCTTCACTCCCAGGAAGACTCCCGTGTGAGGTTTCCCAGGCAGACCTGTGTCCTCAGCCCTTCATGCTACCACTGAGCATTTCCTCCCCTCTGCGCCTCACTGTCCCTGTGGGGGCTTATTTTCTCACCTCGCGATTTACACTTCCAGTGAATTTAACTGATTTTTAATGACGTGGACGCTGGGCCCACACGTTCTCCTGTCCTGGGGAGCCACACCCACAAATGCTCATGCACTGACCGGTGCCTTCCTCATGAACCTGGGCTGGCCCTGTCACTCGCCCTCCATGACCAGACTTGTGGAGAATCCACCCTGGGACGCCCGAGGCTTGGTCGCGAGAAACCTTGCATTTTTTGAGTGACTCTTGAGGAATGCTCATTGTCGGGAAGGCTGGCCACCATGTGAGAAGCCTGAACACCAGGAAACCGAGAGACCATGGTGCCCAGGTTGGCATAGCTCCATGCCGGCCCAGCTGTTCCAAAGCTGTCTCCAGCCCTGAGAGAACTTGTATCTCCAGTCCAAACGCCATTGCAGACACAGCTTCCGTCCAGGGGGCAGCTGCCCAGCCGAGCCCAGGACCCCTGGCAGTGGGTGATGGCCCCGTCTCCGTCTCTCTCACACACACCCGCGCGTGCACAGGAGCTGCGGTGGACGCTGGAAGGACCTGAAGGGGACGGTTAGTAAAGTCTACCTTAACGTGCTTGCCACTTTTTCTTAGTTGTGCACTTTAAGGTTCAGAAAGAAAAAGAGAACAAAAGAAAAAGCTGTTCAGCTTTCAAGTAAAAATATTGAGGAAGGCTTTCTAGACGGCCCTTGCTAGATTAAAAAAGAGACGTGTTTCTTAGTCCAGTTTTTCCAACCAGCAAAAAGACTGTGCAGTGAAATTTCTCAGGTAAGGACAAAACCTGAGTGCTACCCGAAAAACATTGTTTTGTGGTAAAGATTCTTTGTAAAGACCCAAAAATATTTATAGCATCTTTGGTAGAAAGTCTAGGGTAGACCACGGGTTGACAAACCTTTCTACAGAGAGCCAGAAAGCAAGTATTTTAGGTTTTTCAGGCTGCACGACATCTCCGTTCCGTATTCCCTTAGTCTGTCCTTTGGGCCATGACACCCATAACGTGTAACTAACATGAACACACTTAGCACACCCGCGGCCTTGTGCAAGCATCGGCACTCACTAGCTACCTGACACCTCCGAGGCCTGAAGAGGAAACGCACCCCACGGCGCAGTTGCTCTCCACTGTCCACGCTGTTGGCCTGACAGCAGCTTCTTGCTTTCAGCCTCTACAGGTGTTCCTTCTGGACATGTCAACATAGATGGAACGGGGCCATATGGCGACGTGTCTGTGTTCTCTCATGCCATTACCAACTGCTGGTCCTGGTGTCTGCGTGCTTTCACGGACCCCGGTTCTTCCAACACTCAGCCCATCACAGCACCAGAAGTTCGCTCCTTTTGTAGCCGAATAGCAACTACTCCATTGCACGGAGACACAACTATTTTTATCGCTTCATCACCTCACAGACATATGGCTCTTACCACTTTTTGTCTACTTTGACTAATGTTGTCATGAGCGCTCACGTACAACTTTTTTGTTTGGACTCCTGTTTTCAGTTCTTCTGGATATATAACCGGGAGTGGAATTGCTGAGTCACGTGGCAATTCTGTTCAACTTACTGAGGATCAGCCAAATTGTTTGCCACAGAGGCTGCACAATTTTTCAGTCCTACCAACAATGTATGAGTTCTCTAATTTCTTCATGTTCTTGCCAACCCTTGTCCTATATTTATTTTATGTTTAAATTATAGTTATCCTAAGAAGTATAGAGCAATAGGTCATTGTGGTTTCTATTTGCGTTTCCCAATTCCCTAATGACTAATGGTACTGAACTTCTTTTCACGTGCTAGTTAGCCATTTGTATTTCGTCCTTAGTAAAGTGCCTATTCAGATCCTTCATCCATTTTAAAAATTAGGCTCTTTGTGTTGTTTGATTGTGAGCTCTTTCTATATTCTGGGCAGTAAGCCCTTATCAGACATATGGTTTGGAAATATTTGCTCCCAATTTGTGGGTTGCCTCTACTCTTGATAGTGTCTTCTGATGCATTGCAGTTTTGAATTTTCGTTAAGGTCCAATGTATCTATTTTTCCTTTTGCAGCTTGTCCTTTTGTTGTCATGTCTAAAAAGACCATTGGCAAACCCAAGATCATGAAGATTATTCCTATATTTTCTTCTGATAGTTTTATAATTTTAGCTCTTAAACCTTTGATGTGCTTTGAGTCCATTTTACACATGAGCTAGGAGCCTAACTTTAGCTTACTGCACGTAGCTACCCAGTTGTTTCAGTAGCATTTTTTTGAGAGATTATTCTTTTCCCATTGAATGGTATTGGATGCCTTATTAAAATCCAATTGACTGTAGATGTATGGGCTTATTTATGGGCCTTTAAGTCAATTATATTGATCGACATGTCTATCCTTATGCCAGTGCAACACTTAAAAGAAATGATAGTATGTGCACGTGCAAGAGAGAGAGGCGCCCTAGACAGGGCCTCATCGCTCCATGATCCCTTTCCCCTGCTCTCCAACTTCTTAGAGCCACAGCCACCTGTGTCACACCCAGCATGATTTCAGGATGACCCAGGGATCCAAATCCATGGCTACCATGTGGCTTCCAGCCTTGCAGGCACTTTCATTTCTGCCCTGTCATCCTAGCCGAGCCCAGACAATATTGTGATTACTGCAGGTTTGTAGAAAGTTTGAAATAGGAAGTTTGAGACCTCCAATCTTGCTCCTCTTTTTAAAGATTATTTTAGATATTTAAGATCCCTTACAATTTCATGTAAATTTTGGGAATAGTCATTTCACTTCTGACAAGAGGCAGTCGAGAACTTAATTGGCATTGTATTAGATCTATAGATTGCTTTGTGCAGTATAAGTCTATTAACAATTTTAGAGCGGTCTAATCCATAAACATGAGATGTCATTCTGTTTATTTAGTATTCCTTTCCGCAGTGTTTTGTAGTGTTCAGTATACTATTTGTGTTTTACAATCCTTTAAAGATGGAAAAACTATCCTTAGCACGTAGGCCTAACAACACAGGCTGTGGAGTTAGGTTTGGTCCTTGAACTATAAGCTCGTAAACTCGCAGATAACCAAAAGGACTTCCAAGAGTCTTAAGAGGCCATACCTGTGGCCATACTTTTGGCCTGGTGGTAGAAAATCAGGTCTCTAAGATGCTTACACTTGTTCTCTAGCACCTTGACTTTCAGACCGAGGAATAAGGAGACCTCTTGAAGGCATTTGTGGTTCTGTACCATTCGTCTGATGGCTTAGAATATAATTTGACACACTGGAAGCTCCTAATGTTTGAAAGGAATCAGCTGAATGGATGAATTTGAAAGCAAAAGGCTCTTTGGGATTCCAAGTCCTCATAGGCTGGAGGTGGGCAGTGAAAGCCACTCAGTGCGGGCCGAGAACACTGAACACGGTGCCCGTAGGTCAGACTCTGGGGTGGGGGAGCACCAGACGGTCTCCACAGAGGCGGAGTCCATGTTTGCTCACATGAGGACCCTCGGGCTGGCCGAGAAAGCCCCGTGCCTTCTTTCTTGGGTGGTGGTGGTGGAGCCTTGCCCTTACAAATTGCTTTTCTTGTTTGTCCCCAATTCCTCACTAGAGGCACTATTTCTTTTTCTTTTTCTTTCTTTTCTTTTCTTTTCTTTTCTTTTCTTTTCTTTTCTTTTCTTTTCTTTTCTTTTCTTTTCTTTTCTTTTCTTTTCTTTTCTTTTCTTTTCTTTTCTTTTCTTTTCTTTTCTTTTCTTTTCTTTTCTTTTCTTTTCTTTTCTTTTCTTTTCTTTTCTTTTCTTTTCTTTTCTTTCCTTTCTTTTTTTTGGAGAGGTTTTTGCTATAGGGCGCGTGCACTTGCCAGAAAGATGGAGAGAGACAGAGAGACACTTTTACAGGGAGGCTGGTCCCTGTCCACTCTGGCAGGTCTGTGGAAAGCCACGCCGGGCTTAGAAGTTTCTCTCATGAGTTTCTTGATCAATGAAAACCATCAAATTTGTAATCTTCTGCTTATAGGTATCGCGGAGAGACATGGCAAAATGACGCCAGCTTGGTGAAGGACAGATGCGGATCGACACTTGAAGTAAGTGGTGGGAAGAGAGGGAGAGAGAAAATCCATCCTAGACGGGCCGCGTGGTGCTTCAACGCCACTCTCTCTGTGCTCCTCCTGGCCGATCTGGGGTCACGAGCATGTGTTGTAAGGGAGGCCAAGCAGCCTTGCTACATTATTTTCAGAGAGGCAGTGCATGATGGTGGTCAAAGCACAGACTCGGAACCAGACTGCCTGCTCCCACCTGCTCCTCCGCGTCACTGCCGTGTGACCTCGGACCAGGCCCTGCACGTTTCTGTGGCCTACAGAATGGGAATTAGCTTAACTTAGTTAAATGAACTAATACATACAAATTACTTAGAAAAACAGCTAGTACCAAAAATGCCTCCAGCGTATGCCACGTTGAAGTGTTTTCTGTGTGTTACACGCACATGGACCTCCGCCGGCTGTGGGAAGTCAGAGGCTGCAGGGCGGAGCTGAGCACAGCCACAGAACCTGAGCCACTAGCTTACTCGTTCTGAGCAGTAAGTTGCAAGCAATAATTCACTACACTCAAGAAGTGAACAGAAAAACAAAACACAGAGAAAAAAATAGGCTTCTTACAGTAGAGGGAGAATATAGGAATAGCTAGGTAAGATTTTGCTAGCAGAACTTCTTGGAACGTGGACAGTGGAAAATGGTGGAATCCCTTGATTGCCCGCATTTTCATTGTCTTTAAAGAAGGCGGGCAGGTATTTGGTGCTGAGACCAGAAGGAAGGGGTTACTTTTACAATGTAGGACAATAGGTTGAAGCCCAGGAGCGGCCTGGGGTGGGGTGGGGGGTGCTAAGCTCTCTTCTTTAATGCCAGCATCTGTGCATCTTTAAATCTTTGGTTTCTTTCTGTCTTACCCGCCTATTGTCAGCGCAGTGAAGCTCTGTCTTACCTTCCATTGTTCTGCTCTGCACCCGCAGCACCCTCCTGTCTGGCAGTGACTTCCCAGCATTCCTCAGTTCCAGAGAAGGCTTGCCTTTGTGTGAGGAAGGCCAGGCTTCTCTCCTGAGGCAAAGCCTGGCTGAGGGGCAGTCCTGAGCCCAGCTTGGGGCTCTCCTGTGTGTTTGCATCGAGCTCTTTCATTCTGAACCCCTGACCCTGCTCTTCCCTGAAGAGGGTAGGATACCATTTAAGCTGGAAGAAAACGTCTCCTGTGTTTTGTGCTCGGAATACAAGCGTGCAGTGAGACTGCCCTGCTCTAGACCACGAAGCCTCTGCTGTGGTCCGTAGAGGGGAGATGCACCGCGAGTCCACACAGGCCATGGAGCAAGAGCCACGCTCACCTGTTCTGTCTTCGCCACGGCCAATAGGATAGCATCACATGCAGCCGGCTTTGACGCACTGCTTAGACAGATGAGCACGGGGTCACACACTTGTCCACCTCTGCTGGCGACTGTTCAGTTCATCTTCTGTGAAGATGAGCTTTTATTATTGCTTTTGAAGGATTATTTAATTTTAGTTATTATTATTATCATTAATTTTGCTATAGGGCATATGCATGCACCAGAGAGAGAGAGAGAGAAAAAAAATGAGAAAGTACCAGGTCTGGGACTCGAACTGCAGTCGACAATGTGGAAGTCCTGTGCCTGACCCCCATGCCCCAAAGCAGATTTTAATAAATTTTAAGAAACCAGTAAGTTAATTTGGGGGCCAGGTAGTGGTTCCAAAATGCTACACTCCACAAGGCTGGCCCACATGCGATGGGTCCAGCTCCTGTCTGAGACCTGCCTGGCCGGCCAGCAAGCCTACACCCATGACCAGGGGCTGGCAGGGGCCGGGGTGGGTCATGACATTGGAATTCTGGGCGAGGCGCTGCTGTCTCTCAGATGTCTCCGCTTCTCTCACTCACAGAAGAAATAAATAAATGAACTTTCAAAACATGAATAGACTTATTGTTTATAAATATAAGATTACATGGACGTATATACAGTAATTTAATACGTGCCATTTTGATTACATCTCACTTGAAATCATGGTTATTTATTTACATTTCAATATCGAATTCATTCATGAAAATAGAACTGGAGATTCTAAGAACTACATTTTTTGATGCTCCTTAACCGTGTCTGGGTATTTCTTAGCTCTAAATGTAAGTGTAGGTCGTTAAGCACGATCATTTTAATTACTGTTGATCTGTCTTTAAAAACATTTTTAAATACAAACCAGCGGCTGAACCACTTTCTCTGTTTATCACAGCATCTCTGAAGAGACTTCAGGAGGACAGTAAGAGTATTGGGAGGGGGACAAAGGAGCCGTTGCCGCCGGAGAGGTGGCCGGACGCGTCCCACCTGTCTGTAGAGCTCGCATCTCCAGCAGTTTTGAAACTTGCAGAAATGTCACAGGAGTTCTTTTGTGACACCCCGGCAGTGGCAGGGGTGCGTGTTTAAGCCTATCTGACGAATAGAACTTGGCGCATTTAGAGAAGAGGAAGTGGGAGGGAAGTGAGTCGCGTGTAGTTTATGAAGGAACGTGGGCAGCCAGCGGGCTACCTTCCCAGCACGTGGAACTCCCTGCTCGACGGAGTGCCCACTGATTAGGCCACGAAGGCGCTGTGAGCTAGTGCAGAACCGTTTTTGTTGTTGCTGTTTTCTTACTTGGTTATTTCTTTTTCATAATCATTTTAGAAAATAAATATCAAAGAAGACAAGAAAGTAACGACACTCAGGATACTAGCTTTCGCTTTCCCCTCCACAGTCTGCAGACCACGCCCCACTCCAGCCCCACGATGGAATGAAAGCACATTCCCAAGGCTGTGAAATTCCTCGGGGGCTCTGGGCTCACGGCTTCTCCGGCTTCTCCGCCGTCCTGCGGTCCGGGCACCGGGAAGGGCTGTGCCCTCGCTCCCCCATGTAGCCACAGCGCTCCCGCAGTGGCAGGGACCCCCCCGCCCACACGACGGACATGTTGCCCGGGAGAATGCACATGTGTTATTTCGTGTCTGTTACTCCATGGGAGAGACTCGCCTCTCTCAGAGATAGGAGTTCCGAGAAGAGGTCACGGAGAAGTGGCTGATATGTTGACGGTGGCCCTTCGCCGCCTCCGTTCACACTGCTGCTGGAATTCCTTGGGGAGGGTGGCACGATGGCCTCTCTGTGTCATGAACAGGGCCGGCTCCCGTGCCCCGACGGCCTGCCAGCAGCCCAGGGCAGGAGAGCGCTGGTGTTTGTGAGGCCGGCAGCATTTCCGGACTCGGAGCACGTACTACGGAGGCCTCCGGGAACAAGAATTCAGGTTATTCCGTTGCTATCCTCTCCTTTTTATTTTTAATCAATGTCTTTTCCTTTATTCCTGATAGATGCCTGTGCATGCGTGTGAGGGGAGCAAAGGCCAGGCGGGGGGAGGAGCAGGCCCACAGGACCTTGTCATTCCCCGATCCCTTCCTCCTGTCCTCCAGCCCACCGGATCTTGGGCACTCATGTGTGTGCGAGCTCAGGGACTCGAACCAGCCACCATGTGAGATCTGGCTTCCCTCGAGCGGCGCAGGGTGCCGTGCCCTGGAGCTGGCCTGTGTGGCCCTGTCAGAGCAGAGACCAGATCTGCACATACTGAGTCTCCTGCTCAAGTGGGAACCAAGAACACGCTTCGACCCACGGGCCACTCCTGTACTGAAGCTATGGAAACCCAACAGGGCAGGAGAAAATGCCAAGTTTTACTCCTCAGAACACAGACATGGAGAAGGCGGATTAACTTGAATTTCACGACTTTATCGGGTTTCTCTTTCAGGAGCTGATGGCTACGTCTGCCTCGTTTCTGTGGTTTTCATTCGCACAAAGGCACTGTACTCACAGTCGCAACGCTACGATAAAGATTCTGGGGATAGCCACGGCTGGCTGGAAAATAATAAGCTTGGTTGTTCCTAAAACTGCAGGAGAAAGAGTTTAGAGAAGATGGCTTCTCCAGTACTCTTCAACCCCAGCTCTGTGATGGGAGAGTGATGTATTTCTGCATGTGTGTGAGAGAGAGTGGCAGAGCGAGAGCTCACACGCCCACAGCTGGGGAGGACGGAGTGGCAGTAACAGCTGTCACCGTGTCAACAACTGAGCACAATGAAGTGAGCAGCCCCCAACTGCTTTCCATTCAAATGAGTTATGAGTTCTCACCGTTCAGAATCACTTTCTTTCTTTCTTTCTTTTTTTTTTTTTTAAATCGTAAGTTGAGTTGTGAGAATTGGGGAATATCCACCTGGCAGGAAAATTTTCATGCTTTGAAAAAGTGGAAAAAAGAGATTACATTAGATCCATCAAAGTCACTAGAACATGTTAAAGTGAGGAAAAAAGGCAGTGAGAAATAACAAAAACAGTCCAGGCAAACCCATTAATGAGAGCGAGTGTCAGGTTTTTTCGCTCAAGGACCTGCTGCAGTGGCTCTGAACACGGGCCACCCGATCAGAAACGCAGGGCGGCAACTGCAGAGGGGCCGGAGGCCCACTCGACCCTCGACTTCAAAGCTGACTTGGAGGGAAAATGCTTGGTTCCTTGTAGCTTAATCCAACATTACACACTTCTTTCAAACATCAAAACTGCTGCTCAGTCTTTGGGTGGCTGGCATTTCTACTCCTAATCCAGCCTTAATTATAAACATTTTATACTCCCTCAGTTTCCTGCCCCCCGGCCACCAAATGCCTGCTGGGAGGAGAAGCACAGAAAGTGGGCAAAAAGTGTGCAGAAGATTGCTTGGGGTGGGGGAGACCCTGTTGCCTCAGTGGGCGCGGAGACCCAGAAGCATCTAGAGGTGAACCGGTTTTCCTCGGAAATCCTGACTCAGCTTGGCTCATCCTGATGTCTCAGAGAAACAGTTTTCCCCCTTTCTTAACTCTTCCTAGTAGCCCCAAACTCAGTCTCACTCTGAAGTATCCTAAATGGCATTGGGGTCCCCCAGACCGCTTCAGGCGACCGGTCTCTAAAGATGGAGGACGCACGCTCTTTCCAACTAGCTTTGGCCCCGAGCACGGATCTGGGTCTTTTGGTGCCCTCGGGTCTGAAAGTACGTGCTGCCTATGCCCGGGTACGTGACCTTGAGTCAGGTCAGGTTGCATAAATTAGCTCGAGAGCAAAGTAAATAACTTACTGCGGGCAGGCCTCATGAGTACTGTACGTCTGTGGCTTTTCTCCACTTTGCTAAAGGAGGACATCACTTACCCCTCCCCTCGCGGCTAAAGGCTCGCCCACAGCAGCGCGCCTCTCCCTCCCCTGCGCCTTCGCTCGCCTGAGCACGTCCCTGCTCCCTGGTCTGTCTCAGTTCCAGCCTTTATCAGCTCAGCCGTTCTCTTTGAACTTACTCCAGTTTGTCAGTCTTTTCAAATGGAGGATATCCCAGAAGAACTCGGCACTCGACAAGCTCGGTGAGCAACTCGAAGCACTAACAGTGGGCTCTTTCTTTCTGCATTCCACTTAAAATCTAGGTGCATTAAAGTCTTTGCCTTCATTGCACATCATTTATTTTAATCCTTCGAAGTTTATCGTCCACACTCTGACACACCAGAGTCTTCTCTACCTTAAACTCTTCTCTTGTTAACACAAATAGGTCATTCTTTTGTGTTTCTATTTTACAATCAATTTTGAGCACTTTTTCTAATGCAGCAAGAGTCATTCTGCACTAATATCTTTAAATATCATATTTATAATCAGTCTTCTTTGTCACTCATGAGACTGTTTAATGCCTTTGGCTATCTTTTGAACTGTGTTCCCAGTTTATAACATATTGCTGAATTATACGGTGGTGAAGACAGTGTACAACGCACATTTTCTTCCAACATGACATTGGCCTATTAGCAACTATTCTGGTGCCCAGAGCTCATACCGTCTCTTAGGCGTGCCTGCTAATCCACATTTCCCTGTTTTCTCCGTAAGAATGCCGCCCTGCTTTGGAGAGGGAGCAGGTGCTAGCAGACAGCTGCACGCCGCGCTCGGCGGTCTCCCAGCAAGGAGGGGCCCCGCGCTCTCCCCCACGTGGTCCCCAATTCTCCTCACCTCCTTCACAGACTATAGACATGTCACAGTTGGAATGAGAAAAGCTACAATCCAAATTGGGTTGTAGAACTGCTAATTACCAATGAAGCCTTTCCATTTGAAAACGTATTAAAGAGTGGGTGACATTACCATCTGTACTCTTCCAGAAAAGAGCTACACCCGAAGTACATTTATCCACGTTATTGAGAACACCGAAGTATGGAACAACTTCCTCTTGGGTATCACTCAACTTTTACAAAGTGTACATTGGTTTTAAGTTAGATTGGGCTTTTGACAGTAAGACCCCACTGGAGCAGACAGAACCCTTGACACTTCCAAATCAGATTACTGTAAGAGATAGTTTGAGTAAATTAATACTGGACTTTCTGGAAAAAATTTATTTCTGTTAAAAGAAATTCTTTTTTTTTGAGAGAGAGATTTTTGCCACAGGGCACGTGCACTTGCCAGACAGACAGAGAGAGACAGAGAGACAGAAAGTGAGAAATCATACCCCAGGGGGGATGGCCTCACCACAATCCCTTCTCCTCCATTCTCCCCTCGGGATTTTGGACACATGCGCCCACCATAAGTTTAAGCCACCGGGTCCAGGTAGCGGTCGACTACGTGGGAGTCCAGCGACACAGCCATTACGCTAACTGCTGGTCCCTGTTAAAAGAAATTCTCAAAAGAGTTGTCTAAGGACTTCTTATAGCAGAAGGAGAGAATTTCCCAGCAGGGCTCTAAGCTATTTGGTTACAAGTATAAAATTATTTTGAGATTGTCTATTTTATTCAAAATATTCACGAGGCTTTTACATCATCTGTTGTACCATGCCCGTGGTTGGTTCATAAAAGGCTTCATAGTCAGCACCAAGCAAATCCTTACCTTGTTTTTTTTCTTTACTAAAAGTATGAACCTAAGAAGATGAATCACTCATATCCTGATCTAATAGGGTGTAAGTTTCACTCATTGATTGTCGCCTGATTCCTGCCCCACCATCTAAGCTCTTCGTGTGGCTTGGAAAGACCCCAGGGCCCAGGGCAATGACTGGCCCCTCATGGGAGCTAAGCAGCTGCTTGCTGAAAGGGTACCTAGTCTCCTGTAGCTCCCTGGCCTCCGTGGCTCCCTGGCCCCCAGGGCTCCCTGGCCCCCGTGGCTCCCTGGCCCCCAGGGCTCCCTGGCCCCCGTGGCTCCCTTCCCACTGTGGCTCCCTGCCCCCCATGGCTCCCTGGCCTCCCATGGCTCCCTGGCCCCCGTGGCTCCCTGGCCCCCCCAGCTCCCCGGCCCCCCCTGCACCCCCCCCCGTGGTCCCCATGGCTCCCTGGCCTCCCATGGCTCCCTGACCCCCGTGGCTCCCTGCCCCCCCCAGCTCCCTGGCCTCTGCTGTAGGAACCCTGGACATCTCACACTCCCATGTGAGAGGTAGGAGTTTAAAGCACCTTTGTGATAAAAATTAATCTCGTAATCCTTTATTTTTTTTAAAAAAATTGCTAGCAAGCGTGGGTCCTCACCAGAGATAGAGATAAAGAGAGGGAGCGGGAGAGATCCCCCGTAGGGCAGGTCACACTGCAGTCTCTCCTCTGCCAGTTCTCTGTCTTTTGGACGGGGCACACACACGTGCATGCCGGGTATGTTTTCAGACCACTGATCCAGGAATCAAACCAAGTGGCCACTTAGACTTCGGTTCCTTTAACCCCACGCCAGCCCTCATTTCCTGACCTTGCAAAGACTTCATCACCTAACCACGTGGAACAAATCAGCTCCTGGATTGTTGGAGAAGTCACAATGTCTGTCTACGTTTCCCTGTGCAGAAATGCTTCCTGGCTGTTCCAGTGACCCGACGCATCCCTGTATTTCAGCACACGACCCTAAACTCGTGGCACTTCCTGTCTGTCTGTCTGTCTGTCTTCCTCATTTAACTGGATGGGGAGGAAAGGAAGGGGAGCTGCGTCTGCTCCTCTCCCCGAGGAAATGGCTGAAGGAACGAATGAGTCCACCATGGAGGTATGCATGCTCTCGACGTAGAGGACAAGTGAGAGGAAGTTATTTTTATGGGCTTCGTGGTGTGGGCCGGTAGTCTCTGAGGGCCTCTGTCGTCTGCCTCGCCCGCCTCGTCACACACTGACTCACAGAGGGAGCGCTTGGACACCAACTGTCCTGAAGCGTCCGCAAAGCACCTTACGCACTGACCTTTCCTAACCCCTCAAACACAGGTACACGTGGCAAGCTCGTAGTCACTTTGTGTCCGACTGTGACCCGCCCACCTGCAGTCTTCTCCCACTTCCCCTGTGCAGACAGTTCACCCCTTTGCTCCCAAACTCCTGCCTCCTGCAGACCTCTCGCTCAGAATAGCCTTCTTCCTCCAGTCGCACACTTGCCCTCACGTGGAGGTATCCACGTGTATTTCTGACACTTTATAAACAGCTATCTTTCATGAGTCTTAATTTTGATTCCTTCTCTTAGAACATTATAGTTTGAAAACATGGCAGAAAAGACTTCACGAAGTTGCTTCCGTGAAAAATGATTGAAAATTCCTCTACTTGCAAGCATCCATTTGGCTACTTATGGGAAGGGACAGCCAACATGGTTTAGTTAAAGATTGAAATGTTCTCATATTTATTTGATCTGTGGGATCAGTTTTGTAGTTCTGGATAACTTTAAACTTCACGGGAGTCATTTTGCAGGAAATTGCAAATTATTCTGCATCGACTTTCTTTGTGTCTTCCACGCTGCCCAAACTTGAAAGGCAGCAGGACTTTCTTGACCCGAGGGCGGCTGTACATTGGCTTGGGGGCGGGGGGTGGGCAGTCGGAGGCTGCTTCTCACCATGGTATTTTTCTGAATCCCTCACCTAGTCTAATAGTAAGTGCATTGAATTAAAGAAATCAGTTTAATTTTAGAGTTCTCTTCCTTTAGCGTGTATTAAACTCATCGAGAATTTTCAAACATGCTGTCTTTAACATAGTCACGATACCTCCATTCACGTGTCAGTCATTACACGAACTTTCCCGAAGTTAGAGCGTGATCCTGTACTATTTACTTAGCACTTGTTTCAAAAGGAGATCAAATTAATCTCCTAAAAAGACCTCAAGTACCTGTGTTCCCTGTCTGCTACTGCCCTCCAGCAGATGGCCAGCGTCCTAGAAAGATGGAGTCCCACTCGAAGGGAGGACCCTGCGCTCTCCCGCCTTGGCGGCCGGCTCAGCCGAGGTTGCCAAAGCATGCGAAGATGCGATTTCGTTTTTCCCCAAGCTTTGTTGGGGGTATTGGAGAAGGAGTCTAGACAGGACTCTGGATTAAGAACTAACAAGGAGAAGCTAGTGGATTAGAACGGCAGGAAAGAACGCTCTTCTGGGTACCTTGTCAGGCTTACCTGGCATGTCAAATGTCAGCTCTTTTTTCTGCTCATTTTCTGAAGACAAAGGCATTGTTGATAGTTCTCCCTGCGCCTTTGCAAAGATGCCTTGTGGGAACCCGTCTGCTTTGGCACACGGAGGCAGGACTCTAGTTGAAAAGGCAGAAAGGAAATGCCAGGGAAGTTTCTCCAAAACTATAATATCTGTTTACATTTTTGTGTGGGTGACAGAAAAAAAAGCCACTTGTTGAGTTAAGAGACGAAGTTTTGAAAACATACTTCACAAGATGTTACTCTCGTAAGAACTTTGAGTTTATACTAGCTTGTGGAACTTTGCACGAGAAACACCCCCTTTGGGTTAGTCAGCCTGTCAGGTCTGCTTGGCTTCTCAGAAAATTGTGGGGCAGAGGCAAGAGGAAGAAAGCCGTGGGAGACGCCCTTTCCACAGTGTTTACAGACGCATCGCCCGGCCAGACTTCAGAGGGATGGCTCTCTCTCCTGCGTCCGCGTACCTTCTCCATGCTCTGCTCCTATTACGCGTGCACGCGGGCCAGGAACGACAAAGGAGGTGGATTTTCTTCTAGAACACTGGCAGGACAAGGCCGCAGGGAGCCAAATGTGTGTGGGGGTGTCTTCCGTGTGTGACGCCAGCACCCTTCTGCCGACCTTCAAGCCTCCCACGTCTTTCAGTTACTCACAGCAGAACACAGGGTTAAAATTGACTCACTACGGGACTATGTCTCGTTCCTTGTTTTCTAATTTCATTTTTCAATCATCTGAAATCATTGTATTTTAAACTGAACAGGATTCTGACCATAAAGAGTCCTTAAATATTACGTGCCTCCCTAAGGCGAAGAGCCCAGGCAGTGTTCTGAGTGGTTACCTTGGTAATGCACTGGTCCCTTTACAAACTGTCTCCGAAAGACAAGTGAATTTAGTGCGCAATGCACATAGGTGACCTGTGCCCCTCTCTGCTCCTGATCATTTTACCTACCTGTCTGCTTGCGGAATCTCACTGCTTAAAGGTTGTTCTTTCTGTCCAAATGATGTATGGGCACCTTGCACTTTATTAAACAGTTATTGCCTTTTACCGCAAAGCTATTTGCATTCCTACGGTAGCTGAAATGATTAGGACAGCCTCGTGATTTAGAGCGACGAAGGCCCTGCCCTGGTTGAATACACGCTGACGATGGTCCTCCTCACGTTGGAGTTGGTCGTAATTTTCTCAGAGTTTTCTCTTGGGCAAGAATTCATCCTAGGCCCTGTCTTCGCCCCATTCTGACAGGGCTGAGCTACATTATTAAATCACTTGAAATTACTTAAATACATGCACTCGCTCTCCTAGGAAAGTCTTCGAGCTTCCCATTTGGCCCCAGAAAGAGGTTAGAAAGCTTGCTCTGGGCTCTGAGCTCTGGGCTCTGGGCTCTAGGGCTGTGGGCTCTGGGCTCTGGGGCTCTGGGCTCTGGGCTCTGGGCTCTGGGCTCTGGGCTCTAGGGCTGTGTGCTCTGGGCTCTGGGCT
>NW_006199647.1:1968313-1982657 GCF_000334495.1 Tupaia belangeri chinensis
TTGGGCTCTTGGTTTCGGGGCTCTGGGCTCTGGGCTCTGGGCTCTGGGGCTCTGGGCTCTGGGCTGGCTAGTGCCGAGGAGGCGAAAGAACAGAGCCAAGTCTGCAGGATGAAAATGAAATACTTTTTGCAATGCAAAGATTCTTAAATGGTGAAAATGGTAGTTGTGTGTCTCTGAATATGTCTAGCTCTCCTGCTGACCCACTTTACTGACTTCGTAAGTGACTTCATGTCGTTAAAGACCAAAGGAGGCCAGACTCGATGCATCCGATCGAAAATGCCTTAAATACAGAGAAAGACTTACCTCACCTCCTGACTTAAACATGACCTTGGGGGTCCCCAAGCCAGAAAGACACGGTTAGGCATTGCACAAGTGTCCCAGGTGGTGGTCTCTGGGCAGCACTGGGGATGAGAGGCAGAGGGCCTCTGGGAAGCCAGTCAGCTGCTAGTGATTAGCTGGGACGAACTCATCAGCAGCTCCGAAACTGGGAAGAAAGAAATGGTTGAGCCATTTCTCACAGCCCGGTGGACAGGGCCAGGATTTGGGAAGTAAAGGGAAAAGCGAGATTGGAGAAGACCCGCATTAAAGCTGCCAAGTCTGGCATTGCCACGCCCACCTCTCCACCATTGGAAAGGAAGCCGCCACCCAGGGAGCACACACCTTGTCGCGGTCTTGCTCCCCAGCTGGGACAGCGGGCAGGAGCACACGTGAAAAGGCAAGGAGGATGGCATGGAGGGCAGGCTTTGTGGAGGAAGTGTCCCCAGAGGAGGGGACAGCCCAAGGGGCAAGTAATGTGAGCCAAGCTGCCATCTTCCCATTACCTGGCTACTCCTCTGTGGTCTGAGGCCCAGAAACATCAGAAACTAGGACCCAGTAGATGGTGCAGTGGTTAAGTTGCTGGGGTCCCACATGCTGATTATGGTTTGAGTCCTGGACCTGGTGGCGTCAAAGTCACGGTGGGCACATGTGCATGCATGCCTAAGATCTTGGGAGAAGGAAGAGAAGGGATTGTAGTATGGCCATCCCCCCCCCCGGGGGTGATTTCTCTTTTTCCCTCTGTCTCTGTCTCTGTCTCTGTCTCTCTTTCTCTCTCTCCCCACTAGCTCACGGGCCCTAAGGCAAAAACCTCTTTAAAAAGATAAAAAAAATTAAATAGGCAAAAGTGTGTCCTCCTAAGAGGAAGATCTAAAGGAGTACCAGCTCCTGGTGTGAGTGGCGTCTTGCCTGTCTTTGCCATGCGCCACCCCAGGACCACCCGCAGGAGTGCGACTCCCGAGCTCCTGGCATCACAGTGTCCTCGGCTCTCAGTGAACTGAGCAAAGCTCTGCATGACAGACCCACGAGAGACCTGCTGGGTGTGAGAGGCAGAGGGGAGTGGGAACAGGTGGTGAAGCTTCTGGAATCCCGTGACTCCGCAATGCAGCACACACCGGTGAAGGACGATCTGTGGTCATTCCGGTGCTGCCAGGTTAGGAACAACAGGGGCAGACGTGGAGCTGGGGTGTGGGTGTGGTCCTCACCTCCAGCAGACACCAGCTTGCAGCAGAGAGGTTCCCACCAGAAGAGAAGTGGGAGAAGGAACCTCCAGGGGTGCCCTTGGCTCGGTCACGGCCCTCCCAGAACCCTCTGAGCGTTCTCCCAACTGAGCCACAAATGTGAACCAGAAACTGCACGGCAGGCTTCCTGCCCAGGCAGCTGGGATGAAAAGAGCAGAAAAGATAGAATCAAACATTGTACAGCTAGGTATAAAAGGGGGCGGGTACTGCACTGATGGGATAAACCTGGTGGCCAGCAGAAGAATGGCACGTGACTGGTAAAGACTGTAAAGGAAATCAAAACACGCCTGTGAAATCAAGACACGCCTGTGAAATCAAAACACGCCTGTGAAATCAAAACACGCCTGTGAAATCAAAACACGCCTGTGAAATCAAAACACGCCTGTGAAATTCAAACACATGTTGGAGGTTATAGTAATCAAAACACTCCTGTGAAATCAAAACACGCCTGTGAAATTCAAACACGCCTGTGAAATCAAAACACGCCTGTGAAATTCAAACACATGTTGGAGGTTATAGTACAGACTTTGGATACTTACAAAAACATAAACTACAAATAGAAAATGAACTCATGCATTCTTCCATATTCATAAAAGAATGAAACTGACGAGCAAGAAAAAGGGAGAGGGCTGACCACACATGGGCGCCGTGGTTAAGCACTGTGCATAGGAAGCTGGATCCCAAATGTTAACGATAGTTCAAATCCCCATCCAGGGACTTGGAAAACACTCTGTGTGTGTGTGTGTGTGTGTGTGTGTGTGCGAGCACGCGTCACAAATTCTGATGGGATGGAAAACGGACGAGAAGGAGTTGTGATGTGACTCTGTCCTGTTGGGGAAGAGGGCTCTCTCTCTCTCCCCTCTCTCCTCTCTCTCCTCTCTCTCTCTCCTCTCTCTCTCTCTCTTCTCTCTCCTCTCTCTCTTTCTCTCTCTTTCTCTCTCTCCTCTCTGTCTCCTCTCTCCTTCTCTCTGCCAACCCCAGGGTCTTACCCCAGACTCTCACCACTCCTAGGCACCAGTAAGCTTGGGGAGGATGAGATGTGAGTAAGCTCTCTCTCTCTCTCCCTCTCCTCTCTCTCTCTTTCTCCTCTCTCTCTCTCTCTCTCTGGCAAGCACAATGCTCTCTGGCAAAAAGAAGAGAAAGAAGGAAAAATTAAAATGTAAGAATATGAAGAAAAGAGAAGTATTCAGAAAATAACTATCCACTTGACATGGAAATTCCAAAAAGAAATATTTATATACATACTTTTTGAAAGAGCAGAAACAAGGTCAGCTGGGGATCAGCAGGTGGTGTGGCAGTTAAGGCTCTGGACACTCCCACATGGCCGACCACAGTTTGAATACCAGACCTGGTAGCTTGCTTTCTCACTTTCCCTCTCTCTCTGTGTCAAATTAAAATAAATGAATAGATAAATAAAATTCAATAAATAATAATTAAAAAACAAAAACAAGGTCAGCTGCAGAGTGGTGGTGAAGGTGGCTGAAACCCAAAGGACCATTTGTGGGTTCGAGTCCCAGAACCAGGAGATCGAGAAATAAGCTGTGTGTGTATCCATATGTGATGCATATGTGCATGTGTGTGTGAAGAGAAGGGATTCTAGTTTGAGCATCCCCCATGGGGGTGATTTCTCACTTTCCCTCTCTGTCCCTCTCTCTGTCTCTGGCAAATGAGAAAGAGAGAACAGAAACATAATGTACATATAGCGCACATTCTAAGAACAGCATAAAGAAGAATAAAACTAAAAAGGGGCAGAGAAAGAGCATAAGCAATAAGCATTACCTAAATAAATGATAAAAGAAAATGTTCAAAGACTCCTGTCCAATTCAAAGTATAGAAATGTTATTTTTCTTGCTGTTAGTATGCAAATAAAATAGAAATATTTCTAATCATGTAAACCACTACTACACCCTTCAGGATTTTTTGAGCACATCACCACTGTGGCCCGGACCGTAAGTAAAGAAGTCAGGTATGCAGGATGTGTAGTGGCAGACCATGGCAAAGTAAGGCCCCCGGAAGCAGGGCGAGCTTTTAAAACATACTGTCCACGAGGCCATGAATACTTTAAAAGCAGAAAGAATTTTGCAAGGAAATGATATAAAGTCAAACTATGATTTAATTGAGACGAGCAGAACCAAGATTCCCAGTTACGTGGAGGTGCTCAGGACTGGGCGAAGAGCAGGGTGAGGGGACAGGGCGGCACGGGCCTCCTGCACACAGTGGTCCTCACCGCAGTTACAGTCGAGAGAAGGGTTTGAACCTAAGAGAGCTACTTATCAAGGAGAAATGAACCTTTTCCTTTCAAATCAATACAGCAAAAGAATATTATAGATCAGAAGGAAGAAATTAAACCACAGACGAACATAAAAGTCAGCCAGGCAACGAGAAGGAAAAAGGGCTGGAGACCGCTGAAGCTCAGCCTTGCCCGGCCTTGCCCGGACTTGCGAGTGGCCTGCAGCTCAGGGCCATCCCCTGGGGTTGGGTGCTCAGCCTGCAGCTCGGGGCCATCCCTGGGGGTGGGTGCTCAGCCTACAGCTCGGGGCCATCCCCTGGGGGTGGGTGCTCAGCTTACAGCTCGGGGCCATCCCTGGGGTTGGGTGCTCAGCCTACAGCTCAGGGCCATCCCCTGGGGGTGGGTGCTCAGCCTGCAGCTCGGGGCCATTCCCTGGGACGCAGGTGGGCCGGCAGGGCGTCCCAGGAAGACAGCGCTAGGTCCCAGCCGTCCGGTGTGCGGAGGCCCCCAGTCACCATCCTCTGGAGAAGTGAGGGAAGCTTGTCCCGCACAAGGAGCGGGAAGGCCGGGAAGACCCCGGGTGTGGGCGCAGGAGGGCCGTGGAGAGCAGAGAGCGGGGTCCCGGCTGAGGCGAGGAGGGAATTCTGCAGAGGACCCTCCGGGAACTACATAAAGACATTTGGGTATCTGGGAGAAAACACGACTGGGAAGTCTGACAGGTCTGACAGGACAGCTAGGAAGAGTAACATAAGGAAGGTAGGTGCATAAGGCGGCGCGGGGGAGGTAGGTGCGTAAGGCGGCGAAACGAAGGAAGGTGCATAAAGTTTTACAAGTAAAAAGACGTGTGAGGTGGTATTTAAGCATAAATGAACATTACACAGAACAGGAAAATAACCACAATCACACCTTGGTATGATATTAAATTTTTATATTCGAATGACGTGTTCAATGTAACTTAAAGTTGGTATATAAATATACCGGGAAATAAAGGAAGGTGTTGTGGACTAAGTTATCTAAATCCTCTCCAATCACATAGAAAACCATATATTTTTATTAAGAATTCTTTTCCAGAATTCTAAAATTTCTACTTTTGTTAAAATTGATTTGCTCATTTAGGAATCTGGCATTTATTTTTAATGCATCATACAGACAATGCTGTTTTATAATCCAAGAAACGAAATTTAACAAAATGTAAATAGCAATAGAAATAGCAAATGTTAGCTAATAAAAAATTACAGGAAATATCTTCTGCTGTAGGACACACGTGACAGGACACATCACGCCATACGATGACATGTTATATCAAAAAGGAAAACATTTGAATTAATTTGCTAAACAAAGACTTTCAATATAAAAATCGATATTCAAAACATCAGAAAAAATAATGAAGGATTAGATTTTTAGCCTGGCAATATGAAAGATTCCTAAGCAAAACAAAATAACAAAGTCATAAAAGAAAAGATCAAAAGTGTTTCCCACAAAATATTAGAAATGTGTGTATGTCAACAAACCTACCTAGCAAAATTAAAACAAATTAAATTTTAATTTGTTTAGGATTAATAACAATAATATGCAAAAAGACTTTCAAAGAGAAATATGAGAAGCACCGAGAAAAAAATCCAATCCAGAGTGAGCAAAAGTGAAGTTAAGAAAAAGAAAGAAAAATATGTAAGGTACCACAGCCATGAAACTGCCCTAGAATAGCATTTCGACTGAGGAATTAAAGTCGTTAATGACACCTCGTCTTGTAAATAAATTGGAATCATAATATCTACCAACATTCGCAATACCAGCACCTGTTTACCAGCAACCGCATTGCACGGAGCAATCTCGCGGATCTACCCGGACATGCGCGAAGCCCTGCCTGCAGAGACTGGCCCTGCAGTTCACGACATCACCTTTTTTTTACTTGTCTTTGCTTTCTGTGGCTTCACAATACAGTGTCGCAAACGCAGACTCTCGGGACAGCATGCACTTGCATGCTCCAGTCCCGGGGATCAGGAGTTCAGGCAGAGCGTGGCTGGGCCCACCAGGGCTGCGGGCAAGATGTGAGTCGAGCGGAGTTCTCTGGAGCCTCGACTGGGGCGGGTCGATTCTTCCTAGGCTCATGCAGGTTGTTGCAGAAGTCACCTCACTGGGGCTGAAGAACGGGACCTTTGCTGGCTGTGGGCCCGCTGCCCTCGGTTCCCTGCCAGGAGGCCCTCTCTCGTGCCTCTCAGGCTGTGGCTGCTACCTCTCCAAGGGAGATGCAGGGTGGCGGTTAAGGCAGGCACACCCCACATAGCTGACTGTAGCGCCAGGCCTGGTGGCTTCAGAAACATGTCAGGCGTGCGTGCGTGCATGCCCCAAATCCCGAAAGCAGGCGAGGGGGTCACAGTGCGACCCTGCTCATGGAGGGCACTTTCTCACTCTCCCTTTACCTCTCTGTCTCTCTCTGGCAAGTGCATGTAGCACTGTATGGCAAAATTTGAAATAAAAAACAGAAGAAAAACTAAGATGCCAAAGTGTGTGTGTGTGTGTGTGTGTGTGTGTGTGTGTGTTTGGTTGTCTATAGGACATGTACGCTCTCCAGCTAGACAGAGAGAGAAAGTGAAAAATCACCCCTCGGGCTGGCCACGCCACGGTCCCTTTTCTCCCAGTCTCCTGTCAGAATTTTGAGCACACACATGTGCCTGGTGTGAGTTTCAAGCCGCCAGGTCCGAGACTCGAACTGGGCAGTCAGCCATGCGGGATCCTGCACCTCCACACCATCCGCCGGCCCAGCCCAACCATCTACATTAAATGCCCCGATTGTGAGCAGACTCACGTGAGCTCACTCTCTGCCTCTCCTGTTTCCTCTACATACACACGTCTGAGTACACAGACGCGTGTCATGTATACACGTCTGAGTACACAGACGCGTGTCATGTGTATATGTGACGGCAAGTATGAGTTTATTTTGATACTAAATGTGTTTAGGTCCCACCACTTTTTTCATAATCTGCGTCTCTAGGAACTTTGTGACGGTCCCCTCGTGTACATGCATGGCAGGTGACCACACGTGCAGGTGTCTGTGAGAATGTGCCTCCGTTTGCATGTCTACACCAACCCACTGCCCAGCAGTTAGAGAACTGAATGGAAGACATTCTTTCTCAGCCATTAGATGAACAAAAATTGAAGAGAAAAATTCCATGATATTCAAGGTAAGGATTTAGGAAAATGCCTTCAGATGCCCTGGGCAAACTTCCCAAGCTTTAGGCTTGGAAGTAGGGGCAGGGTGAGGTGAGAGAGAGGCTGAGACAGGAGGCTGGAAAAGACACAGTTAAAAACCCTTAACCTTGGGACCAGCAGATGGGCATGACTCCCATGGAGTCGACCACAGTTCGTGTCCTGGACCTGGAAGACTTGAAATGCTTATCAGGTGCATGTGCGTGCGTGCCCAAGACCCCAAGAGAAGCCTGGAGGATAAAGGATTGTGGCGTGGCCATCCCCCCCCCCCCCGGGGGAAGTGATTCTCACTTTCTATCTCTCTGACTCTCTGTCTCTCCTGTGAGTGCACGTGCCCTAGAGCAAAAATCTTTCAAAAGAAGAAAAAACATTCCATCTTAAATTAGTGATTTTTTTTTAAACTAGAAGGTTAATGATTTGTGTTAAAGGCCAAAAAAAGTTGCTCATTTGTTTTGTAGGTCAAATCTAAATATCCTTGCATCACAAACAACTTTTAAAAAGAGACTGAGTTAAAACAGCAAGCATTTTTAGATTACAGATATATATTCTATTTAAGAAATGGGCAAGGAGGGTCTATAAAGAAGAGTCGGTAAGAACAAGACTTGATGGAAGGGGCTGTGAATGCCAGTTTTGTCATTACTCTCTTATATTCCAGATTCGGAGTTATGTGAGATAAGGGTAATTTATGCACAGGTATCCCATTAAAAAAGTATTGCATAAAGAAACATTTAGGTATATTTGTGTAAGTGCATTTTATTAATGACTGGAAGATAGGACAATTTTTAAAAAATTATTATATATTTCTTATAAGAATTACAGCAACACTATCAAAAATTTAGACAGCAGAGAAAGTGAAAAACAGTTACCTACGAAATATTACTCTCATGCAAACACTTCTATAACTCCTATATAATTACGCATTTGTGCACGTAGTTTAAAAACACGCATGCAGGGAACCGGCAGTTAGCGTAATGGCTATGTCGCTGGACTCCCACGTAGTCAACCACAGTTCGCGTCCTGGACCTGGTGGCTTAAAACTCACGCTGGGTGCATGTGCATGCGTGCCCGAGATCCCGAGAGGAGAATGGAGGAGAAGGGATTGCGGCGTGACCATCCCCCCTGGGGGGTGATTTCTCGCTTTCTGACTCTATGTCTCTCTCTGTCTGTCTGGTGAGCAGACGCCCTATAGCAAAAAACTCTAAAAAAAACCCCACGCATGCGTAGGAGTATATATTCAATGTAACTGTCGTAATTGTGCACATACAAGTCAGTTTCCTCTTTTACCGCGTAGTCGCCTTCAACGACTACATAATTACTCCTCCTTTCAACAAATCGACAAATCGCTGACTCTGTCTATGCTGAGTAGACGTATTTGTGAACAAGGTAGGATCTCGGAAGGAGTCCCCATTCACAGGGAAACGGCCGAGATCCCGGCAGTCCAGTGAGCTGATCTTCAGGATGAGATAAGCTCCTGCACCCTGGGCCGTGCCTTCCCCGCCTGGGGGTCAGGGCCGGGACCTGGAAACAAGTGCCATGGCAGTAAAGCTGAGAGCTAGAGGCCAAGTGACAGAGGTTGCCGGGAGGTGAGTGTCACAGGAGAGCCGTGTGTGCGCAGTGACCACGAGCTGTAGGAAGCCGAGGGAGCACTGCAGTGCGGGAGGGTCTGAGGGCCTCGCTAACCTTAAATACAGAGCGTGTTTCAGAACCCTCAAAACGAACGTCCTCGGAGCTGAGAGGCAGGAAGTCCAAGGGGCATGTCCTTGAGAAACAAGACACAGCAGGCAGGAGCGAGGTGAATGGCAGAGGAGGGGGCAGGGGGGAGCAGGGCGGTGGGTGCCCTGGACATTGAGAGCCCACGAGGACCACAGACGGGCGAGGCGGCAGGACGGAGGGCCTCCTAGCTGAGAGGCCGGGAGAGCTAAAACCTGAAAGCACCCCTCACATTTCACCTGATGCTATTCCCCAGCCGTCCAGACCAGGTGTCTTTATTTCCTTTCAAAAACGTTCCTATAGGACACGTGCCCTCACCACAGAGATGAGAGACAGAGAGAGAAAGAGAGCGAGAGAGCCACTCCTGGGGCGGCTGCGCCTCCTCCTCTCCCATTCTCCTCTGGGTTTTGGGCATGCACGCACGCGACTGCCGTGTTTCTCAGGCCACGAGGCCGGAGACCCAACTGTGCAGTTGGCCACGTGGGACCCAGCTGCCTTAACCACTGTGCCACTGGCCGGCCCGAGGCTTGGGTGTCTTCTCACCCCAGGGGCGCCCAACACTCCGCTTTCCCAATGCGTTCCCGTATTGTTCCTTCGTGGGCTCTTCGGGCCCACCCGTCCCAAATGGCAGGGCTTTGAGGGTCTGCGGTCGGCCCCCTCCTCATCCAGGTCGCCCTGACAGCCGGTCTGTGGACACGAATGCTGACCCTCCCAAACATATATCTCGGGACCAGATCTCTAACTTTCAAAACCATTTTAAAAACCCAGTTCCCGGGTAATCTGTATTTTCCAACTTTGCCCTCCCCCTGCGCCTACCGTACTGGATTGTCTCCACTCAGACGCCCTCTCATGGAAGCCTCATTTTGGAGTCCAGACCCACCACCTAGCACTCTAACACTTTGCGCCCTTGCGTCAGAAACAGCCCCTTCCTCCTTCACTGCCTCCACCCCCTGCAGCGCCATTTCTCACATGTCTCCTGTGTGGGGTCTCCCTCCCCGACACCCCGCCTCCATCAGGGCCACCCTGCCCCACCCACACTCTGCAGACTGACGTGCACGCACCCGGCCCCCAGCCCGCGGGCTCTCCCTAGCAGGGCCTGCACGCCCTCCCTGGCTTGCTCTGCTCTTTTCTCTAGGAGTGACCTTCATCCTTTCCTGACCGAGCCTTTTTCCGTGTTTTCACCTCCATCTGAAGGACACGGTCCCTCAGGAGCCCAGGGACACTAGGCCACACATGCTAGCCGGGTGCTCAGACCCGGTAACGGCCCCCTTCCAGGTGGTCAGAAGTACAGCTTGTAGGTGCTTCCCGTGCACTGCACCGAGCCGAGGCCCCTGCACCGATACAGCACGTCTGTGAGGCGCCCGGAAAGGTCCCAGGGCCACATGCCACGAGTGGCAGAGCACGCGTGCAGCTGTGCTGGGGTGGGCGTACCACGTGCAAGTGTACAGAGACCGAGCTGCTCACGTTCCTGAACCAGCTGGCACGTCTGAACCGCCACACCTACGCAGCAGGAGGAGACCTCAGTACACTAAGCAAAGCAAAGCAACAATAAACCCTGCACGCAGAAGCATAAAACGTCCCAACGCCACTTTCCCCTCCAACGAGCCGCAGATCCAGCCCCCAGAAGCTGTGGGAACAGGAGACCTTCCCCAGTCTGCAGAGCCTTGGAGGCTACCTGGAGGACAGAAGGTACCTGGGGACAGTAGGTGCCGGGGGACAGTAAGTACCTGGAGGACGGCAGATACCTGGAGACAATGTGGCCCACAGAGTGGCAGCAGCAGCTCCCGTGTCTTTGCAGCCGGCTGCACCAGCCTGCTCCCTGTGCCCTGCCAGGTTAAGCGGGCACACCCCACAGAGAAGGGAAGCCCAGCCCGCTGGAATGAAGATAGCAGGGCAGGCGAACTCGGGAGACGCGGGGAGGCCTGCACGGTGAGGGCCTGGCGCTGGCTAACGTGCCAGAGGAAGAGGCAGATGGAGGAGTCGCTGAGAGGGGCCAAGACGCGGAGACGCCTGTCGCCATAGGCCCTGAGAGGGGCGTCGGGAGCAGGGCTGAAGGGGTCTGGGATCTGCAGAACTAGTTCCCCTGGAGTGGCCATCAGGGAGGGTTGGGGACAGGCTGGGCCTGAGACGGCCGTGCTGACTGGGTGCGATGCCAGAGCAGATCCAGTCTCCTGGGAGCTGAGCGTGGTCAGTGGGCACGCTGCTTCAGCAGGGCGGGGCCCCAAGCCACCCTCCCCTCGCGCCCATGGGTGCAGGGACTCAGGCTGCCCTTAGCCATCCCGGCTGTCAGTTCCTCTGCTGCCCCAGCCCGTTTCTCTGCACAGGGGAGGGCAGCTGCTGGCGTCTGTGCTGCCCCGCCCTCCCTCTCACTCTCGGGGTTTCTGGGCGCGGACCTCGCTTCTACCTGGGGTTCCGGCTCTCCCTCCCTCAGGCTGCCTTGCACTCTAAGAAGCTGAGTGAGCGTCACCACCCCATATCTGGGATGAACCCTCCCCATCTCAGACCTCCTAGCTCCTGGTTGATCTGCCCTCCAGGTCCTCCCACCCGGTGCCCCGACCTCAGTGCTGAGAATGCAGAGCGCAGAGGCCGAGGCCGCCCTGGAGGCCTCTCGGAGACCAGCTTCTCTTCCTCTGTTTCCTCTGTAATCTCAGCACCCAGGAGTCAGAGCAGGAGGGCAGGGGCAGAGGACGCTCGGGTCCTGGTCACCCTCAAGTGGCGGGGAAGCCCGGGCTCTTGGTCACAGGACAAACTCACCGCGTTGCCTCTGGCCTCTTCAACATGGGGTGCGCTCCCACTTCTGCATGGGGAGCTGACCGGACTGCGGAGACAGCGGAGCGTGCCCTTTGGAGGAGTCCATGGGACAGCCGTGTGGCAGCACCCCGCTGACGACCCTCCACCGCGAGCATCCAGGTCGCGCTGACGGTGTCACGGTTGCTGTCTCACACACGCTTTTCCAAGTTTCAGGGGCGGAGGGCCCGAGCGGCTCACGGCTGAGCTGAGTTCGATGTTGGGGACTTGCCGTTTTCCTGATGTCCTTGTCGTCCCCTGGTCAGTCTCGAGCTGAATTCCGCTTTGCTCCCCCTCCTTTCTCTGCTTTCTCGCCACAGGGGAGACAGGGCCAGTAACGCCGGGGTGGGGACAGGCAGCCAGCAGAGGTCCCTGGAAGACGGCTCTTCTCTGCAGCGGCCGTGCTGCACACGTTAGCAGCTGAGCAGGGCCAGTCTGGGGACAGGAGGGGCGTGCAGGCCGTGTGCCCCTCTTCTCCAGCAAGCCAGCTAGGCTCGCGCTGAGCAGTCAGAACAGTAAGCAAGAAGGCGGGCCAGGTGCGGAGAAACGCGGAGACGTTACCCGTAAGGACCCCACAGAAACACCCCTTGACTAGCATTAGGACAGGTCCGCAAGACTCCCACCAAACCTGCCCACGCCTTCCGCTTGCTCCTCGGGGTGAACTTGAACATTTGGGGAGACCGGAGCTCCTGTGTGAGTCTGGAAGCTGCGTCCAGGAGCTGGGCGAGGTGCTAGCGTTCTCAGTTCTGCAGACAAAGGGCTTTTGGACCCAGACTAATAGCTCCTGGTGGCAAACCCGTCCTGGCATAGGGGAAGTTCCTGGCAGAAACTCAGGGGCACTAGCTACTTGCGGTAAATCTGGTGAAAACGGGGCTGGCGTGGAGACGGAGTGCGGACAGACGGCCCCTCCGTGTCCTGGGCGTGATGCAGGTGGCTGCGTCTTGAAGGACACGGAGCCGACAGCTGGGGCAGAGGACCAAGGGGAGACTGCAGCTGGCCCCTGCCCGGCCCACGGTCCTGCCTGGCCCGAGACTCCGTGCATCTGGCTGTTCAGACTCGGGGTGGGCTCTGCACAGCCCGCCGGGTCGGAATCCTGATTCTACCACTGACTTCGACCTTCAGGCAAGACAGTGACGTATTCGGTCAGTTCCTGGCTCAGAGACGGCCACATGTGAGCTCGTGGGGGGCTCGTGTGCGTGTTCCCACAAAACCTGTGCCGTGATTCTGCGGGGCACAGGCAGGGCGCTCAGAACCGGCCCGTTTCGCTCCGTCTGTGTGGTGTGAGAACTGCGAGTCCCCGTCGAGCTTGGTGGCCAGCAGACTGGGGGAGCGCACCGGAGTCACCCTGTGGGGCCTGGACGGGGGCTCCCCCTCGGTCCACCCAGGCATTGCCGAGTTTCCCCGGAGCCCTCGGGGGGCCACGGGCGTGAGGCCCCGGGGCTGAGCAGCAGCGCCAGCGTCTTCCCCTCCCGAGGGCTGCCTGAAGGGTGAGCCGAGCTTCTCTGTCTTCCGCCTCCAAGCAACCCGTTTGCGTCACGGGAGACTGGCACGCCGTAAGACTGAATTTACAAAGAAAGGGGAACCGTACCACATTTTCCCTTTGCTGGCTTGGCCGTCACTGCCAGGTGCACGCCGCCGTGGATCCCAGCATCGCGAGACGCACCGTACGTCAAAGAGCTCAGCGCCCCAGCATGCCGGGTGGTGAGAACACCCCGGGGCCATGGTGAGGGCGTGCTCGCGGCGTGGACGCGGATGTCCTGGGAGAGAGACAGGAGCAGTGGGCCCACTGTGCAGGCTGCCAGTCAGGCCCGGGCAGTCATGGAGGGCGGTCACACAGGGCGGCCACGGAGGGCGGCCGTGCAGAGCAGCCACGCAGGGCGGTCACGGAGGGCGGTCACAGAGGGCCATCACTCAGGGTGGTCACGCAGGGCGGTCACGGAGGGTGGTCGCAGAGGGCCATCATGCTGACGGCCAACCAGAGAGCTGCAGGAGGCACAAAACTGCGGAAGGCAAGGTGCACAGCGAGGTGGCTGGCACGCTGGGGGCGCGCGGCAACCAGCCAGCATCCACGTGGTCACAGGTGGCACAGAACCCCTGAGGAGTGCGGCCCAGAAGAGAGCACTTCACCCCGGCCCTGCGAAGGGTGGCCGGGCTCCGGGTGGCTGGGGCGCGCCGAAGGTGCTCACTGGAGGGCAGCAAGGGCGAGGGGCTGCTCACGGTCCCCCTGCCTCCTGGAGCCCGGGTAAAGTGAGTTCGAGGGTCCCTGTCCCACTCCACGTTGAGTGACGGGTCTGGGGTCGCAAACGCCGGTCTGTGACCTCTCCCCGTTAGAGAAGATCCCGGACCGCAGCCTCGGGCTTGGCCCCCCTGGGCCACGTGGGAGGCTGTGGCGTGCTGGGAGCGGGGAGGCGATTCCGTAGGGAAGGGGCCCGGGACAGCTGAAGGATCACCGTCCATGTGGAGACTCCCAGGATCACCTCTGTGACCGCCACGCTTAATTCTTCGAGCAGAGCTAGACGCAGCAGAGAAGCACGCTCCGGCGAGGAGGCCCTGCGCCGGCTGCTCTGGGCGCTGCCTGGGCCGACGGTACGGGGTCTGATTGATGGGGCGAGAGTGGTTTTGGCATCACAGTCAGGATGGGCTCTGAGACAAAGCGGGATCTGTCTTCTACCCAGTGCCCATTCAAGACGGACAGTCGGCATTTACCAAATGCAAACCAGATGTTCCGGACCAAGTTCTCAAAGTGTCAGGTACAGATGGAGGCCGCAGCTCGGGCGGATGGGGTCCAGGCAGGAAACGGGAGTGCTCTGCCCCCGCCGCGGGCTGAGGAGCCTCTGCACTCCCAGCTCACCTC
>NW_006199647.1:1984369-1986036 GCF_000334495.1 Tupaia belangeri chinensis
GGGGCGGCCTGCCAGTCAGGCCCGGGCAGTCATGGAGGGCGGTCACACAGGGCGGCCACGGAGGGCGGCCGTGCAGAGCAGCCACGCAGGGCGGTCACGGAGGGCGGTCACAGAGGGCCATCACTCAGGGTGGTCACGCAGGGCGGTCACGGAGGGTGGTCGCAGAGGGCCATCATGCTGACGGCCAACCAGAGAGCTGCAGGAGGCACAAAACTGCGGAAGGCAAGGTGCACAGCGAGGTGGCTGGCACGCGCGACGTGACGGGGCACGGCCATTTACACGCCTTCCTGGGGGCTGGGGACGCTGGGAAACAGCCAGCATCCACGTGGTCACAGGTGGCACAGAACCCCTGAGGAGTGCGGCCCAGAAGAGAGCACTTCACCCCGGCCCTGCGAAGGGTGGCCGGGCTCCGGGTGGCGGGGGCGCGCCGAAGGTGCTCACTGGAGGGCAGCAAGGGCGAGGGGCTGCTCACGGTCCCCCTGCCTCCTGGAGCCCGGGTAAAGTGAGTTCGAGGGTCCCTGTCCCACTCCACGTTGAGTGACGGGTCTGGGGTCGCAAACGCCGGTCTGTGACCTCTCCCCGTTAGAGAAGATCCCGGACCGCAGCCTCGGGCTTGGCCCCCCTGGGCCACGTGGGAGGCTGTGGCGTGCTGGGAGCGGGGAGGCGATTCCGTAGGGAAGGGGCCCGGGACAGCTGAAGGATCACCGTCCATGTGGAGACTCCCAGGATCACCTCTGTGACCGCCACGCTTAATTCTTCGAGCAGAGCTAGACGCAGCAGAGAAGCACGCTCCGGCGAGGAGGCCCTGCGCCGGCTGCTCTGGGCGCTGCCTGGGCCGACGGTACGGGGTCTGATTGATGGGGCGAGAGTGGTTTTGGCATCACAGTCAGGATGGGCTCTGAGACAAAGCGGGATCTGTCTTCTACCCAGTGCCCATTCAAGACGGACAGTCGGCATTTACCAAATGCAAACCAGATGTTCCGGACCAAGTTCTCAAAGTGTCAGGTACAGATGGAGGCCGCAGCTCGGGCGGATGGGGTCCAGGCAGGAAACGGGAGTGCTCTGCCCCCGCCGCGGGCTGAGGAGCCTCTGCACTCACAGCTCACCTGTGACTCAGGGAAGCCAGGGCAGCCACTGGGCTCAGGGAGGGCGGCCTCTGGCCGACCAGCACAGGCGCAGGCTCCCCTAAGCCAGGAAGCCGCCAGATCATGATCGCCACGTCCCTTGTGAAAAGAGACAAATAAAACTGGGAATAAAGCCATGCCTGGGGGTATATCGGTTAGTGAGCACCAAAGTTCAACGCTACAAACCAGCAGGCATGCCCCTCACCGCACCTCGCAGCCATGTCCTGGGGACAGGGCCACCTGCACGGCCTCCAGCCCCGGCCACACCTGAGCCCACCTTTACTCCTACCGCCAAGCTTCAAACCGACGGGAGTCACCTACGTTCGAGAGGGCTAGCTGCTCAGGAGGACTGAAAACGGCCAAACTCAGACTGAAGATAGGCAGAGAAGAGGGGTCGTGGCCGAGTAGGCCAGGCGGGGAGGCTGCAGCTCGCTCCCACAGGAGGGTGTCTCTAACATCTCTAACACACGTGGCAGAGACAGAGGGGAGGGGAGGCAGGGGGGAAGCAGCCGACGGGTCGTCGGGACCCCCCCCCCCGGCCCC
>NW_006199647.1:1986732-1986956 GCF_000334495.1 Tupaia belangeri chinensis
TGGGAGGCTGTGGGCTTGCTGGGAGCGGGGAGGCGATTCCGTAGGGAAGGGGCCCGGGACAGCTGAAGGATCCCCGTCCATGTGGAGACTCCCAGGATCACCTCTGTGACCGCCACGCTTAATTCTTCGAGCAGAGCTAGACGCAGCAGAGAAGCACGCTCCGGCGAGGAGGCCCTGCGCCGGCTGCTCTGGGCGCTGGCCGGGGCGACGGTACGGGGGCTGAT
>NW_006199647.1:1987314-1988628 GCF_000334495.1 Tupaia belangeri chinensis
TCTGCCCCCGCCGCGGGCTGAGGAGCCTCTGCACTCACAGCTCACCTGTGACTCAGGGAAGCCAGGGCAGCCACTGGGCTCAGGGAGGGCGGCCTCTGGCCGACCAGCACAGGCGCAGGCTCCCCTAAGCCAGGAAGCCGCCAGATCATGATCGCCACGTCCCTTGTGAAAAGAGACAAATAAAACTGGGAATAAAGCCATGCCTGGGGGTATATCGGTTAGTGAGCACCAAAGTTCAACGCTACAAACCAGCAGGCATGCCCCTCACCGCACCTCGCAGCCATGTCCTGGGGACAGGGCCACCTGCACGGCCTCCAGCCCCGGCCACACCTGAGCCCACCTTTACTCCTACCGCCAAGCTTCAAACCGACGGGAGTCACCTACGTTCGAGAGGGCTAGCTGCTCAGGAGGACTGAAAACGGCCAAACTCAGACTGAAGATAGGCAGAGAAGAGGGGTCGTGGCCGAGTAGGCCAGGCGGGGAGGCTGCAGCTCGCTCCCACAGGAGGGTGTCTCTAACATCTCTAACACACGTGGCAGAGACAGAGGGGAGGGGAGGCAGGGGGGAAGCAGCCGACGGGTCGTCGGGACCCCCCCGCCAGGCTCCAGGCTAGCGTACTGACACTGGGGCTCTGGCTCTGGCCGCAGTCTCTTTGCACCACGATGGCTCACAGCCACCACCTCCACGTTCTCCTAGTCCCGGGGCAGAGCGCCCCACGCAGCAAGGCCTCGTGCTTGTCCTGCCCTTTCCCAAGGGCCTTCCCTGGGGACTCAAGCTGGAAGAGCGACCCATTTCAAAACTGGCGGGCTCCGACAGGGAAAAACTGGGGAAGACCTGGCCCAGCTCGGCTCCGCAAGGACTCGGCACTTCCGTCCCACTCTCCGGTGGCTCCCACCTGTGACAAGGGACTCAGCGCAGCTGCCCACTCGGAAGATGAGGGCACTGACTGCGTCAGATCTGGGCAGAGCCGGCTTACCCAGGGTGCGTCTGGCGCTGCCGCCCAGCGCACACGGTTGCTTATCTGCAGGGGATGGGAAGGCAGGCTGTAAGTAAGACTTCGGGCGCCGTTAGAAAGATCCGGGCCGACGTTTATGTCTATAGTTTGTAAAGAGTCAGTCAGTACTTTTACTTTTATTTCATGCTAAAACCCAAAGGCAGAAATCTAAGCACAGGAGAAGACTGCAAGGCAGCTTATCCAAAGAGCAAGTGTAGTATTTCCAAGTCAGAGGGCATTGACCAGTTTCCTTTTTAACTTTCTGCTTCGAATTTCCTCTCTTTCATATATATATGAATACATATTATATATGTGTATAT
>NW_006199647.1:1989545-2001998 GCF_000334495.1 Tupaia belangeri chinensis
TATATATATATATATATATATAATATAGTGTCTTTCTAATGGAAAATTTTGTGAAATAAACTGAGCTCTGTATTTAGAGAAGAAATGAAGAAGAGATTTTTAGTATTAAATACAAACCAAGTAATTAACTAGTAGTAGCTGGGGAAATTTCCCCTTCCCTAAAGGTTTAAAAGCAATGTCGATATTCACTAATTTGAGGCGGGACCCCACCCCGCCTAGGGCCCAGGGCTTCCCGTTCCACCTGAGCCTGCCCTGGGGCCCCGTGAGAGGCACAGCGGTCTCAGACAGAAAACCCGGGTTGCGTATGGGCTTCTGGCATTCTGTGTGTGGAGGTGCCCTAAGTGTGTGAGTGGACGGCATCTTGCATGTTACTTGGGAAAGTCACGATGTACCTTAGGTTTTTACTGAATCTTGAAACAAGGAATGGGTGATCAGTTGGTAAAAGGGCACTTTTTTCCTACTTTACCAAAAATGCTCCGAGTAGTAGTGAGAAGGCGACCGGTGGTGGCCTTTGAAGGGGCAAGGCGGTGTGGGGCGTTACAGGGAGACCCAAGGAAGCTGGGGGAGCGGGTCGCTCGCCCTTCCGGTCACAGTGGCCCCGTGGATTCCCATGAGTGCACGGTCACCACGTGCCAACTGTGCACACGGAAGTGCAGTGACACCACGTGAGCCCATTGGAAACAACGTGGTGCCGCCTGCGAAGAGTAGCTGGACAGCTCTGTCTCGCACCGGCTGCCAGGCTCCCAAGGTCGGCCTCGAGCCCCTGATCTGAGAGAAGGAGCAGAGCACGGGCAGTTCGTATGGGTATGGAGCGAGATCTGAAGCCAGCACCCAGAAGTCCACCAGCTCCGAGTGTGGCGCCGTGAAGTGGCACACTCGGCCCAGCCCCTGCGTCCGGGAGAAGCCAGACGCTCAGAGCCGCCTGCAGCTACCTCATGCGGAACTGCTGAACGCAGTGGCCGTCTGCCACCCTGCCTCACGCATGGTGCCACTCAGAGAGTTTGTTGCCAGGACAGACTGTTCCCTTGTCTTTGTCAGGAGAACAGTTTCTAAACCCACCCGGCACAGGATCCTGAGGTCGGCGTTGGGTGTGCGACTTCGCAGGCGCTCAGAGGATGAAGTGAAAGGGGGAACCCCACGGCAAACACCGACTGAATACTAGCAAATCTTCAGTGGAAACAAACTGGGTCGTCGTGAAATTCAGAAATCTGACAGTTGCTTTATGATTAGACTTCGTTCTTGTATTTGAACTTTCGGATTCTAACTTTAATTTTTAAAAATTCAAGCTAACAACACAGACGATGCTAAACCTCTAATCATGACCGAGCTATTTCTATACGAAGAAACGCAGAGCTGAGGTGAAAATATCCTTTTGATCCCGCAGATCAGCTGTGGTTATTGTGTCCAACAAAGACCGGACATTTGCGGGCTTTGATCTTCCCACCACTTCTAAAAGCCGCAGCTGACTGGGGAAGAGACACCCGCTCTCTGGGCCGTCTGCCACTAGAGATGAGAGACGATTTAAGTCTTGCTCACAAAATACTTTTAGATTCTAGTATTTCACACACAGAATGAAGATCCAGTTGCAAAAAGGTCTTCATTAACATTGGCATGTTTAATGACTCATGCTTTAAACCTTCCCTGAAAACAAACCGAAAAACCATCTCAGAAAAACTATCAAAAATGATTGTCCCTTGGCGCAATAGGCAGTTTTCAATACTCTTTACTTCCAAGTCCTTTGAGTGGAACTCAGGAGGTTAAAAATTCAACAAACCCCGGAGGAGGCGGCGCTGCAGCCGGTGACAGCAGAGTGGCCCCGGGCTGAGGAGCAGGGCCGTACTGGGGCTTGGCGCACAGAAGGCGGGACCCGGACCGTGTCCGGAGGCCTCGGCGAGCTCAGTGATGGCCGTGGGAGCTCTGGGACACTGCGGCTCTCGGGTCCTTCCCCGCGCAGGGGTAGGGCTGGGGGAGCACGTGCAGGGCTGACACTGCAGGGTGGAGACGCGCACTCTCTAGTGACATTGAGTCTGGAACCCTGAAACCTGACTTTGCTCCCTGGGGGAGGGCCGGCGTAGAACGGCTCTTTCCTGGAGTGGGTCGGGGCTGGGGAGCCAGGGCTCCTGCGTCAGAGCTCAGCTCAGCAGAGCGGCAGGTGAGGAGGAGATTGGGTCCTTGGAGAGCCATGCTCCCGTGGGCCCCTTGGAGAGCCGTGCTCCCGTGGCCCCTTGGAGAGCTGTGCTCCCGTGGGCCCGCGAGTGTGAACGGTGCCGAGGCAGCAGGTGCATGGGCCCTCTGGCGTTTGGTGTCACCACGAGGCTGAGTTGTAGCTAAGGCAGACATGACAGCTTCGGCAGGGCTCCCAGCCCCGCCCAGCCCCTCCAGGCTGGAGGCAGAGCCGGGCTCCCAGCCCCGCCCAGCCCCTCCAGGCTCCTCTCCCTCCAGTCGTCAGTCTCAGTGGTGCAGATCGGGAGGAAGGACAGAGGCTGGAAGATGCTGAACCCCCATCTCCACTTGGAGGGGCTCCTCTCATGGTGACAGGAGCTCCCACCCTAGACTTCCCACACAGCACTAAGCCAGGACCCCCGGGCATCTTGACCACGTGGCTAGCAACTCCGCGTTAGCAGAACGGACAAAGCCTTCATTGTCATATCCCCACGCCAAAAAGCGAAGCACGCTTAGGGCCACGTCTGATTTACAGAGAGGGACTATGAGGAGGGTACCTGTTGGGGTTTCCCGGGCAGGGAGCCAGGGGTTATGAGATGTGTGAGGCAGGACTCATCACAGTCAGAGGTGCGAGCTCCCACAGTTCGCAGGTTCGAGCTGGAGGCCTGGGAGAGCAGGTGCTGGAGCTCCGGGCCCCAGGCAGTGAGAGCAGGTGCAGGCGGTGTGGAAGGCGCTGGAAGGCAGGGAATGCTGTGTTGCTGGCTGTCCTGCGGTCTGAATGCCCAGGTCTGGGAGCTCCGATGTCCAGTGCAAAAGGTGGATGTCCCTGCTCCCGAAGAAGGCAGAGCGACTTGTCCTTCCTCTGGCCTTTCCTTTCATCTGGGGCATAACTGCCCGCGTGGGTGAGGTACACCTCTCCTCAGGCTACCGATTCCACGCTAATCTCTTTTGGAGTCATTCTTACAGAAAAATCCAGAACTAATGCTCTACCAGCACTGCGGGCACCCCTTAACCAGTCAAACTGCGTGCGAAGCCAGTCATCACACGGATGAAGCATATTAGATTTCTGTTGCGTCAGGAATTAGAAACCAGGGTTTTTCATATTGTTCCCCAAAACACTAAATGAAAAGCTATCTGTCTACACGTTGAAATGTTGTCTAATGTTGTCTAATGCACTTACCAGAACTCCAGTGCGCTGGTCAGCTAGGTGTTCATCTTGCTCCTCCGGCGACCACACTCTCCATGTGTGATATGCATGATAGCATCTGTTGCAAGCTCTAAGACATCTCGTTCCGTGCTGGGCTCAACATCTCAGAAGCCCAGTAATTGCTTATTACAGGAGTGTTTGTGGTATCACCTAATAATTATTTATATTAAAAACATTAGGGATCATCTCTGTCCACATAAATTATCTGAAATTTTCCTTGTCTATGGTTAACATGGAATTTAAGATGTAAGGTCAGTGCGGCTTAAAAATGATAAACCCAGGACCAACAGATGGCATAATGGCTATGTCGCTGGACTCCCATGCAGCTGACCACCGTTCGAGTCATGGATCTTGCGGCTTAAACTCACGCCGGGTGCGTGTGCGTGTGTGCCCGAGATCCTGAGAAGAAAATGGAGGAGTAGGGATTGTGGCGTAGCCATCTCCCCTCGGGGGGGGGGGGGGGTGATCTCTTGCTTTCTTCTCTCTGTCTCTCTTTCCAGTGAGCACACGTGCCCTATAGCAAAACTAAAATAAAATAAAATAAAATACAAAAAAATCTCTATATGAAAATAAATGCTCTTCCATGTTTCAAACACTGGGTAAAATTTTTGTCTACGGGTTAAATAAGACGGGTATGATTTGTAGTATGCACCATTTTTTTTCTATAATTTAGGTAAAATATGACATATTCTTGTAAAAATATCATTTGTAAATTATCCACTTTTTAAAAATACATATCGAGGGTCCATTTGCGCGTTTTGCTGCGTACCAGTGGAAGGAAAGAGCAGCACTTCTTCGTGGTAGCTGAACTCAAGCAAGCGGCGGCGTCTACGCGGCTGAGCAGGTCTGTACGAGCTACTCCCTTGGCTCTAACAGTAAGTCACGTCCCCCCACAGAGTGTACTTCACAGCTTGCTTCTCGTTGCTCGTTTGCATACTTGTGTTTTTCAGTGGCAGCTCTGCAATTTTGAGCTACTAGATCTTAAAAGTATCCTTCATATTTACTTTGATTCTCAAAAGCCCACATTTGTCAGGTGCACCACTTAACTAAAGGCTGAGGTATAATCAAAGCACAGGTTTCTTAGATTCACGGTAGGTGCCGTAGTTTAGAGCTATTTAAACATAACTAGCTCCTGCCATTGGGTGTCGCAGAAAGCCAGACTCCACGTGCCTGGCCGCGACACGAGTCCTGGCCCACAGCTCGGGGGCCATGTTGGGAGCCCACACAGGCCCGAGGAGACCAGGAGCTGGAGAAGAAGGGACCATGAGTGACCAGGTCCCCCTGGAGGTGCTCTGTCCCGTCCTCTTTCCCACATGTGTGTGTGTGCACGCCCACTGGCAGGACAGAAACAAAGAAAATTAAAACCAACTCTGTGTCTTCAGTTTTGCTGTGAACCTAAAGCTGCTCTAATAAATAAACTCTATAAAAACTATAAAAACTAAACAGTTGAAATATTTTTAAGAGAAATATTTAGGATGATCAAGCTATTTCATACTTAGATGTGGAACTAGTTATAAAATGCTCACAGTATGAACCTGCCACTTTCTGCAAAGGATACAATTTAGAGATCGGTTGTCATAAAGAATCCCATATTTGTGTTTTTGATCCACAGGAGAGGTTCTGAAGTATGACCGGAGCCCCAGAGCACACTGTAGGTCCCTTCCAGGTCACCTGTGCGCGTCCTCAATCCCTTCCTCTGCGCTATCAGCAGAGGTACACCATCTCATCTTCACATTAGGCAAGGGGAGGGGTTGACAAGCTTGTGTTCTTGTTCTTTAGAATCCATAATCTGTTAAAAGGGTAAGGTTATTTTTGTTTGTTTTAAATAATTATTTTACTTAACTTTAGCTATTTATTTATTTATTTAAATTTAACCAGAGAGGGACAGAGTGAGAAAGAGAGAGAGAGAGAAAGTGAGGAAGCAAGCCGCCAGGTCCGGGACTAGAACCGCAGTCGGCCACGTGGGAGTCCAGAACCCTTAACCACCATGCCACCTGCCAGCTTCTAAAGTCGTGTGTGTTGAGAGAGACAGAGAGAGATGGACTGGGGGCCGCAATCCTCCAGCCGTAGGGCGGGCACCACCTCGCCCTTTGGTTCCTGGTTGTGCGTGTGCTTCTGAGCGCAGGTGAGTGAGAGAGAAAGTGGGAAATCAGCCCCCGGGGATGGCCACCCGCAGTCTCTCTCCATTCTCCTCTCGGAACTTTAGGCACCACACGTATGTGCCTGGTGTGATTTTCAAGCTGCAGAGTCTGGCACTCAAACTGCGTGTTCGGCCACATGGGATTAAGCCACCTTAACCATTATGCCACCAGACAGTCCAAAGGTAGTTCGATTTTTATAAAACGTTTACTAACATAACTTTTAAGAAGTGATTGTTCAGCTTTTGTTTATTAAAGACTTTTGATAATTAAAACTTACAATGCAGGTGCTCTTTGACTTGTGGTGGTTCTAATAAGCCCTCGTAAGCTGACAATGCCGTAAACCGAACGGGCATTCCTACCCCTAACCTCATGAGCACCCTGCCGTCTGCTCCAGGCTGTAGACTGCATTGACCACCTGCCGTGTCCGGGGCAGCCAAGCACAGCCCACTGTGGGGCAGTGTGAGCTCCTGTACCTCATCGAATCTGGGACTGGAGGAGGAAAAAGGGTGTTACCATAATTCATATGCTTGGCAAAAGATCGGAAAGTAAAATTTGAAGCACAGCTTCTTTCACACCGTCGTCAATCCAACAACCGTACAGAGCCATCACTGAATTGGAGACCAGCTATACATATTTTTCCTGTTAATTTACAGATTCCTTTGAATGTTTTAGAAAAAAAAAAAACATGCTTGTTTGAAAACATACCAATTACTTTTCTCATCTCGGCATTTAAAATTTACATTTGAAATACAACTGTATTAAACTTTTATATACTTTATATTTTTAATTTAAACCTAAGTCCTTTAGATCATTATAGCTTAAAGAGCAATTAAGTTTACTTGTTTATTGCTTCCACGAGTGAGAGAGACAGAGAAAGAAAGAAGCAGAAAGACAGCACACTCACGGGCTGAGCCCCACGACGTACCCGGACCTCGGCCCGTCCGAGCTCCGGCATACTCAGGAACCGTCCTGCGCTGGGCCACGGACCCCCCCGCGGGGACTGCTTCCCAGAGAGCCATTATCGTCCAGTCCCTGTAACAACCTTGGTTACAACAAAATAATGATATAGCACATACAAAGCAAAATAACTGTCTGAAATCAATTTCTGTAACTTACAAGCTGAGTATGTTTTAATCTTCAGAATGTATTGGCAGGACAAGCAGATGGCGTAATGGTTACAGCACTAGACTCTCTCGTCGTCACCATCGTTCAAGCCCTGGCCTCGGCGGCTTGAAACTCATGGTGGGTCCGTGTGCATGTGTGCCCAAAATCCCGAGAGGGGAGTGTGGCATGCCCTTTCCCCCAGGGGAGGGGGGATTTCTTGCTTCCTGTCTTTCTGTCTCTCCAGTAAGTGCATGCGCCCTATGGGAAAAATCTCTCTTAAAAAAAGAAAGAAAAAAAAAAAAAAGAAAGAAAGAAGGAAAGTAAAAGAAAACGTATTGGGACCACTTGTTCCACGGAAGTCCTGACATGGGCAGTAATAACCGGCACTCTCTGTGGCTCTCAGTCACACAAAACCCTACCTTTACACATATATTTCAACTCTTAAAAATATTTTTGACTGAAATAGTAGCATGTTGTTTTTTCTATAAATGATTTAAAGTAAATAAAACTATGAAGTATTAGAGGATATAACAAATTTAACTTATGTTCTACGTTAAGTAAAATACTTTCAAAATTTAAATGAATACAAGAATTCTCACCTACATGACATTTTAAATCAGGCTTTGTGTTTGAAATGACTATATATAACTTTAAATTTCTATACTTTATATGATCTCTCCAAATATTTTTTTTAACTTTTATTTATTTTTTTGAGTTTTTTTTTTTTGTTATAGGGCACATGCACTCACCAGAAAGACAGAGAGACAGAGAGACAGAAGGCGAGAAATCACTCCCCAGGGGTGTTGGCCACGCTGCAATCCCTTCTCCGTTCTCCTCTCAGGGTCTTGGGCACACACGCACATGCACCTGGCATGAGTTTAAGCCACTGGGTCTGGGACTCGAACCATGGTCAACTACATGGGAGTCCAGAGACATAGCCATTACGCTAACTGCTGGTCCCTCCAAATTCTTAGTAGTAACCATAAAGTGAATATTTCTTTTCCCATGAGAATATAATAGAAAAAATTGAAATTACAAATATTAAAACTTACAAAAAATTACACTATGTATAAACAAAAATTCTTATTTTATTCACAATAGAAGAATAAAACTTTTGTGAAAATATGAGGTTTTTTCCTGATCTTCATTGAGGAATGGTGCATACGATAATTGCACCAACATGAGGTATAAGATGTGACGAGTTTTGCAAGTTGCCTACAGCAGCGAACCCGCACCATCATGAAGACTCAGAGCACGGCCACGCTTCTCAGAGCGGCCTTGTGCCCTTAGCAGCATGCCCCTTCCTCTGCTCCAGGCTACAGCAACCCCTGCCCTGCACTTTGTCACTGCACAAGTTCGCACTTGATGCAAATGGATCACGTGGAATATACCATTTCGGTCTGGGTCTCTCATTCAGCCTATCGTTTCTGAAATTGCTCCATGCTGTTGCATGGACCAGTAGTTTGCTCCTCGGTGTTTTCGACTAGGATTTCGTTGTCCAGATGAGCATTTTGCTGATCCACTCCCTTGTGGATGGCTTTTGTGTTCCCAGTCAGGGTGTTATGGGCAAAGCGGCTGTAAACGTTTGTATCTGTCTTTGCGTAGACAGGTTCCCATTTCTCTTGGACAAGTAGACACCTGGGTGTGGAATGACTGAATATATGGTAAGTGTAAATTTAATTTTTAAAGAAGCTACCAAACAGTTTCCCAGAGCGGCTATAAAGAGGTAAGTCAAACCACGCCCTGCACACTTGGTCCTGGCAGTATTTCTGTGTCAGCCCTTCTGGCGAGCGTGCAGTACCATCCCATGTAGTTTTATTTTTGCATTTTCCTGATTTACAATGCCGAACATCTGTAATGTGAATTATTTTCAAAACTGTTCACAAAATCATATTGAATAATGGTAAAATTCAGATTTGCAGAAGGCTCATGGCATTTCAGAACGGTCATCTGGTTTGAACACCACAGAACTGTCTGAGAACTTCCGCATGGAGCTTCTCTTCCCACGACTGCTACCCCTGCCATCGACCACTCCCTGCCCCAGCCAGCTGTTCCCTGGGCTTCAGGCTGCTCCCACCAGCTGCAGGGACACAAGCCTCTAACGGCGCCACAGAGTCGCATCTTGCCGGCCGTGGAAGGTGCTGCCCGGCTGCTGTGCTGTGTGCACTTCAGTGGGGCTGTGAGCGTGCACGTGGCGGAGAGTACAGAGCCCCGGGCCCCCGCTCCCCTTGGCTTCCCTTCAAGAAGATCCTAAAGGAGGAGTCTGTTCCTGGTGGAGGCCACTGGCCCCGGGTCTGTCCACAGACATGCCCTCTGCAGTGTCCTGGGCAGAACCGCTACCTATGTGAGCAGCCGTGCACTGTGGCGTTTAGGATGGGGTGTTGGAGACAGGCTCTTCCCACCTGAGGCTTATTATACAGAGTTGCAAAGTTTCCCAAAGGAGTTTTCTCCCAAAATCTACATGCTTAAGGATTTGAGAATGAACAAATATTTAGTGGAGCAGGCTAAACACATATTTTAGGGTTAGACCAGCTACGTTGTGAGTGATGAACATGGAAGGAAATTGCACATTTTGATCTACAGAAAGGTTTGCAGGATTCCCTGGCATGAGGGTTACAATGGCCACTATGCTCAAATCAAGGCACCATAACTGATAGGCTTTTAAGTTTTCTGTGCTTGCCTCTGGGATACATGATTGAAAAATAGAGATTTCCTTTTTATTTTCTTTTCCATCTGGTTTTTACATTTGACAGTCCAAGAGCTTTATCATTCATCCCTCCAATGGTCTTCTTGCTATTTGATGGAGGTTTCTCTGAAGGCTGGAGCCCCTGCACTCTGTAGGCTGCTGCTCTCCCTAGCAGACATTCCCTCTGCTGATACTAGCAGGGCGATGCCTTTCACCTTTGATAGCTCAGTTAAAACAAGACCAAAGTAAAAAATAAACACCACATACACTTTTACCCATGATTTTGATGGCTAAGACTTCACAATTGGTGAATTAAAATTTATACTTTTTCAGCGAAACCCATATTTTATGAACAAAAAATAAAGTTTTATTCATTGTACAAAATACGTGAATCAGTACACATTAATCACAATTACTAAAAAACTACGGTGTGTATGTGGAAGAAATAAACAATAGCTCCTCTGTTCCAAGAAACATTTCATCGAAGAAAAATTGATTTTGTAATTCAAACCAGAAATTGCCCTAAATATTCAGCCTCCATTGGCTCGTTTGGTGTGCCATTTTATCTGGGTGACTTGTTGACATTTTTGTGTTTGTAACTTCATAGGCTGCAGTCATTTTTCACCACGACATCACCCATCTGCACATGCATTTGTCATTCTGCTGCTGCGTTTCAGTCCCAGGACAATGAGAAGTTAGAGCCAGTGGGATAGCGCAGTTATGAGAAGGAGATCATTAGAGGGCAAAATTGCACTTCAAAGAGCAAGCACATATGGTTTTGACTTTTATAAAGATGGCAGGTGGACATGAAGGAAAGGTTGATTTCAAATATATTTCCTTGATAGGAGGCACTTCTTACAAGTCTGAGGAAGATTAATTTTCAATTTGGAATTCCTAATAACTGAAACATGATCAGGGTTTTACAACTTCCTGAGGTAAATTTTCTGGATGGCCAAACTATCTTTATAGAAACCAATGGAGCAATTTAAAGCAAACTTCAGAATGTAGAACACTGACAAATGTTTGGGAAGAGAAGCTTTAGAAAGCCGACACGTGTAAAAGTGCACCCCATTTGAAAAGTTTTAACTAGACAATTTGTAACGTTAGAGAGCTGAAAGTGACTTTTAATCTTAAAATACCCGTATATTATGAATCTCATTTATTTTTAATGCCATTCAGCATCTGCATGCCCTAAAATGCTAACATTTCTTAGGTAATATTCAGTCAGGCCTTTCTAAAAGCTTTTTTCAAAAACTCCTTCTTTACTGACGGTATCTCCAGTCAAAGGGGGGGATATTTCACAAACATAAATAAGAATTCAAATTGTAACAGGTATCCTACAGATGTTTTCACATACATATTTATATATCATTCAGCAATATTTACAACAAAACTGCAAAAAAAATCACCCCCATGTCCCTTTGTAAGGAAGAGGTTAAATGAGTGCTGTTACGAACATACAGTGAAATATCACATGCCATTCCAATGTATCATCTATCTATCTATCATCTATCTATCTATCTATCTATCTATCTATCTATCTATCTATCTATCTATCTATCATCTATCTATCTATCATCTATCTATCATCTATCTATCATCTATCTATCTATCTATCTATCTATCTATCATCTATCTATCTACTATCTATCTATCTATCTAATAACCTACAAGATAAAGTGATCAGATAAAAAGCAAATTTCAGAACATGCAGAGAGTATACTAACATTTATGTAAAGAAAATATTATATATGTATGTGTGTGTGTGTGTGTGTGTGTGTGTGTGTATCTTTCATGCATATAATTCTAGAAACAAAGTCCCTCACAGCGTAGCTTTCCCTGTGACTCTCATGTAGCTGATCCTCTTGGATGGTGAGTTTAGGAAAAGGTTGTTAGAACAATTTTTGGAAACCAAAACAAAATGAAATGAAAACAACAACATAAACATATAACAAACAAACAAAAACACACTCTAAAGGAATACAGAAATCATGAAAAACAATCCTAAGAGATAAGTAAACATCAGAACCAGACTCAGATGTGACACAGATGTTAGAGTTGAGATAGGGATCTAAAGTAGATATAGTTCATGTATTAGGGATTCTAACCAAAAAATAGACAATGTGCAAGAGCAAATGAGTGATGCGGGCAGAATATGGAAACCAGAAAGAAAATACCAAATGGAAATACTAGAAGCCAAAAATACTGCATGGAAATGAAGAACGCCTTCCAGGGATTCACCGATAGACTAGACACAACTGCGGAAATCCAGTGAGTTTCAATACAGACAGGCAAATAGAAATCCCTCAAATTTTGTTTCAAAGAAAAAGTAAGAATTAACATAAAGAGAATAGAACACCCCGAGCACTGAGGCAATTTCAAATATTGTAACCGATTAGTAATAATTACACCGGAAGAGAAAGAAGGACCATGGGGCAGAGTACTTCAGGTAATAATGGACAATGACATTCCAAATTTAACTTGAAAAACTTGTCATTGTGTTATTTATTCACTTGACAGCGTTTTGCAAGTTCCATAGGCTTTCTTCACTTCATTTTAGTTTATTTTTCTCCTCTGACTGGGTAATTTCAAATGACCATCCTTGGGCTTACTGACTCTTCCGCTTGATCATGCCTGCTGTTGAAGTTTTCAGAGCAGTCCTTACGCTATTCAACTCCAGAAGTTCTCCTTGGTTGTATTGTATGGCTTCTATCTCTTTGCTGAACTTCTAATTTTGTTCATGTATTGCTTTGCTAAGTTTATTTAGCTGTCTACTTGTGCTCTCCTGTGGTTCACTGAGCTTCTTTGAGATAGGTATTTTGACTCCTTTGTCAGACAGTTTGAATCCACCACTACTGGAGGTCATGTAGCGGGGCTTTACCTTGCTCTTTGGAGGTGCCGATTCCCTTGTTATTCATGATCCTTGTGGTCTTACACTGGTGTCAGGGCATTTGAAGACGTATGAACCTCTTCTAGTTTTACAGAGTACTTTTGGCAGAGAAAGACCTACACTGGTTAGGCCATTTCGAAATTCTTTGTATAACATGCTGGAACTGTGGGTAGGCTTGCTGCTGGAACTCTTAGGTGGGCCGGCTTGGTGCCTGGATCCATGCAGGTGGGTCAAAGTCTGCGTCTTCAATTGTAATCTGGAT
>NW_006199647.1:2002036-2045638 GCF_000334495.1 Tupaia belangeri chinensis
AGCAGGAACTAGCCTGGAACTGAGTTCCACTGGCATGTTCCTGGAGCCTGAGTCCATGTGGGCCAGCCTGAGACTGGGTGGGAAAAGCGTCTGCATCTTTAAGGCCGAACTTTGTACTGAGTTCATGGGTGCTGGTCTGGGACTGTGGTGATACTGGGTCTGTGGGAGCCAGCCTGCGATCTGGGCATGTGTGCGCCCGTCTAGAGACTAAGTCCGTGAGAGCCGGCCTGCAGTCTGGGTCCATGAGTGCTGGCTTGATGCCTGGGTTTATGGAGGGCTGATCTCGTGCTTGTGTGGATCTGGAACCTCATCCATGAGTGTGGTCTAGTGTTCGTGTCTACAGGGCCTGGCCTGGAGTCTGGGACTGCAGAGGCCAGCTGGCACTGGGCTGGCCCTAAAGGTCTATGGGGTCTGGCCTGGCGCTGGGGTTCACAGGTGCAAAACTGGTGCAAGGCTCGGTGGTGAAGTCAGGTGTCACTTGACTCTTCCTCCCCCAGGGAGGGCGGCCCTCTCCACACCAGGACTGCATGCGAGGCATGGGCAGGCGATGCAGGTAACGCGAGGCTATCCCTTCTGCCCTTGACTCATTCTGTTCTTATTTCTGTGCTCCACCCAGTGCTATGTGCTTTCACCTGTGGTCCTTAGGTCCGTGCGTGGGTAGTTGTTCACACGGATGTCTCTGTGAGTGGATGAGTGCTGGGCTAAGCAGGTTTATTGAACAAGACTCCTAAAGCGGAGGTAAAAACACAGAAATAGGTAAGTGGGATTAAACCAAGAAAAAAGACAGAAAAAGAAACAATAACCACAGTAAATAGACAAACCAAAGAATGGAGTAAAATATTCACAAACCAAACTTCAAATAAGAATCGACAAGCAGTATATATAAGGAACTCAATTTGCCTGCAATAAAATTAAAATTCTGGGACCAGGAAGTGGTATAGTGATTAAGGCTTTGGATTCCCACATGGTTGACTATGAGCTCCAATCTAACGAGCCTCACAGCCCTGGGTTCCCCATTTATGTTTTATAAACTGTTTATTAGTATCATTTCTACTCCTATATATATAAATATATGGAATCATGAAAACTCATCTATAAATTCCATCCTCGGGTACTATCCCTGAGACACTCACTCGAAGTTACATAGAAGGCACCCGGAGACCGATAGATCCAGACTTCCAGAGACTAGCTTTAACGTCCATGTCAAAGAGTGTCATCAGTTTAATAATAAAGTTCTAAAGAAGCTGTTTCTACAGGAAAGTTTCTGGGATATTTTTAGAACTCTAGACACAAACCCCAAACCGTATTGAGGTTTCTTTTAAAAAGAAGGTAGAAATAAAAAAGGTGGAATCGATGGATTAGGTAAAGTTGACGGGGAACATATAAGGCATCTCAACCAGCACCAAATCAATTATCATAACGCTTTCTATTCTTCACTTCCAAACCATCTGGGACTGTCATGTAGCCTCAGCTTCTCTAAGCACTGTCAGGAATGAGTCGTCCAGACCGTCAAGAACACCTGCCTGACTGCTCGGCACGGTGGCTGGCCGAGTGCAGCGTGTGCAGAATGGGGAAAACCGTACAGGGTTCAGGAAGTCCACACGCCTCGCCAGGCCCCGGTGATGTAAATGTTTATAAAGCACAGACAGCACTTAGAGACTTCACACCTTCCTCCACCACGCACCGCATCTATTTTGAATTTTTCTTACAAGTTTCTCTCCCATTTTTAATGACAGAATACTTGTCGACACGAGAATATATTTTGGTCTTTTGAGGTTTCAAAAATCTTACCTATGTCATGGGTGGTTCTTCCTTTGCAGATTTAGAAACAATATAAAATTACTGAGCCGTTCTTTAGTTATTCCATTATGTAAGGGGTATGAAGAAGTACTGAGGGAATCTGCAATCATTTTAGATAATGGAAACAGTACTTTGGGTATTAGTAATTAGGAGAATTAAATCTTGAGGGAATCTGCAATCATTTTAGATAATAGAAACAGTACTTTGGGTATTAGTAATTAGAAGAATTAAATTGCAGCTCAATTTAATACATACATTTTGAGTATTCTCGGAGAGTCATTTATTTGACTTATTATATATGAGCTTCCCACGCTTAAAAAACAGTTCTTGGCCTTACAGAGTTTGTCAGCAATCCTGAAATGGAAAGGACATGTTGTTCAGGGGACAGCACCAGGATTTGCATTTCATGTGTTTCTCTATCACACTTGTTGAAATACGAGTGCAGATGTTTATGTTCAGTCTTAAGAAGCCTGCAATTCTTTAATGATGCTCATTTAGATTCTAGGGCTCATTCTATACTGCCCTCTGTGTTCTAGCATAGTGACCCTCCGTGAAGTTATTTTCCAGAACTCTCAGTGCTGACATCACATTTTCTGAGCACTAAGAATTTTTCCAGCTCATCCTAGACCCATGGAGGTAGTGAGCAGGAGGACTTTCTGTGTGTTCAGACACTGTGCCCATGGAACTGAGAATGAAGTGACCTGTTGCGAAAGGTGTCCTGATTTATGTGTTAGGACAATTTTAGTTTGTCCACATCTTCCACGCAACCTTACAAAACATAAACATCTCATTTGCGAGGAGGACGATTGCGAAAGCAAACTCTTGCTGTAGCGAGTCACGCACACTCGGTCTCACTGCTCAGGATCCTGTGCTAGCTGTTCTAATTGGTCATTTGCCGATCCGCGGCTTGCTCTGCATATTTGGGAAGGTAGAAAAGATGGCTTCCAAGTGCCATTGCAACTCCAACGTGCCACAATCTTGCGGTTGCTCCTAGGAAGTCGGGAAACACCAAGGCCCAGGGAAGTAACCCACTCAGCATGGCTGTCATGACCGAGATCTGAACAAGCCGGTAGCAGTAACTGAGAGTCTCCTCACATTCCAAATTGGATGACACCGTAGTTTCCTCTCCACTCATGACCACTCATGGAAATGCCGTGAGTACATGCTCCCTATGCTCCCTTTGGCGCTTTCTTCCGAAACCGAGGAGAGCTGGTGTGGTACACTGTTGGTCTCCGTCCCTGTTCTGTGGAAAAGGCTGTGCTTGACTTTCTCGATGCTCCAGACTCAGAGCAACAGAGTACAGTCCCAGACGTGGGGAGACACCCTGTCAGAACAGCTTCTCTCTTTAATTCGTCCCCCCTTTCTAAATGCTTGTTGGAATGTGTGTGTTTGGAGGTTTTTTGCTTCTTGTCATTTTTGTAGCTTTTTTCCCGGTTCCGTTAAAGTAGCCAGTGGCTCCTCTTTTCCCCAACAATATTGCTGCTTATGGATTATTAAACCGTGACCGCAAAGGCAGTGGTCGTTAGTGGAAATCCCTCTATTAGACACTTGTGCTTATAGGCAAGTGGAGAACAATGCATGCAACAAACGTAAGGACAAGAATAAAATATTAGATTTAACCTGAACTAGGGAGACCTGGGATGCTTGGCACTCCTAGAGTCCTGCAAGTCTCGGCCGCTCAGAGATGAGGCACTTCACACTGGCCAGCAACCTAGAGCGCCGCTGCTGAAGATTGGAAAAAGAGCTCAAGGTCAGAGGTCGACACAGTGAGGGAGTTTGCTCTTTAAGAGGTTATCTGTGGATCTGCAAAGCCAAAGTGTAATTGGGTTTTGTGATGTGATTTTAGTGTGTAATTGTATACGATCGGGGTGGTTTCTAAGACAAGCTTGGAAGATTTTTCTAGCCTGTTTGTGATAGCAATTTTAGAGATTCTGTGCAATCTTGGATAGGCGATTCAGAATGATCAAAAATAGCCATCAAAAATGATAGAGCAAGTATGCGGTTCACTCTGATTTTAATTCCAGTTTACTGGCTCTAATGTGATGTGCTCCTCTCTTACAGGACATGACCCCGTTAGGAAAAGGTGTTTACTTTTTATGGCTAATGCCAATATAGGTCGTCCTATATGCTCATCATCAGTCTCAGTGTTTCGATTTGAAGTTTGAGGGTTATTGAATCATTATAAAGGAAGAAAAGAGCAGGAACATGCCATCGGTTTTCTTTTGTTTGTTCTTGTCCCTGAATGTTCTAAGTTTCTGAAGCCTGAGTATTCCAAACGACATGACCTAAACATTGTTGTGTTGTAGTTGTTTAGGGCTGCCTTGATTAAGCCATTGCTGCTGTCAGTTATGTTATTATAAGCCTGGCTGGATCTATTTCATGTTAGGAAAAAGCTCAGATAAATCCAGGAAAGCTTAATGTTTATCCAATGTGAAAATAATTACTCAAAAGTGTTATTCTTAATCCAGATAATTAGAGTGAGGAAGGAAAGATCAGTGTCATTGTGAATTATGCCCCGCAATTGACTCTTGGTCCTTGTAAGTTTCAGGTGAAGATGTGAATGGATAAAGGTTAGATTAAATATAATCCAAAGTAGCTGCAACCTTAATCTGTTATGATACAAGGATGATCACTTAAAAAGAGCTGGATTGTGGGGTTGTTTCTGGTTGGATAAGATGCCGCTCGACTGGGACTAGTCTTAAAGCACGCTCGGCACCCTGTCACTGTGGCTGCAGGCACTTGTGCACGGCTGAAGGTGCACATGCCGGGCCGCGGCTGCGGCTGCACGTCCGAGGAGCATCTTCTCACAGTATCTGGGCTTCGCATTAACATGCCTTCCAATGTCTGCGTGGGAAATATTTCCAGTGACCTCTGTGGCATCTCCTCTAGGCTGTAATAAGCATGGACGTGGAATCTGCTAAGACCCTGGGATACGGCATGCAGCCATTTATTAACTTGTACAGGTGGAGGGTACGTTCGTAATCGAGCTCATCTTTGCTCTGATTCAACACAAAACTATATTTGAGTGTAATTCTCCGCAATAATACAGGGTTTGTAGAGCGAATTATGTATCACATATTTCGAAAATCAAGTTAAGTGTTTCTACATATTTCTGTGGAGTTAGAATATTTTGAGACACTAATGATATTTAAAAGGCTTTTAAAAGGCAGGATGCAAAAATCTAGCCATGTTTTAACTGACAGAGAAAAATAATTAGAATTTCATGTATTTCTCTCAATAAACCTCAGAAATTTAATGTATTTAATTTCTGAATAGCAAAGTTGATTCGTTTCGATGAAAGAAAATGGAACCAAATATTTTAGCACGTTTTATGTGAAATTTTATTGCCTAAATTAAAACACATTGTTATTTTATGACTAATAAATATTAATTATTTAGATTTGAACATCTAATGATTTGCTATAGTTGTTTATTCCTCTATCCAGTAAAATTATTTTGTACTATATTTATTCCTACTAGTTAAGAAAATTACTAATGCAATATAAAAAGCTAAAACTAATGCTAATGCTCTTTAACATGTATTTATTTTTACTTAGAATGATCTAAAATATTTTAATAAAATATATCTTAATAAACATATTCAATCATTTAGTATTTTTAACATTCATGAAAACCCAAATTGACGTGCTCGCTTTGGCAGCACATATACTAAAACCCAAATTGACTGACCCAGTGCCCGTCACCCTCAGATACATACACAACGTGACTGACCCAGTACCCGTCGCCCTCAGATACATACACAACATGACTGACCCAGTGCCCGTCACCCTCAGATACATACACAACATGACTGACCCAGTGCCCGTCGCCCTCAGATACATATACAACACAATACATGATGACTAAAAGGTGTTTCCACGTTAATGGCTTCCACGTGGATTTGGTGAAATTCGCTTTTCTAAAGCCATGAACATTTGCTGAGCATTCACTACCCATATTGAAGCACTGGCTGCAAATTTTCACAAATTACTTAACTTCATTAACTTATGAGCTGACGCATTGCCAAGGGCCCATCCAGCACCAGACAGCGGGACAGTGCCCCGTCCTCGGGTGGCACACATTCTAGTGGGACAGGGAAAATGGAAAGTGGAAAGCAAAGGACAGTGTGCAAGAGTCGCAGCAAATAAAGTGAAGAGAAATGCATGTGTAGTCCGAAATGGCACGGCGGAGGACTGTGCAGGATGAGAAGGTTGGGGGTCCCAGGAAGGCGGCGTTCGCACCGAGACCTGAGGGTGTGAGCGGAAGGCCGCGTGGCACTCTTGGCTAAGGGTGTACTAGGTTCTACATTAAAACTTCTTGCTAAACAGGATAAGTTGCTAGGTGAATTTTTTCATCACATACTTAGAACAGTAAGGGATACAACCGATCTAGAAAGAGGAGGGTGAAGTGGTTAACAGTAGCACTTAACCACATTTAATTGCTTCTAGGACCAGCTTTAGACAGTGGAGTTCCCGATGGAAAGGAAGTAAAGCACAACCCAACGCCGAAGCGGCTGAGAATGCAGTGGTTCAGAAGGGGAGTGACAGACTGCCCAGGGTTTGCAAACAACGCCTCAGCGCTCGGAGTGCTCGTGGTCCACGACCTCTAACCCTGATGCAGACACACCCACACTGATGGAGAGACGGTATTTACATGGGCACTAGGCTTCTATTTCCTCATGAAGAAATAAGTGACAAGGAACGTGAATTCAATGTAAAGCTGAACTGTAATGTCCCTGAGCTTGAAATGCTGAGGCCCGTGGACCGTAACCCAAACCCTCCCGATGTTCGCTTCCTCCAAGCTTTGACGGTAGTTTAAAGGATCTGGGCTTTGAAAGAGGACCTGCTCAGAGTCAACGGCTTCTAGGGAGGCCCAAGAGCAGGGCTGGCGGGGAGGCCAGAGGAAGGGCAAAAGGGAGGGCGGCTCCTGATGTGGGAGTGGGTCGGGGTGGGAGCCAGCACCAGCCCAGCCCCAGTGGCTCCCACGGCTACCAAGGGAAAGCTGTTTTGTTTTGTTTTGGTAGAGGGTGTGCACCCTCTGGAGAGGGACACAGTAAGAGAGAAAAGGAAAATGGGAAAGCAACCCCTGGCGGGGGGATGGTCACACAACAACGCTCTCTCCTCCACTCTCCTCCTGGGATTTTAGGCATGCACACACAGACATCTGGCATGTCTCTTGAGCTGCTGGGTTGAAAACTTAAACCATGTGGTTGGCCACATGGGATCCAGCTGCCTTTGTCCTCGTGCCACTGGCTGGCCATCGAGGGAAGGTCTGATGGCAAGTGAGGGTGGAAAGACAGAGCACAGGTGATGGCAGCACTATGAGGGGACTTCAAAGGTTCGTGGAACTGGAATTAAAGTACGGGTTTATCTAAGTGCAGACAGTGGAGCGGAGGTAATACCACTGGGTCCGCAGGAGCCAGGCCGCAGGTCACGCCCCGGGACCTTCCCGAGCAGGCTGGGCGCATGCACCTGTAACCCTGGTTGCCTGAGATGGGGGTGGATTACAGCACGAAGACCCTATCGGTGGTGCCTGTCGCTTTCCCTCTTTTTCTTAGAAGAAATAAATTATAAAAAAATGTATTTAGGAAACCATGCTCAGTTTTTTTGTGATAAGCGTTTTCTCTGAACGTTGTAAGTCCCCATGCATTGTTGGATAACTGTCATTACATATGTTAAGGCTGGGCTTGCACCGCAATGCCCCCTGTTACCTTGCGGAGCAGGGCGAAGGCTTTGCCAGTCCATCAAAGGAGCGTGAAAGCGCGACATTGGCACCTTTAGCTATGTGTTTAAAAATCATTATTTTCTCATATGAAATAATTAGAGCCTCCTTTCTTACGGAAGGAGAGAAAGTAGTCTTGAACTTAGCAATGACAGGAAATAGATATTCGGGTAAGACACCCAGCAAGACCAGACCTAACCACAGAGAGCTGCACCCTGGGAGTCATTGTAACCCAACGGGGCGTCTCACAAGGACGGACCCCGTGCTCACCTCGACCAAGTCAATATGCACAAGTAGGAACGACTAGCGTGTTAGGGGTAGAAAGCAACTTCAGGGAGATAAGAATGGTATCCATTCTACTCTGCTAATTGTAAGGTGCATCTAAAGTTTTTCAATCTCAGACATGATTACAAAACTAATTTTACTTATAGGCTATCTACTATGGCCAGTTTCTTAATTTAATAAATGAAGGACGAGTGTGATCCATGTTACTGTTAGGGACTTCTTCTGAAAGGTCTTGCCAAGAAGATAAGGGGGGGAATGTATCCATCATTATGAGCAGATTACAAGTGTTTTTCAAGAAAATCCCAGAGAGTGAGCTGATAAATTCTTACAACTAATAAGGGTGCATTCAGTGGCAATGTACAAAATAAATATAGATAAATAAATTATAAATAAATAAATTAATTTTCAATCAATTACATGCTAAGCAAAGAAATAATGCTCTTATTCAAACAAAAAGGAAAGATAACTTCAACTATTGTTTTTAAAATTAGTCTTGTTGGGCCAGATGGTGGCCCAGTGGTCAAACAAAATGTATAGAAACTTGGCCTCAGTGCAGTCACCCTGGGAAGGAGCTGGGGGGAGGGGGGGTAGTTCCTGAGCTTCTGCCTCCAGGTGTGGGTGAGTGCGCTAGAAGGGCTTGGAGAAGTGGGTCCGTGCTCTCCCGCTCTTTCGCCACGCGAGGAAAGGCAGCCCTCCCTTCTGGAAGGCGCAGCGTCCAGGGGCCATTTCAGATGCTGGAGCCGAGCCCTTCCTGGTTTCCAACCCTGTGGCACTTTCCTCTTGGATTTCCCAGCCTCCAGAGCTGTACAAGACACGCGGTGCGTCCCTGTTCCCCGTGCTGTGCCTGGTCGGTGCAGTTTTCTCTGGCCACACAAATGGAGTACGGCAGGAATCCAGGCCATCCGAGGGAGGGAGATCACACAGTATGCTAATGCACAGGACAGAAAACCACAGCGTCGCCGCCGTAGAGTCCCGCCAGACAGAAATGCAACAGTGGCCAAGCACAGGAAAGAAGGCGACTGCTGAAAATGTGAGGTGAGCGCGGACCGTGAGCTGGTGAGGCGGCGGACAGGTTACCCTTCCTGGAGAGTGTTCTGTATAACTGCACGTAATTCCATAATTCCATGTCTAGAAATTTATCGTAAAGTTAAGATAAGAGCACAAATATCTCTGTGAAAAAAATGTTCATCACAGCCTTGGTTACAATAGCAAAGGGCACTAAATAACTTCCACAAAGAGCAGAAAAATGGAATAATTTATAGTTAAATCTGAATGATCAGGTATTTTACAGCCAGCTCCTGTGTTTCCAAAGTACATTACCCAGCACTAGAAAGGCTCACAATCTTCTTAAACAAAAGATGCAGACTTCCATACGGCGTAATTTTGATTACCAATTGAGAAAATATACGTGTATAAAGAACAAGAAAGAGAGAGACGGAGACGCAGAGACCAAACCTCACCACAGCATACTCGGTAAGATGGCTGGTGGGTTATGAGGAAAGCTGTCGTTTAAAAATTTTTGCTTTATTTATTTTGCTGAACACCAACCACATGCACTTGCCAGAGAAAGACAGAAAGAGGGAAAGTGAGGAATCCCGCCCAGGAAGGACGGCCATGCTGCAGTCCCCTCTTCTCTCCGTTCTCCGGATTTTGAGCACACTCACACACAAACCTTGTGTGATTTTCAAGTCGTCGAGTCTGGGACTTAAAAACCACTGTTGGCCATGGGGAGTTCAGACCTTAACCACCATGAACCCGCTGGCCCCATCGGGGAAGTTTTCAGAGACCGAGCGATTCCATCTAGAGAAATGTCTGTGTGCAAAGACAACCTTTCACAACATCTTCCACTTCATTTTCTCTTCCCAGTGCAGAGGAGGTTGTGGGTTACTGGGGGGACGTGACGGCTAGTTGGCGGCACGGTGCCTTCCACCCTAGCAATGGGCGGGACCCAGCATGTTCTCCCGCGGGAGGAGAACAGTTTCCACACCACAAGGCCCAGGGTTAGCCTTGGCTAAAACACTGCTGGATGAGGACAAATACCACACCTCAAAAGTAACTAACACTACTGAGCCTTGGTTATGCTTCTAGATGAATCTAGCATATGTTAGCATTTCAGAAGCCAAATCTCTCCACCAGCGTCAATGAACATACCTCAAATCACCACGAAATGTTTGCGTTCTGGAGAAAATCATTTGCAGCAATGATCAATCAGAACAATTCTCCTTTTTTACTTTCATGGTGTCGATGTCCACATAAAATTTCACGTATACTAGAGCCGACCCCATTACTTCCTGCTGTGGAAGTCATTGTTTTAATGTCGGCCTCTCCTGCTAATTCGTGAGACGTGGGAGCGTGAAGACGACCACTGCTTCGTTCCCCTGTCTATTTCTAGTACCTTAGCTTCGTCTCCTGAACCTCTCTGGGACACGATCTTCCTTTGTTAACTGAGTGGTCCGGTGAAGTTCTTGGCAGTCAAGTCCTTTTATGGTGGTGTGCCTGGAACCTTCCACCTGGCTTCTTCCCTGTTTGTGGCTTCCCCCAGACAGGAAGATTCAGAATCCCCAGTTAGTCTTTCCAACCTCTCCGTCTCCCCACCCCCTCCACACACTAAGTATGGAGAAAGTAAGCTAGCCAGTTCTGGAGGGAAGCTCACTTGTTTTATTTAATCAATTAGCACAAAATAGTTGGTGCATGTATCCTTTAAAACATTTTGGTTAAAGTGATTTTTCGCTTGTTTGTTTTTGTCACGATGTTCTGTGTACACTGGTCTTCCCTGGAGTTCGAGTACAGGCCATGTGTTTCTCAGTGTGGCAGGGAGAGTGACGACGCCCAGGATGTCTGTACCCGAATCCCTGCGCTGAAGAGACTCCAGATGTGAGGGAGGGCACAGACTCCTGAGATGGGAAGATTACTCTGGAGAATCCAGTGAGCCTAATAATGCGACCCCTTTAAAAGCAGAGAACTTAGGTCCAACTGTCCGGACAGAAATGACGAGGGAAGTTGGGCGGGACAGTCGGGACGCTGATGACTTTAAAGATGGAGGAAGGAAGCCAGGAATGAAAGAACTCGCAGAAGCCTTCTGGAAGCTGACAAGGAGAGGAGAAGGGGATGGGTCTCCCCTGTGGCCCCCGGAGAGGACACAGCCTTGCCGACTGATGTCAGCCCCGAACTGGGAGGTAATGCAGTGTGCTCCCGTAGCTCATGAGGTGTGTGGAGATCTGTTATAGCAGCAACAGAAAACGAAGGCAGTGATATTTTAATCTAAATTCATGTCAGATTACATGCTTAGTTCTAAAAAAAGTTATTTTAAAAATATATTATTCAAAACTTACATCTTCCTATCGGCTTACCGTTTGACCAAGTGAGTTTAAATACACGTGGATTTAAAAAAACGGACCCTATTCACTAAAAGAAAACATAACTGGGTCCGCTGGAATCTATGTACCAGTGTCCTGTTCCGGCTACTTTGGGGGATTATGTGGGAATCGCGTGTAGTTAAACCAAGAGTTTGTGCGGCTTGTGGACACGTTCTTGGGCCCAGGAGATGGAAAATGGCAAGAAGGGGTGGGGCTGGACAGTGGCTGGTGTCTGTGGTCAGGTTGGTGAAAGGACCAGTGGCCGGCTGATTTTACAAATGACTCTCAGTTAGAAGCTCTTGGCAACGTGACAGTGCCCTGCGTCTGGAGGTTTCTACTATCTGGCTTGTCAGTGTCAACATGGGACTAAGGAGATGAAAACACGACACCTGAAGGTTAAGTAAATTACACAAAATCATGGTTAAAATTGAGTTAGAGTTTAAACTTTGGTTTCTTTTATTTTTACTTCTGCTATTTACTAGGTCAAAAATAAAGGCTCAAAAAGTTCAAAAGCTCCCAATTTTTTATATTCAGGAAATGCAAGATTTCACCCACGAGTCATCCTGCCAGTGTCTGAACATTCGCGCCCCCGGGAGTCAAGAGGGACGGCAGCCCAGGGCAGCAGTAGTAAAGGTGGGGCCTAGCAATGGCCACGAGGCCTGGAGGAGCCAGTTACAGACAGGCCTGGGGCTCGCACAGAGCGTGGCCCGCCTTGGCCACTAGCTCCCTGTGCGGGCAGAGCAGCTCCCTCGATCGTCCCTGCCCTCCTCCTGGGACCTTGCGGCAGAAGGCGCCGTCCCGGAAGCAGAGGTGGGCTCCTCACCAGACGCTCGGCCTTGGACTTCCCAGCCCCAGGAACTGTAAGAAAACGTCTGTCGTCTCTCTATATGTCCTTGTAACGTATTTGCTAGGAGGTACATACACTGGCCAGAGAGAGAAAGGAAACTTAGAAACCATCCCAGGAAGATGGCCACGCTCCAATCTCTTGTTTTCTTTTTCCATTTCAGGAATTTGGACACACACACGTTACCCCCCTCCCCCCCCAGTGATTTTCCTTTTTTTTTTAGACAGATTTTTGCTGTAGGGGGTGTGGGCTCTCTGGAGAGAGAGACAGAAACAGAAAGTGAGAAGTCACCCCCAGGGGACTGGTCACGCGCAATCCCTTCTCCTCCGTTCCCCTCTCAGGATTTTGGGCACGCACGCACACACCCCCAGTGTGAGTTTTAAGCCACTGGGTAGAGAGACTCCAAAGGAGTTGACAACATGGGAGTCTGGGCATGTAACCATCGGCCACCTGCTGTCCACCCCCAGGTGGTTTCAAACCACTGGGTCAGGACTCTCACGCTGCCGTCAGCCATGTGGAGTCTAGCTACCTAACTACCACGCGGCTGGCTGGCCCTTTTATTTATAAATGACCCAGTTTATAACATTGCAGACTGAGAAATCCTTTTCTATACTTCCGTTCACTAATTCTTTCTTTGGTGTGTATGTTACTATTTCTACTGAGACATACATACAGAAAATAGGAAAAACGCTATCATGTGCCATGAATTAATCAGACACCTGTTCTTAAGCAAGCTGTACCACAGTCATTCCTGAAGCAGATGGGCCTATGTAACCCTCCTGTCTTAACACGTTCCCCTCGCAGTCCATTGGTCCCACCAACACAGAGCTCTGGAAATGCTCTGTCCTTCCTCGCGGCTGACCATTGCTAGTGATGAATAGCTACATTTCTGTTCCGACGTGTGAGGGACAGAATCTGACGAGGACCCGGTATGATGGCCTAAGTTACTGAGAAAGCCACCACGACGCAGTCCCGGTGTCTCGGCGCCCTGGTGAGTGACCTTTAGCTCACACGCTGGCTCAGCGCTGCGACCGACCGTCTCCAGCACCCCGGTCCCTGCGCTGGGTTTTGGCATGGCCGTCTCTGCTTACCCTGCCAGCCGGGGCTGTGTGGGCTGAAGCGCAGTTTGAAGTATTCATAGTGAACACAGGCGCCTGATTAAAGAGAGGTGGAGATGCACCAGAGCGTTGATCCCACATGGCCAACTGCAGTGAAGAGGCATCGAGACACTGGGGTTTACCTTCGGCCGAATCCCCTGCACCCCACAGCTCGGCTCTCTCTGAGCCCTTTCTCCGCCGTCCGAAGAAGCAAGTAGGGAAATAGCAAGTAGAGTACGTAACAAAAACGAGGGGTGGGGAGAAGGCTTGGGACGCAGCATTGTGGGCTCGCGATGTACTTGGTTTAAAATTTGGGCTTGATTTAGTAAAACTTTTTTATCAATTGAATATTGACTCTCTCTCGCAGGGACTTCTCTCTCTTTAGTCTATTTCTGATGTCGGATATACAGAGAGAAACAGCTCCCGAAACCATGCCCAACGGCACGTACCCTGCCCCTAGATCAGCGTGCTGTGGAGCGTGGGCCGGCTCTGGCAGGGACTGGGTGTGCTCAGCACCCTCAGGGAGGGCTCTGGACAAGGACTCAGAGCTCGGTGTGGCTCAGCCCTGCAGAGCACTGGGCTTTATCGCCAAATCACCGCCTGGTCCTACCTACTGTCACGTTTTCAAGTTGGAAGCAAAATCAATGATGACGAATTTGACAGAGCCTCACTTCATTGTCTATAGAACTCACAAAATGAGTTTAGACTCATTTTTAGGCAGAATTTCAAAATCATTTGCCTCACATGCTTCTTTGAAACAATTAATGGACGATTAAACAAGTGAATAAACGGAGAGAGAGAGAGGAGGAGGAGGGCGAGAGGGAGAGGGAGAGAGGGAGAGAGCGAGCCAGGGAAAGTGAGCAATCACCCACCATGGGGGATGGCCATGCCACAATCCCTTCTCCGCTCTCCTCTAGAGAGTTTGGGCACACATGCACACACACCTGCCCGGTGTGGTTTCGAGCTCTTGGGTCTTGGACTTGAACTACACTATTGGTCATGTGGGATTCAGCTGCCTTAACCTCTATGTCACCTGCTCGCCCCTTAAACTTTTTTTTTTAATTGCATTTGCTTATTTGTTCTGAGAGAGAGAGAAAGGGGAGAGAGAGAAAGCATCTCAGTGGGGTCTTGATGCCGTAGCCCCTGCAGCAGCCCCAAGTCGTGAGTCGTGAGCATGTGAGTGCCTGGGGTAGTACTCAGGTTCTCAGTGAGGAGCCTGGCACCCTTCCCTGTGGATCCGTCCCACACCATGTCCGTTTTGCCATCGGGCTCCATTAGCCTACAATGTGTATTCAGGTTTGCATGCTCTACTTCAGAAAATTTTAACAAATGAAAAACAGTAATATGTGCATCATGGCTGCCTTCCCCTCTGAAGAAATTACATGAAACTCCAATCAAATTAGGAGACTGAGGAGAGAGGCTGTACCAACAGGAGTGAGGAAACGTGTAACGCAATGCTGAGCACTGAAGGCCCGCCGGAGTGTGCGTGTGTCCTCGGCTATTCCGTTACTTTCCCCGGCACAGCCTTTCTGTGATTGCCCGAGCACATCTGGCCCTGACCGAGTGTGAGGAGAGGGCGCCTGCCGTAATCAGAGTGCGAGGAGAGCCCTAGAGAGAAGCCACCTGACGGCAGCACCTCTCGCGTGAGTTTTTGCGAACAGTTTTCCTGTCTCTCAGCCCACTTTCACTGTAGATTGGAAAAACAAGACAACTATTTCCAACTGCAAGCTCCTTTTTCATTTAGAGTCTGAAAGGCGTAAGGAAAGATTGCCTTTCTTGTTCCTGGGGACGGGTCTTACCTCCGACCAATCAGCCTGGCAGTGCACCCGGCAGCGCGTTCTGCTTCACCTGGTAACAAGAACGCCCGCCGCCCTCCTATGCAGCCCAGCAGTCGCCAACCTTGTTCCCTAAAGCAACCTCTCCCCCTTGTTTAAGGGGTTTCCTACCGGGCGCAATTGTTCTCTCTGTGGTATCTCGCGTTCCCTCTTTGCTCCCCCTCTTCTGGAGAGCATGGTGCCACATACTTACTAAGTGCTTAATCATTGGTGGCAGGAAGAGGTGAGTGTTATTCACATTTTCTTGCCATTGACAGTTATGTCGCTCTCCCCATTAGTCTGCACTCTCTCTCCCTGCAGCTCTGCTCTTGTGCTACTACTCTCCGGAAAAGACGGTGTCATTCAGAGGTGTTTCGAGAGCTGAAAGTGGAGTTGGAATAAGGCACAAGACGCGAGGCCCGAGTGTTACTGTTTGCGCAGTTCGTAACCTGCCGTGTTTCCGGCTTGTTTTCTATTCCACTCATAGTGCCCATCCGTTCGGGCACACTGCTTACTTCTTCACTGAGTCTTTCACATGTTAACTACAGTTATTTTAAATTCCCTATCTGCTAAATTCAAACCGTGTCATACCTGGGTCTGGCTCTTGTGCTGGCTCGGTCTCTTCAGATTGTTATTTTAATTGCCTTTTAGTATAGAAAGGGGGTGAGGGGGAACCCCACGTGGGTACAGTCATGCTGCGATCTCTTCGCCCCGCCTCCACCCTGCTGGGATTTTGGTCACCTGAGCACAATGCCTGGCGTATTCCTTAAACCGCGAGGACCAGGATTTATACCTTGTGACCGGTCACGTATGATGTGGCTCCCTTAACTCCTAGGCCGACTGCCCTAACCATGTTCTTGTTTCCAGCTTTTCATGGTCCTGCCGGCTCTTCTCCAGATAAGCATATCTTGAATGTAACTTTCTGGATTTATCTGTTCCCCAGATTTGGGATGGTAGTCTCACCTGCTACCTCATTTATCTGATGAGACCAAGAAAACTAGCTGGCTCTCAGTCTGGGCAGCTTTGCGGTCTGTGCCGGGTGATGGCCACACTGTACACGTGCCGGAGCCGGAGCCGAGGCCGAGGCCTCTCCAACTTGTCGCAGTGCTCCTGTGGGCCGGCGTTCTCCACGGCGCTTCCCGCCATGCTCTCTCAGTAGCTTCTGTCCCCACCAGCGGCAAACGCTGACAGCCACAGCTTGTGGCCAGCCCTGATGCAAGGCCTCCTGGCTCCTGGGCGGCACTCTCCCGCTGGCAGTGGGCCTCGTGTTCCTGCCTGGTTTCAGGCTCCACCTGACCTCCCGGTCTCCCTATTTTGTCCTTGCTAGGGTCTCCTAGCCAGTCCTGCTCGACGTCTTCCAGCACTGCACAACTGGAAATGACGGGTAATCTTTCTCTCTTAACACGATGCCTGTCCCAAGCTGCCGGTGCTTCACAACTTCTATAATGAGGCTTTCTAAGGACTGCAGAGTGGCGTCGACAGCTTAGGCCTATTGCAAGCACAGTGATTAGACATTTCATTTCACAAACTCGGTCGTGCAAATCTTCAGTTTTCTAGAATTGGACTTAAATTTCTCTCAAACCCACGTTTTCGCCATATGGCATAAAATCAGTGTCAGTCGGGTGCAGGTGATCTCGGCCTACCGAGGGTTTGCCTGTGCTGAGCCAGATCCCCTGGGCACGTACCGAGTCCAGGCAACAGCGGTGGAGACACAAGGACGAGCGACATGGCCCTCACTGGCTCCGTCCTGCTGCGTCCTGGCTGCCGGACTCCCGGCCTTCACCGCTGCCAGCTTGCTCTGCAGCCCCTGCCCTGCAGTGCCACTGTGCTCTGCTCTCCCAGGTGACAGTCCATGCCATACCTGTCACGTGTGAAACACGTGGTGGCACCAACATGACGACGAGCAGGCCTCGCCTGCTGTGGGACTGCCGCAGAGCTGAGTGTCCTCACGCTGCCGGGTCCAGTCCTGCTCCTGTGCCCGCGTGGTGGCGTCACTCAAAGGGCTTCACGTTGACGTATGTCACTGGCCTCCACGAATTCTAGACATCCAGACCTCGTCTTGAATTTCTGACATCCGTCCAAACCACGCAATTCTTTTTAAAGGGGTGGCGAGGCTGCAGGCGTCTCTTCCAGGCGCTGGCAGTGGCGTTAGACGGACGCACGTGGGCTTCCTCTCTGTCACTCTTTCTCTCTCGTTCTTTTGCTTCTCAACTTAGGGATTTTTATTTCCTTTAGAGAAAAAATAGAAAACAGTTTTCATTTATTATTTGAAAAAGTATCGTCTGTGGGATAAACTTTATGCTGCTCCAGATCCACCATTGACTCTCTCGTGAGTTCCCAATACTTTTTTTTGAAACACAGATAAGAAGTCCCAGCTTCACAGTCTAGCTTTATTCGGTGAAGCCCATGGGATTAAAATGACTTGCTAGAAGTTAAGAAACATATAGATTGATACTATAAACGTTTCTTACATCCCAAGGCTTTTTTAAAAATTATTTTTAAACAAACTTTCTTCTTTAAACTCATTTTAGCCTCAGAGCAAACTTACGCATGAAGTTCGGAACTTTCCCTATGCCCATGTCCGTCTAGGAGTGACACCTGCAGTGAGCGGTCGGCACGAGACTGCCACACGGGTTCTACAACGCCCAGGCTTCACACCAGGGCACACTCTCGGTGTGGTCTGTCTGTGGAGTCTACAGAACAGTTACACATGCCGCTACTCCAAGGTCATACCAAGCACTCCTCCCGCCCCACCTCATCCCCTCCCTCTTCTCAACCCTTGGCGGCCACCAATACTTCCCTGGCTCCATCAATTCGCCTTTCCGAGAGGGTCGTCTAGTCCGAATCATGAAATAGGAAGCCTTTTCAAACTGAGGTTTTCACTTAGTAATGCATTTTAGGTTCCTCTTTTCGTGGCTTGATCAGTGTTTCTTCGTACTATAGGTAACGTTCTGTTGTATGGACATGCCACAGATTATTTACCCATTTGCTGATAGGACAGCTTGGTTGCTTCCAAGGTTTGACAATTATGGATTAAGGTACTGTCCACATCCCTATAGAAGTTGTTGTGCAGACAGATGTTTTCAATTTATTTGTGTAAATATCAAGAAACACAATCGCTGGATCATGCAGTAAAGGACATTCAATTTGATAAGAAACCAATTTTCCCCGCAGTGTATGCAGTTTGTATTCTCGCCAGCAGTAAGGGTGCCCAGCACCCTTGCCAGCATTTGGTGCTGTTGGCATTCTGCATCTCCACCTCCCCGTAGTGCACTCACAGGTTGTGGCTGTAACATGCAGTTTTCTAATTGACATGTGATGTTGATCATCTTTTTAAATGCTAAGGTGCCATCTGTCTATCTTCTTTGTTTAGGTGGTTACTCAGGTTTTTGCCCATTTTTAAAATCAGCTTGTTAGTTTTATTATTGTTATGCTTTAAGTGTTATTTCTGTGTACTGGATAATAGTCCTTTATCACATATGTCTTTTGCAGATATTGTCTCCCAGGGTAAGGCTCATCTTATGCAATGGTTAATTTTATGTATCAACTTGACTGGGCCAAAGGGTGTCCAGATATTTGGTTAAACACAATCTCTGGGTGAAAGTGTTTGGATGAGATGAACATTTGCATCCTTAGGCTGAAATAAACAAGTTGTTCTCCTCAGGCAGAGTGAACCATTAAAGGTCTGAACAAAGTAAAAATGGTAAAAAATCATTCTCTTTCTCTCTGCCTGAATGTCATTTTGTTTTGTTTTGTTTTTGCCATAGGGTACATGTACTTGCTGGAGAGAGACAGACAGAAATCTCCAACCCACTCCCCAGAGGGGATGGTTATGCTGCAATCTCTTCTTCTCTTCTTCTCTTCTCTTCTTCTCTTCTCTTCTCTTCTCTTCTCTTCTCTTCTCTTCTCTTCTCTTCTCTTCTCTTCTCTTCTCTTCTCTTCTCTTCTCTTCTCTCTTCTCTTCCCACTGGGCATGCCCAGTGTGATTTTCAAGCCACCGGGTCCAGGACTTGATCTACAGCCAGCCATGTGGGAATACACCACCATAGCCACCACGCCACCTGCCAGCCCCTGGGTGAATGTCTTTAAGGTGGGTATTTATTTGCCTTTGGACTAAAAGCAGAGCTGGAACTTGTGCCATGGCTCTCCTGGTCCTCAGCCTTTAGGAATGAGACTGGAACTATGCACACACCTGGCCGTCTTGGTCCTCAGGATCCTTCTACACGTGCCTCGGAGGGGATATTGATGCGCTCTAGCCACAGGGCTGAGACTGCTGAAAACTAAGGCAGAACCTCATCTTGAGACAGGCTGCATTACAGTCTGGGTTGGATTCCCAGCCCTATGGGGGGTCTGCTGTTAAAGGAGGGGGCACCATTGGGAAGGAAGGGGCCTGTGTGATGGTGTGTGGGTGTGTGGGATCGCCCTAGTGAAGCTGGGCATCAAGGCCCTGAATTCGGAAGTCTTCTTTGTCAGTGGAAAGAGACTTCTCACTCCAGTGGAAGCAAGTTCCCTAACCGTCATAGTAGAACAGTGATTACCTCTGCGTTACCTGAAGTCGCTGTGGCAGCCTGCCTTGCGGGACTTGCCGTCAGCGTCACCTTCTGTGGTACCACTCCTCCTTACCTGCTCCCCACTCCAAGACGCATGACTGGGTTCAAATCTAAGGTGAGGTGCAGCCTCTAGCCCCATCCTGTGGTTAAATTGGAATAGAAACACCCAGCAGATGATAGACTCCCTACATGGGTTCCTTGACTTGTGTAGTGAGGGATGTCATGGTGGGGCAGGCCACATGGAAGCTACTCTCACTGCCTCTACGTAGGGCAATAGAATACCGGAGCAATGGGACATTCCTGGAGGGGTTTCAGAGCCTAGTGCCACCATCAAGCATTCAAAGGTGGTAATTCCCACACCATTCCCATTCACCTTGCCTATTTGGCCTAAGCAGAAAACAGCTGGATCTTATGGATTATCACAAGCTTAACTAGTTGGTGCCTCCAACTGAAGCTGCTGTGTACTAGATACGGTTACTTAAACAAATCAGCTCATCCCCGGGTACCTGCGGTGCAGCTTCAGGTCCGTGGAGTGATTTATGCTTGATTTCTGAGAGCAGAGGCCACGAGAAGCAGTTTGCTTTCAGCTGGCAAGGCCAGCAATTCACTTGCATCGTCTTGTCTCAGGGGTACATCAACCCTGCACTCCTCTCTGTGTCAGGGCTGAGTTCACGGCACCTCAACGGCCATTTCCTTCCACAAATATCACACTGATCTATTACTTTGATAACCTTGTGCTGACCAGACCTAGGGAGCAAGAAGTAGCAGCTACTCCAGACTTCCGACAAAACGTCAGTGTCAGAGGTGAGGAAAACGTCCAACAGAGATGCAGGGCTTGCCCCTTCAGTGACGCGCTGGGGCCCTGGGGGGTGAGGAAGGCTGAGGTGCCACTCTTAAGTGAAGGCTAAGTTGTTGCATCCTCCTACAAAACATAGGTGATATTATTTTTAAGTTTTATATGTGTGGAGAGAAATACATCATGCACCCTACCGGGACAGGGGAAGATTGCAAACATCGCCTCAAGAGGGTCCTCGCCTTTGAAAATGTCTGATAAGGTAAGAGAGATGGAAGTAACAGGATGCAATTGCTTAGATACCTGAAATGTTATAGCCCTGAGAGATTTCAGGAAACTCAGTGTGCTCTTGCTGTTTCTTTTGCTCTGAGACCTGAACCGCAGTGTAGCTCACACCTGCCACGCTTGTCTCCTTTCCTGACTCTTACTGATGCTCTTCTTCTCTTTTCTTTTTTGGAGAGGTTTTTGCTATAGGGTGCGTGCGCTCACCAGAAAGACAGAGACAGAGAGATGGACAGTGAGAAATCACCCCCCAGGGGGGATGGCCACGCCGCAATCCCTTCTCCTCCATTCTCCTCTCGGGATCTTGGGCACGCACGTACACACGCCTGGTGTGAGTTTAAGCCACCGGGTCCAGGACTCGAACTGCAGTTGACTACATGGGAGTCCAGCGACATAGCCATTATGCTAACTCCTGGTCCCTTTTTTTTTTTTTTTAAGAGAGATTTTTACTACAAGGCACATGCACTCACCAGAGAGACAGAAAGAGACATTGAGACAGAAAGTAAGAAATCACCCTCCCAGGAAGGATGGCCACACCACAATCCCTTCTCCTCCATTCTCCTCTCAGGACCTTGGGCACACACGCACATGCTCCTGGCGTGAGTTTTAAGCTGCTGGGTCCTGGACTCGAACAGCTGTCAGCTACGTGGAAATCCAGCGATGTAACCATTGTGCCATCTGCTGGTCCTGATACTTATCTTTAAGATTTAGCTTAGGCATTATTTTTGCCAAGAAGGCTTCCCTGATGCCTATTGTATTGATAACAGAAATACCTGAAATGGAATGAATTTAAGGGAATAGAGGTTTATTTTTGACTCACAGTTCTGGTGGTTGGGAAGCCCAAGACATTACAAAATGTCAGAAGAAAGAATTTTGGGAGCCAGCTGGTGGCACGGTGGTTAAGGCAGCTGGACCTACATGGCTGGACTGTGAGGTTCAAGTCCTGACCCAGCAACTTGAAAACAAGGCTGGGCACGTGTATGTGCCCAAAATCCCAACCGGAGAATGGAGAAGGGATTCCAGTGGGCCATCCCCAGCGGAGGTACTTTCTCACTTTATCTCTGCCTCTGTGTGTTTCACTGGTGAATGTGTATGCCCTACAGCAAAATTACAAGGAAATAAAATCAGTCAGTCAATCAGTCAGTTCTGGCAGAGCAGAGCAGAGGTCATCTCTATACCCAACGTTGACCCCATTCCTTCTGCTCGCAACCCCCGGAACCCAGTCATGAACACCCTGCCCTGACCACACAGTCACTGATTCTTCTGGAAGGACCCACCCTTTGACGACATTATCAGGTGCTTTTTTCCTTCTTAGTCCCACTGCAGCGGTCAAACACATGAATTTTGAGGGGCTGCCTTTGAACTCTAATGCCCCTGTCCCCCACAGAGGGTTCAAATCCCTCACGCACATTTCGGAGCCTCCTGTGCACAGCCTCCACCACTGCTCCCTGCGTGGGCCGTATGCCCCTCCCACCACCAGACTGAGTTCTTCGAGGGCGAGAATGTTACCGTATACATTCTTTTTGCCATCATTTATTCAAGCACTCGGCACACATAACAACTCGATCCATATCTAATGAAAAGACGGGTCAGCAGGTGGCATTTAGGTTAAGGCAACTAGGTGCGGCAGGACTGGCGGAGTGGCTGGAGGCCTGGAAGATCTCCCCGTGTGTGTGCACCGCATCCCAGAGGAGGATAGAGAAGAGGGGGTTGCGGCAAGGCCAGCCCTCTAGGGAGTGATTTCTCTCGCTCTCTCTCTCTCCAGGGAGCACACGCGCCTTATAGCAAACTGTATTTAAAAAAAAAGAAAAGAAAAAAGAAGAGAAAAATAATGTAGCTTGGAAAAAAGTCAAATCACCTATGGAGGAGTTTTTTACACAGGAATGATATCAGAATACTTAGAGCAACAATAAAAACCCAAAACTACAGAATAATAAATGAAATGTTTTGAGGTAAAATATATCTTAACCTAGCTAACTCCTCATACAAGAGAAAAGGAAAAATACGTTATAGACAAATTAAAAGTGGAGAGTTTACCACAGTTCAACCATTCTGAAAGAATATTTAAATGTTTAAGAAAAAGAAAAAGGAGCTTGTAAAGAAGTACTGAGCTGCCAGAGAAATAAAAGGAAGAAATTAGTAAACAAGTAGGTAAATTTGAACAGCCATTGTCTGCATAACCCAGTAATAATGAACAGTACGAGAGATCAGCAAAAGATAGCATCCAAATGATGTAAGATAATAGCGTGTAAAAATAGAGAGTATAATTGGTTTTGTAATATTTTAAGGTTTTTGTATTTTAAGCATATTTATAATAAAAATTAAGGATAACCACTAAAGAATGAGATTTATAATTTTAAATAAGTTGACTGGAACACGTGATTAAAAAGTCACTCCAAAAGAACACGCAAATGCGGAGAAGCAGGATACTTAGCACGGAAAATAAAGCAAAAATAATTCCATAAATACAAATAGACCAACTTCGTTAAGAGTAAGAGGTCACATAGAGAAAACCAAGTAGCAGAAAACGCGGATATGGAGCCATTTATATAAATTGTATGAACATGCAGTGGAGGTGCTATTCCTTAGGGATTATATGGCTCTAGTAAAAATAAGGGAATTTCCGAACAATCAGGTTTTAATTTAGGACGGTGGTCACCCTAACTAGGAGTATGCTGGGTGGCTGGTTGGTACACGGTGCCCGTTAGTTAACGCGCCATGCCTCTAGTAGAGCTGGAACACTGGGTAAAAACCAGTCTGGGCTTTAGTCTGCTCTCAAACCAAGCTGTTCCTAGGTCAGGCCCTTCCGCACAGCAGTAACGCAACTGAGGCCACACGGGAAGGTGCCGGGTTTGTTCGTGTCCTGTACAGGCCGCGTGGGTGTGGGACCGTGGTCTGAACTGGCCGAGGCTGGGTATAGACTGTGGAGTGAAGGCCTGTCGAGAGTGCCTCTTTGTTAGGAAAATAAATAAACACAAAAGACATCCCTGCTCTCTGTAACATTGCACATGGTAATTCTGACTCTCAGAAAACTGCAAACACTGAAGTTTTTCAATTGCATGTATTTTTGTTTTCTGGCCACCTGCTGCTTTGATGCTTGGTGTAGTATTTTCAAATTATGGCACTTAAAGATGCCAGGAGCAAAGAAACTGGTTTTCATAAGCAGTGTCTTGGAAGCTGAGCCCCATCTTAGATCTGAAGGCTGAGGAATGACCTTAGCTGTGGGAAAACTGGAATGTAGGAGAATATTTAAGCCAGTATCTGGTTACAAGAACGTTCTGTCTTCCCACTGCTCATTTTTAAAGTGACGCTTGGAGACAGCGCAGCGTGTAGGACGAGTCCCTGCTCCCAGTCTCCACACTGCAATCTGTACCACTGTGTTAAAGCGCTCTATGTGCCCAGTGGAGCGATAGTTTGTTACGTCAGCCTTCGCAAGATAAACGGCTCGTTACCAGGCTCCAGACGGACCGACACGGAATCCCCACCGTCCTACCAAACCCTGCACTAGGTCGAGCGTTGACAGAATGTTCACTCAGATCACTACAGAGTGACACACGACACCCAGTCAGCGGTTCTGTTCTCCTCTTAGCTTGTCTTCTTTCTGAAATACACATACACACACACACACACACACACACACACACACACACACACACAGGCTTTGGGGGCATTATTGAACAAATGCCTTCTTGTCTCTTATTTTTTTAGTAGCTTTGGAAAGTAGCGAAAGCATTTACAGCAGACCTGCCCACTGTGATTCCAGCCACGACATCCGGTCTCCTCTACGTGTCCTGCAAAGGCCGACGCTGTGAATAGGGACGACAGTGTGAATCGATGCACTCTCAGAACAAGCAAAGTTTCGACAATCCTGTTTGCTATAAACCAGTGCATGTTGCTCACTGAAAATGTGGAATATATAGAAAAGAAAATGCAGACATGTCACCAACCAGATGTAACCCCAGATGACCCCAACGGCATTTCCTTCTAGAGTCCATCGTGCAGCCAGTTCCACACAGATAGATACATGCCTGAACGCAAGCCAGCTGCAGTTTACTTCGAATCTACCTGCTTCTCTGTCTTCTATTTACCTAGAACTCTGTGATTCCCATTTGTCTCATAATCTTTATTTCTTACTTAAAATATTTTGAGCACTTTGACAAAACCTTGACCAATCTATTATTGAAACAATGTAGAATGGTTTTGCTGTTGAGTTTATACCTGTAGACATAAGCAGCTTCAAGAGTAAATAGAACACAATTTAAAATTTATATTTATGATTACAATTAAAATGTACAAATAATTAATTTTACTCATAGTCATGAGGTTAAAATGTAAAATTGTAAATCAAAAGAATATTTAATAATTCTCTTGAAATTAGAGGACAAAATTGTCTTTTTCTAAGGAATCTTCTAATGGTTTTAAAATTAAAAGTTGTACTTAAATTCGAAAGTAAGAGCTGTATGTTTCAGTTTTGAAGTAAGATTCCTTTAATGTGACCATTGGATCCACAGGTGGGAATCTGCTGGTATTGGTAGTTTATATTATAACTTAGCTCCTGAAGTTGCTTTCATTTGTGATTTTTCAAATAAGAGTTTCTTGTTAGATTTGATGTTTTAGGCACATTTGCAGTAGTATTTTTGAAACGCCAACTTTATTAGTTATGTGTACCCTGTTCTTAAGTCAGAATTTTTACTGTTCAAGATAAGACGGGAGAAAGTGCACTAGGGCGTGTTCAAGGCCGTGTGCGTATAACAACGCTCAGTGCTTTAAGTCAGAAATGATGCGCACTTTTCAGGACCACCTGTCTCTCTGAACACGGGTGCTGCACAGGGCAAGCTAACCCCAGCCTCGTCTCAGGGGCTGCACTAGGTAGGAAGAAGCAGGTTGGTGGGTTTAGGGGAGGCCCATGTTCACGTCCCCAACACCTCCTCTAGCCAGCTAGGGACCCTGATAAGTCAGCTGCAGAGCAGAACTCCAGCATGACACGGATGCAGGCTTCTTTTGGACTTGAATGAAAACTACTTTTTCTTCCTATTTGTTTTTTCTTTAATTTCTAAAAATTACAGGGTAACAACAATTTCTTGTTTGATCTTCTGTTTCTGAAGGTTATAATGTGATTTAGTAGTCCCGCCTGATCTGCAGGGTAATACATTCCAAGACGCCCAGAACCTGCTGGAAACTGCACAGCCCAAAGCTCACATGTCGTTTAACGACAGGGACAGGTTCCGAGAAACATGCTGTTGGGTGACTTCGCTGTGGCTCCGACATCACAGAGAGCACCTGCAGGAGCCCAGATGGTCTCACTGCTGCACTCCTAGGCTGTTTGAGAACTCCTGGCTGCCAGCTCCTGTAGCGTGTTAGTGGACTGAGCGCTGCAGGCAATTGTAAGCTGACAGTAGTGGCCGGTGTGTAAGACACCAAACACAGAAATGCAATACAACCACGGCACAGGCACCAAGGGCCAGCCACGTGGCCAGCAACCCCTCTGCACGCTGTAACATTTCTGGTACGTGTATTTCAGCTTTTGAATAAAATAACCCGGGTAGGGGAGGTTGGTCTCAGGATGACCCGAGCATACCACATCTACCATACCCCCTGCTCCCACCATTACCACACTGCAATATATGATGAATCAATCTTAGGACAGCAGGCTTTGCAGTCCCGTGAGAATCTGCTACAGGAAGTGGAGCGTGGGCTGCAACGTGAGAGTGATGGGGAGCAGTCGTGAACACGGATGGAGCCCCGCTGTACTGCCTGGTGACTGGCACCCATCTGCAGCCTGGGCTTGGGGGCCCCTGGCATAAAAGATAAAAAATAATGGTATGTCTGCATAAGGCACTTACCATGGACAGAGCTCGCAGGGCTAGAAGCTACTGAGGGTGAGTCATTGGGCAGAGGACGATTGCACTTGGAGGCCATTATCAAGTCAAATAAGAGGCACATGGACACACAGTGCCTCGGGGACAATGTGCTAGCCCACATGGCCGTGGGTACGGCGGGTAGCAGACGGCTTGGGTGTGCTGGACAGTGAGATGGCTCCTGATTCAGGAGGGACTGAGCAGGAGAGCTCAAGGTTTCATTGCACAGCTCAGAACAACATCGTTCCAAAACACCTGGAGCTCTCCGTTTAGTATTTTTGGACCACAGCTGACCTGGGTAACCGACATCATGGGACACAAAGCTGTGGTAAGGAAGGACCCTGCACAGACCTGGCCTCAGCGCATGCAGAAGGAAGGGGCACTCAGCTCAAGTAACACACCCTCCTGAGGACCTAGAGTCCGCTCAGTCCTCACCTGAACGAGAGCTGCGAGTCTAGAAGCTGCACGGCCATGGTCTCTTCTCAGCTGTGAGGAAGGAAGTGGGAGCTTTTGTCTCCAGTTTGCAGAGAAATGAAGTCAAGGCCAGAACCGAACATGTGGAAAGCATTTTCCTCAGTCTTCCTGAAGTTTAGTAGTAGCAACATTTGTACTTAAATTCTTTTAAATGAATATTTTTATATAGCCCATGAACATGAGAAGGGGAAACCCATGCCCTCTCTGTAACAGCGTGACGTTTCCAGCCGTTCCCAACACTTCGTCTTCGAAAGACCTCCCTGTGCATTGTTTCAGTTGATCCTCGCCACGATTCGACCAGGCAGCTACCGCGTTTAATTACGGGGACAGCACCCTCAGGGAAACGATTAGTAATGATATGTGGCTCGTTATCATATCGCCCCTAATGGGCCAAGTCTATAGCTAGTGGCTAAGGGAGCCAGATCCCGCATTGCTGACAGTTCAAGTCCCAGTCCGGGGGGGCTGGAGAAACGTGCCAGGTGAGCGTGTGCACATGCGTGCTTGTGCATGCGTGCGGACATGTGCGTGTGTACACATGAGGGGTGGAGGAAAAGAACTGCAGAGTGACCAGGACCCACTGGGGAGGTGTGTGTGCCCTCCGGCAATAAAAAAAATTTAAGAATCTAGATTTAAAAAAAAATATGAAAGAAATTCAGACTAAGAATCAAAACCTAAACAATATATTATTACTCAACTTGGCTTATTCTTACCCAAAAGATTTTTGAAGGGATGGAGCTTATGAAAATCAAAGTTAAAAAGTATTTGCACACTGAGATTGATTATAAAATTAAAATTGATTTTCTAATATTTTTAATGAATTCGATGACTAATACTCTCAGTGAAATTAGATAGATATGATCTTTATCACCAAACTTTCAAAAGAGCAAATTCATTAGTAATTAAACCATGGCAGGAAATTAATTTAAATACCGAACTTCTTCTCTGGAAAAGCCACCTTACCAATAGTAATTTTAAATGGATCTCTTCGTCATAATTCCTTTCAGCCACAAAGCAACTTCGGCTTCTTACCCAGCTCTGCAGTGGACAATTTCCTGTGGTTTCTCATGAGGTGATGGCTGGAACACTCCCTCGCCTTGAAGTTGCCAGAGTACTACTGTTTTAATCTAGGTTATGACTCAGTCTTTGTAGCATCCACAGGCAGAACTCTGATTATCTAGCCTCAGAAGATTTCTAAGATTTTACAAAACAGCATTTTAAGATTCACTTCGGTATTCACTGTGTGTATTGCTCACTTGAAGGCAGGGCAGGGTTTGGTTTGAGAGTTGTACCTAGGCTCTACCTACCCAGCTAACAAAGCCCTTAACTCTCGGCTTCTCTCTCCCGACATGCAGATGGTTGTAACACCTGGTGAAGTTAGTAGGGTTAAAGCAGGGAGCCAGAGCACTCAGGAGGAGCCTGACCACACAGCCCCTGTCCTTCCTCCCTCTGCCTGCTTTGCTGACCCCACCGCCGCCTCCACTCCGCAAACAGCCACACCTTAACCCAACCGTAAAGGACAACAAAGTTTCAGTTGAGAAACTGAAACTTTCAGTAAACAATGTATTAGTGTCTTTTTTTTTTTTAAGTGAAATTACAGGGAAATGTAGGGTTTTTTTTTCCCATAGGATAAGATTTAGATCACTAAAAGTTATTTATGAGATTACTAAAAATAATTTATGAGGTATTCTACAAATATTGTTTCTCCAGCATTCACATTATGTATAAAGTAATTTACTTATAATGTGTTTTATATAGTATTTAAAATAGTTTGAGTAGATTTGTAAGTATTTCTGAAAAGCAATAGAAAGTCAGAAAGTATTTAAATGCTCAGTTTCAGGGAGGAGTTGTTAGAAATGTAAACGCAGGTCTCTTCCTGTATCCTAATCAGCAGAGTAAACCAAGCTGGAGGTCCAGGATTGTTTTCCTCAGATCAAATCTAAAGTTTCCGTGTAGATTAAAATGTAGAGTGCCACATTTTGGGAAATAAAAACATGCTAGTTAAAAGAGCTGAATTTTAATTCAACCAAGAGTCAACACATGCTCTCAGACAGTGCCGCGCCCCTGTGCTTACCACGGTCCTGACTCCCGAGATGCGAGGGCCGGCCTGGGCCGGCCTGAGTTTCCTCTGCGCAGTTTCTACATCGCACTTAGTTAGGGTGAGACACGAGCAGGCCTCTGCTACCAGGCTTCAGTCCAATTAAGTAACATTTGTAGTTTTGAGTAAGTCATTTTTTCTTTTTTATTTCAAAGTTTCTTTGTTTCCTTCATGAGCCATAGAAAGAAAGAGGAGAGAGGGGCATCTTCGGCAGGGTCTTCATGCCATGATCTTCCTCAGCCCTGCAGGCGCCAGGCTCACTAGCATGCTGTGAGCACACCTGGCACGTCCAGGTAGACCAGAACACAGCCCGTTCCCCGCCCTCCGCCCGCGCCCCGCCCTCCGCCCGCGCCCCGCCCACCTCTAGCTGGGCTTCATTACTGTCAAGTCTCCCTTTCTTCATTGGTGAAATGGGATGACGGCGTTTCATCATCCCTCCGGTTACTGGGATAATGAAATGACAAGGTAAGTGCAGTGCTGATATTTGAACTCTTGATGACAACAGAGTCATCAAGATGAAGAATGTGAGAATTTATAAGATGACACTCATCTTTTTCTCCAGTTGAACACTGCCACTGCCTCATTGTAAACATAATCACTTCTAGAGAAATCGATGTAGTTAAGAAATGGTAAATACATAGAGCAGCTGATAGGGTGAAGAAGAATGTGAGGCGTTATCATTGCTCATTTTACCGCAGAAGAGCTGTAGGGCTCCTGGCAACCCCTCGAGTGAGTACGCAAGTCTCGAGTCCATTTACAAGGAAAATTTTAAAACTCATAGGTCATCTTATGTTCACATCTGAAAAAACCGTACTGTGTTTATTAAAGTTTGAAGTTATTAAATGCATGAAAAGCAAAGAAATTTTTGTTAAAAAAGGATATATTAATAAAAAATTCGTTTTCTCTATACTCATAAATTCATTGACTTGAGCAATAAACAAGTAAACAAAGCAGGCAATAGGATTTATTTAGTGTGTCACATGATTTATTAATTTATGAGAAAACCATAAAAAAGAAACCACAAAGAAAAATTGCTGAGTTACGAGTTTAACCTATAAATAATGCAATTTTCTTTCAAACCCTTGGTGTTTTCCTAACATTTTCTAAATATTTATAACATTCGTATGGAGAAATAAATAGGTGCGTTATAAGCAGAACTGTTTTGAAAACAAGTGAATGGATGGCTCTTTCAAATCTTATGACATAATTGAAATAGTGGGTCTAAAACATATAAAGTTGCTAATCTTGATGAACCGACATTTGGAAACACCAAGAAAAAGTAGATTATTAGAAAAATCGTCCTGGATTAATTGGTTAACTACATAGTTAGAAAAATAAAGATGCCCTTATATCATATCCTAAAATAAATTGCAGATAGATAAGGAAATAAAATGTGAAGGAAGAAATAAACGACCTGAAAGAAAAATAAAAATGACTTTGCATCTAATCATAAGATAAGGAAAGACTTTCTAGGCATTAATAGTGAAAGGAAAAAACAATTTATAATCTCGGTAGATGAAGTACGTGACAATTAAAAACCCCTGTAATGATAATATATCCCGTGACCAAGAGCACTGATTTTTTTTTTTTTTTTTTTTTTTAGAGATTTTTGCTATAGGGCATGTGCGCTCACTTGAGAAAGAGGGAAGAGAGGCAGAAAGCGGGAAATCACCCCCCTTGGGGGATGGCCACACCACAATCCCTTCTCCTCCATTCTCACCTTGGGATTGTGGGCATGCATGCACACGTGCCCAGTGTGGATCTCAAGCTGTTGGGTTTGGGACTCGAACCATGGTCTGCCATGTAGAGTTCAGCGTGTTAACTGCCACACTGCCTGCTGGCTCTGAGCCCTGAATCTGAAGTAGACACATCCAGGTTTGAAAAGCCACTCTGCCATTGATTAGGACGAGCTTGGGCAAGGTCAGTGGCCTTGAGGCGCCTCGGTCTATGAAGAGCCGCGACAAGGGCGGCGTCCCTGTGGAGAACAAATAAAGCACGCTGGCTAAGCTCGGGGCATACACCCTAACGAGGCAAGTGGCCAAAGGGCAACCGCTTAGAAGCTGAAGGACACACCAAGATTTAACCTCAACGATATAAAGAGATGTCTTTCACACTTACGTCAAAAAGATAAGTCAAGATAAGACTTGGACAGGAAATTCACATAACAAACAAGAGATTATGGAACCAGGGCTAGAGATCGGGGTTCTCTCTAACTGTTGGGAGTAAGAGTAACTGGGTTTTTGTGTTTTCCAAATTGTCTGCCAACAGCTCCGAGGTCCCCGTTTCGCTACAGTCTGCTAAGGATGCTTCCACGTCTGATGGCGGGAGTGGGAGGCACCCGTGCGGGGTCTGCTTCTCACTTTGAGCACAGTGTCCGGGGACATGCGAGGCCCTGCCCGCCACGCAGGCCCTGACGGCCTCGCTGCAGGTGCTCTGAGCACGGCCAGGCTGGGTGCCAGTGCGCCGTAGCTGTTAAAGCACTTTATCGTAGGCACTTTCAGTTTCATGATGGTTTATCGGGATGTAAGGGCCCAGAAGCCAAGGAGCTTGTGCATATTCTACCAAAAAAGAACTGGAGGATTATTATTTGTTTAGTTTATAAAATAAGAAATGTCTTAAATAACTCTGTTGGGGCTGGCAGGTGGCATGGTGGCTGGGGCACTTCCGCATGGCTTGCTTTCTCCCTCTCCCTCTCTCTCTTTCTCATTCTGTCCCTCTCTGGTCAAATTATAAAAAATAAAATAATTTTTAAAAAAAATTAAAATAACTATGTTGACAACTTCTTGTTTTTGAGGGTCTGCTTTTCTTTCACTGCCTAAGCTAAAGGACCCAACCTCATGCCTTGCATGCCTTTGGGAAACCAATATCCCTCCGTAGTAAAGATTTCTAGAACATTCTCACATGATCTGGGTTTGCTTGTCACGTTTGTCCTGAGACTCTGGCTCCCACGCAGTCTCTCTCATCACCTTGTAACTGCTTGTCCCTGTCCTGCTCCCACAAACCCAGCGAGTCTGCGGGAGGGCTAGTTTTTCATGGAGGGATCAGTATGCTATGCTCATTAGAGTGTAAAACAGACTCCCCCATGGCATCCTGCGGCGGGGAATATGCACGCCGCGTCGTGACATGGCGTTGGCCCTCAATGCAGCTCAGTGCTGTGAACGAGGCAGATTTTACAGCCGTGTTCTGAAGGAAGACATAATAAGATTAGCCCGCGGTAACCCAGGCTGCGCTGCCAACGGACGCCATCCTTGCTGCGGGGCTTCTGCCTTTGTTATCACTGTCTTCCTATGACCTGTAACGGGGAGGCAGCTGTAAGATTGCACACTGACATTCCGACCAGCTCCTTTCATTGTTACTGGTTAAGTTTTATACATAAGGTTCTTATTGTCCCGTAGAAGGGAGAGGTAAAGTCAATTTCCTCTTTAACGTATTGATAAACAACTCCAGATACAAGCGAAGGGGAGGAGGAACTAGATTTACCTTTGTGTGACCTACGTAGGAATGCTGGAGAAATTAATTCCAGAATATTACGGCCACATTCCTTGCAGTTGTGGACATGATTTACATAGTAGGCCTCCACCTCCCCAGCTGCTTTCGGCTCAATACTGTGAATTGCTCTCATTGTCCCCTCCGAACTGTGTGCTTGCGGTATTGTTGTGATAAATTATGGAGGTACAGAACTGAGAATGGTGTGTAGATTGTCTAAGAAATTGAGTGCAGTCAACCTTAAAAGTGGTGGATGCTGTGCTGAAGCAGCTACCGCACCCTGGCCCTGTCCCACACGTCGTCGACGGACAGCTGCTTTTAACTCTGCCTTTCACCCAGAGCGCGAGAGCCACTGGATTTATGGAATTAATAACCCCTCCATTATGTGTGCTTTGTTTTCCTGTGACCGTGAAATCTGGCGGCAATGCCAGGAAAGTGTAAGACAGGTCTCCTTAAACAAGGCGGTATCTATTTTGGGGTATTATTTAATACTTAATCTTTAGGGCAGAAAGCAATGGGGAAATCCTTTCAAATCTGGAATAGGATGTTTCCAACAACATTGAGTTGGAAAGGCGTTTGATGGCTCGCATGGAGAGGCAGATGCTGGCCCTCGCTGGGACTTGTCGTTTGTAGTCTGGACGCCGCTGCCGCCGGCAATATGTATGTGATTGGAAAGTTTGTTTTTGTTTTGTTTTTCTTTTCCTTTATTTTCTTTCTTAAAGCAGGAGGGTATACATAGTTCGTTCCAGACAAACACCTAAATACTTTCTGCAGGAAATGAGGGCACGAGGGCGCAAGGGCAGGGTCGAAGACTGTCTTCCTCCCACACTCTGGCCCATTTCCTGCAAAGTTTCGCATTCGACACGGAAGGCAGGTTTTGCAGGGTGGAGAGCCGATACATGGCAAGGGTGTGCGCTGTACACCCTTGAATCCCAGCGACAAGAAGGCGCGAGACTAGTCTTCCCTCGAGACGCTTTGGTCAGGCCACTTGGGTTACCAGTGGCTTTCTTCTGTCTGTCTCGGTCTCTCTGGGTCATCGGGCCAGCCCATGGTGCTCATGTTCTTCCTTACCTGCTGTCACCCACTTGATTCCGTAAGACCGACACAGAGCCAGAGCCAATGAGGAGTTAATGACAGCTGTCCTGGTTCCCCTGCCCCCAAATCAAATACGTGGCAGAAATACTTACATTTCGAAGACATTTTAATAGTTTTGAAATTTTATTTTGATTTGTTTATTTCTTAAAAATAAAAGTAATAATAAATTCTATTATTATTATTTATTATTGATTTAAAAAGCCTAAAAGATGACCTATTTCAAACAATTTTTTTGGCACACTGTGTGCTGCACTGTGCAGAGGAGAGCATGTCACAGGAGGACAAATGTAGACACAGAAACCCTGCAGACACTGTTCCTTAGAGAAATGTAAGTAAAAGCTTACTTTCTATTCAAACCCTCTGACCTCTGACCTTAGCTAAGCTACACATAAAACATCCATATGTTAGACAACCCTATTTTACACGTTAGCAAGCTTTAGCTATTCTATTTACTTAACTTTACGGATTAATAAATGGCTATTTAGGTGATCGTAGTTATGGAAGCTAAGGGCATTTCATTTGTGTCTTGGTATTGCATTAAACCAATAAGAGCTTGTCTGCTGAAACCCTGGAGCTGAGCTATTAGCTGCACAGGGGCTGGGCCACGTCCTGTATGCCAGGCCACAGGACTCGGGGCTAGAAGAGCCACGCGCTGACGTATTATCGCCAGGGCGGGTTCGCTCTAGACGGCGGTTGCTGTCAGGGTAGAGAGCAGCCCTCCCCCCTGGAACAGCAGGGCTGTGTCCTGGGTGGTCTGTCAGCCCTGCCCGGCAGGTTCTGATGCTACAAAGGTATGTGGGGCGTGTCTTGCAAGTTTAGTTTATGCTTGTCTGGTCCTTCATGTGGAAATAGACATTCCTTTAAGCTTTTCAGGAACCTTTGTGGGATGAATGGGCTTGAAAAGCTATTAACGTTCATTTTCATTAATGAAACTGTTGAAATGAGACCTGGAGCTTGAAATGTGTACGAGGAAATGAACAAACTTTTGTAATTAAAGCTCAGGTTTGAAATCCGTGGTTGAATCCGTGTGTGACTTTCATTCTATTGGACTTTTAATAGAATTAGTGTCTTAAACAGCTTTTTCTTTATTCATGATCACGTGTGCGTCACACATGAGAGTGGGCGAGAGAGGAGCACCTTCCCCAGGGTCTGGCCTCACGGCGACCCCTCAGGTCCTCAGCCCGTTGGGTCCTGGTCACTGAGGCACGTGCCGGTGTGTTGGCGTTTCAGGCCGACCAGGCGGGGAATTCGAACCATGGTCGTCATGTGGGATCTGGCTTCTCTAGCCAGGTGCACCCCCTCTGCACAGGGCTGGGACCCATACAGCTAATTCCAGGGTTTCCTTTCCAGATGGCGAGGGACAGTGGGAGAGCATCCGGTGCGCTGTGGCAGGGCCAGGCGTCATGGTATGGCGTCGATGCCGTCGGTCTGCACAGAGCGGGAAGAAATGCTGTGAGGTACTGCCACTCAGGGTGTGCGGAGCCGAGGTGGAACCCTCCCGGACAGAACTCCCAGGGAGCTCCAGCGCTGGGCACGCACACGGCTGACGGCCCTGCACCTGTCCTGCCAACGGCCGAGGGGCTGGTTTCAGTTAGCCCAGTAAATCAAAGCGGCATCTCCCGTAAGAGGTAACTGCAGGGAAGCATCCAAAACGTGCATTCCAGTCCTCCCCGGGCCACCTGGAATCGAAAGCCGAGCACTGGCGCCCACCTCCCTGCGACCTTTCAGTCGGCTCAGAGATTACACACCGCTTACCAAGGGGTGACCTTCCGTCTTCCGCATGCACCTGCACACACCCCGGACCAAGACTGGGAGCTAAGCGAGCCTCGGAAGCAGGGAAGGGCAACGGCCTTTGTGAGCACGTCTTCCTGGAAAGCATCTGGAAAGGACGGGCTTGATGAAGCGAGGGGCACAGGACCGACCGCCCAAGAAGACAGAGAGAGAAAAGGTTTATTTCAACGGAGTCTCGAACTCCCAAGAAAGAACTTGTTCCAATTAAATGAAAAATGAAATGTATTACTTTGATCTAGATGGATCGAGTGAAAAACGCATGCAAAGTAATTATTTGAGGGTTACAAAGATGAGTATTCTAGTCATTTCATTATAACCCAGTGTCATCAGGGAGAAAGCCTGAGGACTTATCCCAGTCAGAAATTTAGCGTAAATGGTTTTCACCCTTTCTAGTCAAATGAATATGGTGTGGCCGCCTTGCGGACAGACTCGGTCCTCTCTCTTGTTGACACACATAAGCAATCCCGGCTGGGTGCACATGATTTTTCTGGATATCTGGAGCCTGCTGTAATCATTCACCCCTTTTCAAGTCTAGTTTGGCAACTTTATCTCACTCGCAGTTTGCGTTTCTGAACATGAAAATACATTCTGCCGCTCTGATGTGTTGATCGGTAGGAAGGCAGAGACAGCTGCGCCGGGTCCCCGGAGACGGGCTCAGTGGCTCAGTGGAGACCCCAGAGCTTCCTCGTTAGCGAGACGGAGCCCTCCGCTGTGGCCTCAGCCAGTCAATACCAGGCTCTCGGCGCAGCGATCAGAAACCACAAATCAGTTTTCCCGGGGACTTAGTTATCGGCACATGTGCCGCAGGCCATGCCCTGCTGCCGCCCGACTGTAATTTTTCCCCGACTGAAGTTTTTAAGGTCGCAGGCGGAGACTGTAGCCGAGCTCTCTGGGCAACAAGGCTGTCCCTCGTCTGCCGGACAGTCATTGCCCATCAAGTAAGTCGCGACTTTAATGTACTCGGTCACTCACGATGAAGGAGGGTGAATGCCAGCAGAACTTGCCGTCATCGTTTTTCTGTCCACAATTTATTCCGAACGCCTCCCTAAGCAGGCCGAGGCGTCCCAATGCACGGCTGCACAGTGCCAGCCAGCCGCTGCATCGCCCTCCTTCACGCTAATCTGGAGTGTAGCAAGAGGTTCTTTCGGTCTCGGCTTAACTCGCTTCCTGGTGTCAAGTACTCCACACTTCCTGAAGCAGCTTCCTAAAATACAAACCAGAGGGTCAGAAGGTGGCACAGTGGTGAGGCAGGACACGCTAAAGGCGACCCACGCGGGAGGGTCCCAGGTGGCACTAGGAGGCCTCCTGAATACACAGAGGCGGTCCTGACCCGGCTGCCCGAGGCTGCAAATGGCTGCCTGTCATGGCTTGTCTTCTGTGTCTCTGTCTCTGTCTCTGTCTCGCTCATGGAAGAAATAAATTTAAATGCAAATCTAGTCAATTACCCCTTTTAGTGTTTCCCAAGGCCTCCCTGCATGTTCCGATTTCCCGTGGGATTGTCCCTGCGTTGAGGTCAAGGATCCCCTAGGACAGTCCTGCTAACTTTCCTGGAGGACTGAGGGACTTGCTTTCTTTGGTCACTAGACTGTCCTCTGCACCCAGGCAGGTGACTGAGACACTGCACTGTGGGGAGGGAGGTTCCCAGGACGTCGGTGCCCTCTCTCCAGTGTGTGCTACTCTCCCGCGCCCTCCTGCAGCGGAGCCCCAGCCCTGGAAGCAGTATCTATTAGGGACGCGTGGTGACCTGGCCGTAACTGCCTGTCCCCTTCCCACCGGCCTCAGCCCCTGACCACTGGCCTCCTCAGCCTCAGGGATGTCACCTGCCACAGTGGCGCCCGGCCTGGAGTCCTCATGTCCCCATCCAGACCCCCGCTCCTCTGACCCTCACGAAGCTGGAGGAGAGGACACTCATCTATTTTTTTTTTTTGAGAGGTTTTTGCTATAGGGCGCGTGTGCTCACCAGAAAGAGAGAGAGACAGAGAGACAGAAAGCGAAAAATCACACACACCCCCGGGGGGATGGCCACACCTCAATCCCTTCTCCTCCATTCTCCTCTCTGGATCTTGGGCACACACGCACACGCGTCTGGTGTGAGTTTAAGCCGCTGGGTCCAGGACTTGAACCGCGGTCGACTACATGGGAGTCCAGCAACATAGCGATTACGCTAACTGCTGGTTCTGAGACGCGCTCATCTTTACGTGAAGAGTGATGGTGGGGCAGGAGAGACTGGCCGGCCGGGGAGCAGTGGGGCAGTCCTGGAGAGGCCGCAGCCCGACACAGCCACCTGCTGCGTGCTGCTCACCTCGCTCCCGGCATGCCGGCGTGGATCACCATGCTGTCCCACCCGCAGTCTGACCTGTCCCCTCCCCCGTAACCCCGACTCTCATCCCTCTATCCCCCCAACTGGGCAGTACATGTACCCTGTAGCAGGAATTTCTCCAAAAAGATAAAATAGTCGTACTCAGAATGGCGTCCCCAATTGGTCAAAACTTCTGCATCATGGTTACATTTTACAGAAACAATGCTAGCGGAATTTCTATAATTACTATTGTTTTAAATGATAGAAATATTTCTTTCTTCCTTTCTTTCTTCCTTCCTTCCTTCCTTTCTCTCTCTCCTTCTTTCTTTCTTTCAAGTGTCATAGTTTGCATGAGCACGCCCAATGGGAAGACCGGAGCAAAGAGAAAGGAGAGAGAGTGAGAGGGGGCAGCACCCAGCAGGGCCTGGTTAGACTGCAATCCATCTCCCTCCATCCTTCCCTCCCTTCAGGATCTGGAGCTCACGCACCCTGGGGAGTTTTGCAGCTGTCGAGGCCAGGACTTGGACCATGGTCAGTCGCTGGGCCTGGCTTTCCCCACACAGTGCCCCACCACGTGCTGGGGTTGGCCCGAGACGCTCTTTCTTATCTGACCCCAAGGCCAGCACCGACCTGTACCTCCCACGAGGAGTATTCATGCTGAAAGATGGACCGCCCCTGTGCCCTGAAGCAGTGTCTGTCTGGGCTTTGAGCAACTATCAGAGCAGGCAAGTCACGCATTTCTAAAGGCCACTCCGCAAACAGGGGAATGCCAGCAGAGCCTGGAGAAGGAGCCCCTGGACGGCGTGAGGAGTACGAAGGCGTCTCTGTAATCCTCAGCTCCCGAGGGCAGGCGAGTAGCTGAAGCCACACTCAGAACCTGTTAGTCGTACACCTTAGAGCCATTCTAAATCATGGGAGAGAGAGTCCTGGAGAAATTAATTAAAGCTGGGGGCAGTGGAGCGGTCAGGGTTGTCTGCGCTCGCAGTCTGCGCTGCCTGCTTGTGTACATCTCTGTCTCTGTCAGGTGCACGGAGCGGCTGATCAGGCCCATCCTCGAGCTCCCGCTCACGCCGGAGGCTCTCCAGGCCCCGCTCCGGGCAGCACGTCTGCTTGCTTTCTGAATGCTTTTTGGACTTTGAAGGAATCTATTTCCTACAGATTAGAGAAACCTTAAAAGTAGGTGCACTTTCTTTTCCACAAATCAATTTTCTTTGTTTTCTCACTCATGATCAGCATTTCACAAACCATCTTGTAAAGGCTGATAAACCTATCCCCCTAGTATTTGCTCACTGGAGTTAAATGCCCAGGGGTTTGCTGAAGACATCTGAAAAGCATTACAACAACTGCTTTTTATTACAGCATGTGGTATTGGGAACACGAGTGTGAGACTGAGTGTGACTTTCATTTGGTGCAGAGCGTTACTACCATGACAGAGGTAGGTGTTTCAAGTGCCCATCTTGGAAATAACTGCAGGTCCCGTGATCTCCAGAGATCACATGCGAGCACATGGTAAACGTTATGACCATAGCTAGAGACAGGGTTTCCTACTCACACTCCCATCAGTCTCGACTATCACATGACTTCTCAAGGTGACTATAAAATAAGTCACGGCGTCCAAGTGCTTCAGTTAACAGCTGAAATACTGTGACATTTTAACACAGATGGCACAGAAAGTCAGAGCCCCGAGTGAGAACTGGCTCTTTGAGCTTTGTCGCCGAGGGCAGGTGCAGAGGACACCAGCTCTCCTCAGATGCCAATGTGGTGGTGGGGTGTGGCGGGTCTGGGCGCCACATCGACAGAGACTCTTGATCATCTCGGCATCCGTGTGACCGTGACCCGGGCAGGAGAGGTGGCAGTTGACTGAGAGTACCCGCGGGGCTGACATGGGGCCACCGGGATTTCTCCAGCTGAATGAGGTACAGACCAGAGGCGCTGTGAAGCGGCAACCAGAGCAGAGCAGGTACCCACGCCGCGGCACGGGCCACGGTGAGTCGCGATGCATTCTGCGTGACCCTCCGAGACGGGCGCCGTTATTAAACTGCCACCGCGCGCCGTGGCACCGAGGCGTGGAGCGCATAAGGAGCTCGAGGTCCCGGTCACTCACGTGAGGACCAAGGGAAGACGGGAAGAATCAAGGAGGAAATGGTGGAGACAGGGTGGGGAGATGGGAGGGAGGCGGAGAGGGAAGCAGCAGGAGGAGGAAAGCAGGGCTCACGGTCGCAGTTCTACAGGAAGGCCGTGTGGTCCAGGGTGAAGGAAGGGATGGCGGGAGAGCCCCCCGGGGACTGGTATCTGACCTGGCTTTTGAAGTGAATCGTGCTGGATTTGGGGTTTGCCTTCCGATTTCATTAAAACAGAACCCTTGACTTGTATTAATGCTTACTGAAGTATATTTTCATACCAAGCATGAAATTATTTCAACAAAAATAATATTATGGTTTCACGGAGAGGGAATGAGAGCCAGGTTGATGCATGAACTAGTCAAATAAAGTCAAGAAAAATAAAAACTCACAGCCGCTCACGTGTTCGCCCCTGTTGTTCTGGGAGGGTGTTCCCCGTCACTGTGCTTCTGAGCAATGCAGTGGCGGCAGCGTGCCTGTCCCCGGCAGGTGTGACCAAGGAAGCCACCGAGGAGGGGCCAGGCCTCCCTGCCCCCGTAACTCCGAAGCAGGGCACAGCTCCGGACCCCGGGCTGGTTTCCATCACGTTCTCTGTGGCCAGTCCATCTGTCAGAAACTAGTCCCCCCGCCCTGACTTTGGTTACTAAGGTGGGGTGAGGCCCAAGGACACCAGAGCAACCCCAGACCTGTAGGGTGTTCAGGACCAGCATGGGCTGCAGGCCACAGCAGTCACCACCTGCTGTACCGTGGGAAAATGAGTTCCTTCCCGCTGGGACAGCCTAGACCATCTACCCACTGTGCTCCTGAGCAATGCAGTGGCGGCAGCGTGCCTGTCCCCGGCAGGTGTGACCAAGGAAGCCACCGAGGAGGGGCCAGGCCTCCCTGCCCCCGTAACTCCGAAGCAGGGCACAGCTCCGGACCCCGGGCTGGTTTCCATCACGTTCTCTGTGGCCAGTCCATCTGTCAGAAACTAGTCCCCCCGCCCTGACTTTGGTTACTAAGGTGGGGTGAGGCCCAAGGACACCAGAGCAACCCCAGACCTGTAGGGTGTTCAGGACCAGCATGGGCTGCAGGCCACAGCAGTCACCACCTGCTGTACCGTGGGAAAATGAGTTCCTTCCCGCTGGGACAGCCTAGACCATCTACCCAGCACCTGCCACGTGCCGAGAAGCGCTCGAGACATAACGCCGAGTGACGAATCGTTTAAGGAAGTGCACGGTGGCCCGCAGGCCCAGGACCCTTCCAGCCGGTGCTCTCCCACCATGTCACACGGCTGCGCTCTGGAGGGTCTTCTCCCAGCTTGGTTAGAAAACATGCCTGAGTAGCCGGCTTCCCATCGTGCTCTGCCAGTTCCAGATGGTGGCATCCTGCAGTTCGCTCTCTGTGCAGGCCCAGCCCAGGGGCGTCTGGTACAGGAAACTGCAGGGGTCCTGTCCTGGACTCTAACGCCCCAGCACAGTTTACTGTGAAAGCGGCTCACCAACGCCTGGGAACGGAGGCCCCTGTCGCAGCAGTTAGAAGCTGTTACCGATAGCAGGTGGTCTTACTAGCCTCGAGATCTTCTTCTTTCTTGCTTTTTAAATGTTTTTGTCATAGGGTGCATGCGCTTGCCGGAGAGAAACAGTGAATGGGGAAGTGAGAAATCCCCCCAGGGTGATGACCACACTCATTCTCTTCTCCTCCATTCTCCTCTTGGGGTTTTGGGCACACACACATGTACCCGGCAAGATTTTTCAAGCCACCAGGTCTGGGGGTTGAACCGTGGCTGGCCACGTGGGAGTCCAGCACCACAACCACCACGCCACACCACCTGCCAGCCCCAAGCCTTGAGATCTTTACTGACTCGGGGTTTTCGTAAAGGAAGGGTTCTAAGTGAGACGGTCTGGTCGAAGTTTATCTCCACTGCAGCTTCGCCTTGGCTGGGAGAGAGCCCGGCGTGTTCAGCGTGGGTCTGGAGAGGGCCAGTGTCTCACAAAGAAGAGCAGCGAAGGGTGTGCATGGGGAGCACTGGGGAGGACTGGATGCAGCTCCACCCTCCCGAGAGCCATGGCAGGGTGTCTGGGGACAGGGCGGGGCCAGCCACTAGGAGGCAGAGGGGACCGCAGGGAGGCAGACCCTGGTCGAGGCTTACAGGAGGTGAGGCCTAGGAGGCATCCGTGGCGGAGAGGGAGGGAGGCCTTGTCCCATCACCTTGGTCCATGCTCACCTCACCCCCACTCCTCAACCCGCCCGTCTTCCTGCAGCACCACGGGGTAAGGGTGCTGGCTGAGGGCAGGAGAGCCCCCACCTGTTTACCAAATGCGGATTCTCTCAGCTGATCGTCTCTTCACGGCAGCCTTGAGATGCGAAGAGCCGCTGGCGGGTACAGCGAGTAAGCCTAACGCGGTCCTGCCCCAGGACTGAGAGGAGAACCGGGCTGGGACGCCGTGTTCTGCCCTTAGAGCCCTGTTCCCGGGGTGGAATGAGCAAAGCTGGGGCAAGCGGGCCCCGCAGTCCTCGAGGTCTGTCTGGAGACCAGGACAGCCGTGCGTGGCTGACAGACCGGCCTTTTGCCTTTCTTCCTCTTCAGGTCTACAATCTCTCGAGGCACTTTTATCACCTTTGGATGCAAATATAGGTCACTCTCTGGGTCTTTATTTTTTGTCAGAGATGGGAAACTCTCTACCCGGTCAACCACCGTTAAGATGTGCTGTTCAGGGGCCGTCCAGGGCATGGTGGTTAAGGTACTGGACTCCCACATGGCCAACCGCAGTTTGAGTCCCAAGCCCGGCAGCTTGAAATTCACGCCGGGTTCATGTGTGTGTGCATGTGTGTGTGCATGTGCATGCATGCCCAACACCCCAGAAGGAGAAGGGATTGTGGCGTGGCCATCCTCCCTGGGGGCGATTCCTCACTTTCCCTCTTGCTCTGTCTCTGTCTGGTGAGTGCACAGGCCCAAAGCAGGCCAACACTGTGGAGAAGGGATTGCTTAAAGGATGAACCTATCCGTAATCCAGTCTAAAGTCTGCCTCGGGATCTGGCCAGGCAGGAGGGCGGCTGCATGTCTGAGCAGATACTGTGGCCCACGGAGCCGATCCCTGCACTGAGGTGCAGTTTCAGAGCGATGCCAGCGACACCGGGGGGACCGCCCAGCATGTCCGAGGACATAAGCCAGGGCATTAGCCGCGCGTGGCTTTATGAGGACCACCGGGAGAAGCTTCTGTCGCACGTGAGCAACAAGAGTGACCTGTCCTCGCAGCTGTCCGGATCTGATGGCATGCACCTGTAAACTGCGCATCTGCCCGGGGCTCCGCCTTCTCACCAATTCCTACTCACCTTGGGGCCAGGCGTGCAGCCCAGGTGGCAAGTCTGTATGATGCAAACTTCTGAAGGGTCTCTACCTAACTCTGTTTAATGACCCTACCAATACCCTACCCCACTTTAACCCCAGTTAAAATTCTACTTTATTTTTCCTTTTTTTAAATGAAAACTTTAAACAGTTTATTCACAAAACACTGACAAAATAAGTGTCAGTTGCAATACTACAATTTTGCGAAAGAGTATAAACATTCTGCACGCTAACCAGACCTTTTTTCCAAGTCTCTCCTGGTGACAGATCCATTAACAAATGCTCACTATCGTGAATACGAGGTCATCGAGAAAGCCATGACGTATCTTTTTCTATGCAAAAATGTGTCACGGCTTCCCTGACAACCCAGTATTTCAGACTGTACAAAAAGGGTTTTGATTTGTTTTTTCTCTGTAAACAAAAGCTTTTCATTTACACTTGTCCTTTTTACTGTCGCACTCCTGCCACCCACCACCCACTCTCTGCCAACCACTTCGCCCCTTGCCGTCACCAG